>NC_142889.1:9372689-9681522 GCF_051225735.1 Oryctolagus cuniculus
GCCTCCACCTATTTGCTGAACCCCTGGAATGGAGTGATGTCATCAATCTGTCACAGAATATTCCTGGTTACTGTTGACGTACTGTGTTCCAGGCTGGACAGTAATTAGGCGAAGAGAGAGACTCAGGCGATTTGTTCTTGGGTATTCCCATTTCATTCTTTATCAGAGGTGACTTGCTGGGTGCCCAGTTGTAGAGAGGAAGGTAGTAGATTTGAGTAACTTTCCGAAGGTGGAACATACTAATGGAAACCAAAGGCAAATTATTTAGAACCCATATACCATCTCCTGATTTCAAAGAGATCAAAAGGTATGTCTTAGGATATTATCTAGTAACCGGTAATCAAAAACTGCCTTCTGAAAAAGAAAGGGAATAGTCTAATTGTGGAAGAGGAGAGGAGAGAGGGGAAAGGTGGGAGATGGGCTGTGGGTGAAGAGGGGAGAGAGAGAAGGAGAACCTGTGAGTGTGTGTGTGTGTGTGTGTGTGTGTGTGTGTGTGTACCAGTCTTCCTGAGGATCCAGGTCACTGAGAGTAAATGACCTGTATTATTATCTGTGCAACACAGGGCCTGTGCTACTTTATGGACTTTCCGTGGGTTGCTACGCCACAGACATGGTGATGCACTATGCTTGACAAATGATTGCTTTCTGAAAGAATTGCAGAGGTAGGTGATCGTCTTATAAGTTTTCCACAAGTAAATTATCCTTTCTTTGTGAGGCAAGTGTGACTGCTTGAGATGAAAGCACACTTAAAACAGTTGGGGCAAGAAAACTTGTTTGAGCAGGGGATGACATTATGACATGGTGTGTTAACAGTTGAGATGCCAGCATCCTACCCTCTGACAGAGGATGCTGGGTGACTCTCTGTTGCTCTGCTTCCATTCCAGTTTCCTCCTAATGCACCTGGGGAAGCAGTGGAATACGGGGGCAAATACTTGGGCCCCAGACAGCCTCATTGGAGCCCCTGGTGAAATTCTTGGCATTTGATTTTGGTCTGCCTGGCCTTGGTAGCCTTTGGGGAACTGAATAAGGATATAGACATGTGTCTCAACCCCTTTCTCTCACTATGTTGCAGAAGAAATAAATAAAAAATAAGCAAATGGATAAATAGTTTAAAAAGAAAACTGAGCAAGGATGAGTTCAAAATCATGTGAAGAACTTGTTTACTAAGGGATTTATCCAATAGTCCCACCTGTTCAAGTGCACCCACATATAGTACAGAAACAAACCAGGGGTGACAGATGTTAATATATAATGTGTTGCCTACATACCGTCTTCCAGCTATAAAAACACATTACACCTGAATTTTAATTTGGAACAGACTAAGCTTTTATCAATAACCTGTGATCAACCTATTTCTTGCTTTTATAAGACTTCAGGATATATGGGGAGATCCTTAGGGAGAAGTCTTCATGTGACACATTATGGCCTTAGATTGATGAACACTTTCTCATCATTATAGGCAACTTGCATAGGAAACTTGGATTGTTACCATCCCAGAAGAACAGAAAAGGAAAGAGCATGAAGAGATACAGAGGTTTGTATGGGTGGTGGGTATGGTCATGCCTGAAAGGTGCTTTTGTCATTCCTTTCCTTTGACCTAGACGTATGCTCAGAACTATCAGTAAGGGAGGTAGGCAAATAAAACAACAGGTACACAGGTGGACAGAAGATTGCTTATGTGTTCTACTCTGTTGAAAATGAGACACTGTGCAGTACTGCCACCCATAGTATGCACGGATGGAATAATTAACAACTATCTTACCTTACAGCATTTCATTGCAGGAACAGAATGTGGCGGCCATGAGTGGTCATGGAATCTGCCACGTAGAAGATGCTTATTTAAGTATGGACAAATGCAAATATACACCAAATGTGAAACACATCTCTTACTTTATTAACTTTTTCAGTCAAGTATTATTTACAAATATGACCTGCACTGTAACCTAAAAGGACCATACCAACCTGATACCACAAAGCAAAGGCTGCTGCTTCCTTTTGTGCTACTTATCCTGCCTCTCAACTGAGGAGAATCTCACTGGGGCAGGGATGGAGAGACTCATGCAGGGAAAGTAGAAGCTTTCTCACAGTAGAAGGTTTTTCTCATAGCACAGAGATGAGCTGAATGATTCTACTCATCAGTTGACACATTCTGCATAGTCCAGAAAAAAATCTCAAAATGTTTGTCTTGCCTTTTCAGTACTATCTTGGAATCTATGAGGCAGCCTAACTTCTTAAAGGAAAGGATTGTTTTAATTCTTGGTTCTCGAGATTTGAAGTCTGGGGTCCTTGTGTTTTTTTTTTTTTTTTTTTGACAGGCAGAGTGGACAGTGAGAGAGAGAGTCAGAGAGAAAGGTCTTCCTTTGCCGTTGGTTCACCCTCCAATGGCCGGCGCGGCCGGCGCGCTGCGGCCGGCGCAGTGCGCTGATCCGATGGCAGGAGCCAGGAGCCAGGTGCTTTTCCTGGTCTCCCATGGGGTGCAGGGCCCAAGCACCTGGGCCATCCTCCACTGCACTCCCTGGCCACAGCAGAGGGCTGGCCTGGAAGAGGGGCAACCGGGACAGAATCCGGCGCCCCGACCGGGACTAGAACCCGGTGTGCCGGCGCCGCAAGGCGGAGGATTAGCCTAGTGAGCCGCGGCGCCGGCCTCCTTGTGTTTTGAAAGGGCAAGAATCCCAAGGTGATACCTAGAACCAGATGTCATGAGGCAGGTAAATAAAACAAGAATACATGAGTCTGTGTTTCTGTGTCAGTCTTACAGACACAGCAGAATTCAGTAAAGTGACCTCTGTGCTAATAATCTGATATAAGCCTAATCACTGCCCAGTGTCCCACCCCTACACCTTGTGGCATCTTATGGACCTAACAACTCAGGTATTTTCAGGAATGGTTTGTTGTATTTTCTTTAAGATTTACTTATTTATTTGGAAAGAATTACAGAGAGGCTGAGTCAGAGGGAGGGATCTTCTTCTGGTGGTCTACTCCCCAGACAGCTACAATGGCTTGAGGTGGGCCTATCTGAACCAGGAGCTTCTTGCTGGTTACCAATATGGATGCAGCATCCCTAGGTCTTGTACCGTCTTCCACTGCTTTCCCAGGCATATGAGTAGGGAAGTGACTTGCAAGTAGAGTAGCTAGGACAGGACTGGCACTCATATTGGATGCGCTCACTGCAGGCATTGGCTTTACCCACTACATATGGTGCCAGCCCCAGGGCTGGCTTCTCTTCTTAGGTGATGGAGGAGTGTCCTTCCTTCCTGTGGCTTCACACTGTCCTTGATTTTCTTCCCCTTCAACAAAAATCTCCAGCCTCTTGTTTCCACTGTCACATATCTCGCCATCCTTTTCACCTTCTTGCCTCCCAGCTTTAAATATCCTCAGGGTGACAGTGAAGACCCCACCATTGTACTCTAGGGTGATGTTCTCATCATAAAAGCCTTGGTCTTCCATCATCAGTAAATTCCCCCTTCACATACTAGGTAATATTCACAAGCTCCAGGGTTAGATTGTGGCCTTCGTGGGCAACATTATTCAGCGTTTCGTAACTATAATGGAGCCATAAAACGCAGTTACAGATAAATGAATACTAAAGTGTCTTACATTTAGTGACAGCACATATTTTGTGACAGCCTTGTTTCATGAAACACATTACAAGTGGGTTCCAAAAGACAATGAAATACACCCTGTTTGCACCAAGCCTAGCACAACCAATTAAACCTCAAAGTTACTTAAGACTTATGTTCCAAAACTTTGGTCATGATCTGCGTGAGTGGCATGCAGCAAACATGAAGATTCACTGAATGGTGAAGCTGGCCTTATTTTTGTGAGCACAACTTCGTTGGGTATCCCCATGCCTGAAACAACATGATTCACTTTCCTACTCTTCTTTTGGATAGATGCACAACCCAGATGAGGTTGCATCTCAAATGGTCATTTTCCCACTGCATTCCAGAAGCCTCAAGAGGCTGCTTTTGAGATTCGTTTGAAGACCTCATGCCATCTTAAGAAAGATGGAGATAGTTCACCCACCTCAAATGATGTGCATTCAGTTTCTTCCTGGAATAGGCCCATTCTTATTGAAGATGGTAAGACAGATGCAAAGGGAAGGTGTGAACTTAGGTGAGAGTTACAACTGAACTGCCGTGGCCAATCCTTTCTCACTCAACTCTTCCCTCAAGATAATGAAGTGCTTCAGGTCACAGCAACTAGACGAAGACTGTGGGGAGTGACACATAGGTAATGTGGCCCCAATAATGGGTCACAGCTCCTCAACACGAACTCGCCATCTGTGGTCACGGAGAGAGCTGCAAACGAGGTCACGGGCACCACTGACACATCTGGAAACCTGTGGCCCCAAATATTGGGAACGATCCCCTGCTCACATACTCTGCTTTTCTATTCCTCCTCACTCAGCTGTTCTATTCCAAAATTTCCCCTGGAACCAATCTTCTCTTATCCTCCTTGCTTGATCATGTGCTTCCCATTGCCTAGTGGAATTGCACAGGGGCATGCCTGCACCCTCAATTATGTACCCCTTTTCTCTAACTAACCTCATGAATACTTCACACAGCATCACACAGATAACCTGTTTTAACTACCCAGCTCTGGAGCTCATATATGAACACTCATCTGTCTGATGAGAATTCACTTTTGCAGACAGCATTCCCTCTTACATATCCACAAACTCTTACTGCACTCACAGCACCTTCAACCTTTCAAAGTGCTGTATGTGGTGAGAGCTGCTGCATGCTTCCTCCAACATGCAGTATCTAGTGTCTCATGGAGTAACACACTTCTGAACCCCTCCAGCACATAGCACACAAATACCTATGCCTTACAACACACACACACACACACACACACACACCACAGAACACCCATCTGTATGTAATACAACACACACTCAAATCCACGTGATGTGACATTGACATAGAGCCATGTGTGCCAAACACACAGACACAAACATTTCCTTTCTACCTAATTAAAACTTACTGCAGTATTCATATATGTAAGTACTGAATTTATTTCATATTTATTTCAGACCAATTCAAGCCAGTATGTTACAAAGTTACATACATGTGGCACATGATTTCACCACACTGTTTCACTGCAATATGTGAGTGCATCATATACAGCACACCACCTTCATGACACAACTTGATAATCTTAAGAATTCAGTAACAATCAGTGGACTGTGTTAACATTTAACAGCAACAGTGGCATGAGACAATCATGAATATGTATTTTATTCAAGTTCAGAATTCAGCCATTGTTTCATTGGCATGACAAATTAGTGGAGGCCAACAGGGCCAAAAGCAGTAGCCAAGGACTGTGGTACTGAGGAGACCTGAGGGCTGGACCCGGGAAGAAATATAGACAACCCAAAGGGTAGCAGCCCCTTACGCATTTTAAATTGAACCTAAGAGGAAAATGTCATCTTGGATGTGGGAAGGGTGCTCACTGGAAAAAGTCAATCAAGGAGAATAGAAGAAGCTGTGTCCCTGCAGGGAACAATACAGAATATTTAGAGATGTTGGTTATTCTGTAGATAGGATAAGGCCCAATACAGGACTTAAGTGAGGTTACATAAGATATGTGTACATAAGCTTTGGTAAAGCAAGAGAAATGCTAGTTGTATTCCTTCACACACTCTGACACCATTAAAAAAAGAGCTTTAGCACATAGCATGAAGTCCAACCCAATTATATGACTTCTAATCCAAACTCCAGCATCCAATGATGAGACGAATGTGCTGTGCACATGTATGTTATAGTTTTTATCAGGACATGTATTTGGTTGCCTGTGAGATTATGGAATACGTCTATTCTGAGAACTCAGATCATGATCATTAGAATATGTGTGGTTTGGATAAATCAATGAATGAAACATCAACAGCATATTCGTGACCTCTCATTCACATTGCAGACATCTCAATCACCCAGTGTGATCCACAACCTAAAAACTCAATGGAGGGGAAGACCTTGGTCATTGAAGCAGAAGAAACATCTGATAAATCGGAACCCCACATCAGCCACTCACCTTCACCTTTACAACCTCATCCTGGTAAGGACAGCGACAGGTGAGGCTGGGCACATCAGTGCAATGTGTGTGGGTATGTTCAGCAACCATCACGGAAGACAAATGAACACAGAATAAAATAGTGTGCTTAGGGCAAAAAGAACAGTCACAGTCACACAAGGTCAGGGATTAAATATGACAGTTTAACATAAATATGCCAAAGAAAGATGAACACTAATAGTGATTTAAAGAGTCTATTCAGAAAAAAAAAAAAACTGGCAAAGGAATTGGCAACGAGCAACAAATCTGAGCTCGGAGATCGCATATTATATTATTGAATATAGATAGGTCTTGATTATTCAAATTCCCAAGAGAGAATAACTAATTCACAACAGATAGAGCAGCTGTGATTAAAGTGCTGAATGACAGTAGGATGTCCGATGCCGACTAGAAACAGAAGTATTCTGTGCTCCTGTTATTGCTTGAAATAGGGTTAAAACTGATAACTCAAAGGGTACTGAACTCAGGAAACAAAGAGAATTAGGTAAGAAGTGCCCATTCATGAGGTACAAAGATCCTGAATTCACGCATGTGTATGTAATTATCTCCTTTGAATCATTCTTGGAAATTACCCTAAGTTTAACAGCCTAAAACAATGTATGGGGCAGGGGAGGGAGAGAAATTCAACCTATGTTTAAGGGGGCTGCGAGTCAACGTACTGGCATGACTGGTTTCTTCTGTTGGCTGCCAGACGAGTGTCCTTGCCTGCTGAGGCTTCACTTGCTCCTTGTTTTTCAGCCCCTTTCATTCCCTTCCTCTGTTCTTTGCTTCCATTGCCTCATCTGTCTCCCTCACTTTGAGCTTCCTGCATTTCTCTTGGAGATATCTTAGGGATTACATTCAGAAACCACCAATGTGATAATGGTTATCTTCCCATCTCAAACTTCTCAAATATACAGCATCTTCTAAGTCCCTTTTAACTTACCAGGTAAGATCCACAGGTTCCCGTTGTTAAGACATGGAGATATTGGTTGTGGAGCATTGTGCAGCCTTTCACAACTATCATGGAATTTTTAGACAGTAACAGGGGCATGAATACTAACAACACATGGATTGCACTCTGTGTGACATTACTGTTTCAAGACACACAAAGCAAGTGATAGTATAAATGTGTGCTCTGTCTTTTGAGCCAGCAACACCTGGACAAGAATGAAAGTTATTAAAAACATCTGTTTTGAAGCTTTGACCAGGCACATTTCATGGTCTTCATGAGAGTCTGGCATGTAGTGGACAACTGACATTCACTAAATGGATGAAGTTGCTTTCATTCCTGTGAGAGCAAGTCTCATGTGTGGCCACCTGCCCGAAACAACATATCCAGTGATACATTGCCATTTAGATGCAGAAACTGGATGATGTCACATCTCATGTATGTCATTTTGTTGTTTTTCCCCAGCATTGCAAAAGCCTCAAAAGGATGCCTCTGAGATGTGTTTGCAAGGCCTGGTACATCTTAACAAGGACGGAGAGAGTTCATCCAACTCAGATGATGTCTGCTTTGTTTCCTCTTGGAACGAGTCCATTCTTATTGAAGACGGTAAATCAGATGCGAAGGGAAAGCATCAAGCTATGTGACATTAGAAATTGGGTATTGTTCCAAGAAAAAGTCACAGGTTCTCAGCACAGGTCACGAGGAATGAGCACTAGGGGAGCTTTGAGGGTGTGACTATGGGATGCCCTTAAAGTATGGAAACCAGAACAGAGAACAGAATAAACACATGAAACAAATACCTGTGCACAGACTAACTTGTTATACTCCTGACAAAAAGAATGTAGGCTTATTCTACATGATAGTCTGAAATTCTTTTGTACTCACATAAAGATCCTTGGGATGACATTTATAACCAACATGGATGATAAAGGGTTATCTGTGCACCACAAATTCTGAGAAAAATGGCATCTAAGTGTCATCATTGGCAATCTCGGGAATGTCCAGGGGCTACAGTGATGAATCCGTGAACAGTGTGGGGTGGGTGTATTACGCAAGCTTTCACAGCAGTCATACAAATGTTAGAGAGAACGAAGGAGACATAGATAAGTGAACATCACAGTCTCTTACGTCAGTTGTACCCTGACAGCATATTTTTAAGACAACGCACCTACAGTGGCTCCACAAAAACTTGTTATGTACATCGTGTCTAATTAATTAGCCTTTGACACCCAGATACAACTGAAACATTTTTAAACACTTCCCATTTGAAATTTGTCCAGGAGGCAGACTGTGGTCTGCATAGGACTGGCACTCTTAGGATGGTTGCTAGTCAATAGATGGGGAATTCAGCACCATTCCTTTGAAAGCAAGTCCCCTGTGGGCTCAAATGCCTTGAACAATATATGCATTTGACGTGCTGTTCATTTGAATAGATGCAGAAGCCAGATGAAGTCACATCTCAAGGTTGTCTTATTATCATCTTGTCCCCCCAGAAGGCTCTCAGGCACTGGAGAATGCTCCTGAGTCATGTGTGACGTTCCCATCCCATCTAAAGTCAGAAGGAAAGAGATCCTCAACATCAGATGATGCCCGCTTTGTTTGCTGTCTGGGAGAATCCATTCTTATTGAAGATGACGGTAAGGCACGTGCAAAGGGAAGGTGTGAACTTTGGTGAGTGTTGCAGCTGAGTTCCCCAGGCCAACTCCCGCCCACTCCTCTTTGGGCTCACATAGGAGTATGTTTCAGGGTACAGAACCAGGATGAAGCCCCAGGGGAGAAACCTGTAGGAGTGTCCCAGGAATATCCTGAGAATGGCTCAGAGATCCTCTCCAACAAGTTGCCATCCGTGGGCACTGGGAGGACTAAAGATGAGTCCATGGGTGGTGCGCTCGTGTGTGGAATCCAGATAGAGCCTCCCAAGGCACACTGACTGGCAGGATTTCCATTCCGTACTCATGTGTTGGACTTCTCTACCAGGGGTGCACTGCCATTTCCCTTTCCTCTTTCAGATCATCTCACATCTATCATCTGCCTTCACCATTTCTTTCCTATCCTCTAGTGGCATTGCACTGGGATAGCCTGTCACCCTCATTCCTGAAGAAACCTGCCCCTTACTCTTGTCATGATTGCTTCACACCACCTCACATGTATCAGTATGCCAGACGATCCTGTGTGTGAAGGGCTTTGATTTGCCCAGACAGCACATGTTCTCCATCACAGGGCACTTCATCCAAAGTGAAATCAGCCCTTCAAAGAGATGCATATGCTGCGAGTTGCCGTGTGCTTCCTCCTGCATTGTGCCATCCTCTGAATGTACTGACGTGATAGTGAACCACTCCAACACAGAACATGCTTGCATTTGCCATGGCACAAAACACACACACACACGCACACACACACACACACACACACACACACACCCAGGAATTCCCCAGGACATGCCATCAACAGAAATACAGAAGTGAATGATGCACACACTGAGGCAAATCGCACCTGACTTTCCCACCCATTTAAAACTCAACTTGTGACTTAATTGATGATAGCAAATCAGTTATCTATGCTCAGTGCACAAATTTGAGCCAACATGTGACGTTATAACACTTTGCACACTGTAAACACTATACTGTTTTACTTCCGTGTGTGCCTAATGCTCAACCAGAGAAAATCCTGAACAAGTAAACATCTTATGATTTAAATACCGAGTGTTGAGCTGTGATGACTTAGAAGAGCAACAGTGAAATTTTGAATGATGAATATGTGTTGTGTAAAGTAAAATATTGTATTGTTTCATTTGAGATAGTGTTCTTCTAGGCATATTGTAATGAGAGAGGAAAACTGCCAGAAGAGGTGTGGGCAAGCAGAATATGACATCTCAAGACAGAGAGTGGCTTTGAGGGTTCTAGAGGTCAAGAGCTGTGAAGAAGTACAGACAGGTGAAAGACACCAGGCCCTGGTAGATAGAACTTTTAGGACAAAACGTCTTCACTGTGTGGCGAGGAGAGTTGCTAGCGCTCAGTGCAAGAGAGCAGTGATGGAGGATAAAAGCAACAGTGTCCCTACAGGAACAGAGCAGTTTTCTCAGTGATGTTGGTTTCACTGTGTATGGAAGAGAGACCCCCAAAAAACTCAACTGTGAAAGCAGTTACGCTGCATGTCGGGAGTTTTGAAAGTGAAGTTTGGCAGAACATCACAGTTCTATAGTGAAAAAACTAACTCTTCCAGAGCAGAATTTTGGTGCATGTGATGGAGTAAAACCCCAATGCATGACAACTCAACATTTTCAAACTCCAAGTGACAAGTCAGGTGCTTTGGTGCACATGTGCGTTAGGATATTATAGGTGTGAATTTGTATGATGTCTGGAGCCCTGTCTGTTCTCAGACCTCAATATGTGACCTTGAGAATATGCAGGAATAGGAAAAAGCAATGAGCTTTGCCACATGTGTACACCCATGACCACTGTTGCATGTTCCAGAAAGCTCAACCCTACACCAGTGTGATGCACAACCTGCGTACTCTTTGGAGGAAAAGACCCTGGCCAAGAAGTCCGATGAAACATCTGATGAAATGGATTGCCACCTCGGCCACTCAGATTCACATGTGTCCCCTATTTCTGGTAAGGGCAGTGTGAGCTGAGGTGGGGCACACCAGTATATAGGAGAGGGAAACAGACGTGTGGTCTCCAAGCTGTTTAACATTTGTCGCAGAGTGAAGTAGTGTACCCCTAAGAGCAGTCACCCACTTACAAGAATAGGGGTGACATAAAGACATTTAAAAAGGTTATCAAAGGAAGAAGTAAGTGCAACAGTAGCTGACGCAGTCTGTACATGATAAAATCGACAGAACTCATGGTGTGGCCCTCAGGAACAAGTTCTGAGCTAAGTCTTTTGAGAGTATGTGACTGCATATAAGCTTTGATGGCTTAAATCCCCAAAACAATAATACCAATTCAGAACTGATAAATCAGCCCTGATTAAATTGCTGAATTCAACACCATGTCAATGACCCAAAGTAGTCGTATTCTAAGGTCCTGCTATTGTTCAGATTATGGATAAAACTAGTCCTACTAGCAACTATGAACTAGGGACCTAAGAGTATTAGGTATGTAGGGACCTCCCGTGTGTTAGAAAAAGCCTTAATTCAAGCTTAGTATATAAGCTTATACCGTGTAAAGCACTGTTACATATCACCGCGAGCTTACCTATTAGAAATACACATGCTGTAAACTGTTCTCTTACAGACCCGGCAGCAGGGGGACAGATAACACAAAATATGGCTTGCGAGGTTCGCATTCTTTATATTTGCAGGACTGGTCAGTCCCCTGTTGCTTGTAGTGGAGAATGCCCTTGCTTGTTAATACTTGGATTATGGTCTTAGTACTCTGGGATTGATAGCTTCTCAATTCTTAGCTCCAGCTCTTGCTTCCATCTGTCAGAACTCACCCATTTTTGACCTTCATGCCCTCTATTAAGTATCCTTTGGATGGCATTTATAACCTACATATGTGGTAAAAGATCATCGCCCCACCTCAAAATCCATGATTCAGTACCATCTGTAAAATCATCCTTGACATACTAGGGACCATCCTGGGGCTTTCCTGATCGAGACATGAACAGTTTGTGAGGGCAGGATTACGCAGCCTTTCACAGCGATCATGCAATTGTTAAAGAGAATGAAGGAGACATAGATAAATGAATATTACAATTTCTTACAATGATTGCACCCTGACAGCATATTTTCAACAGGTGCATCAAAAGGGACTCCACAAACAGTGTGTATGCATTGTGTCCACTTAGCCTTCAACACCCAGATACAACACTTTCTTTTGAACCTTTGTCCAGGAGGCAGACTGTGGTCAGGGTACTTATGCAGCTCAGAGCAGTTGGTTGGTATTCACTGAATGCTGAAATCATCTCTATTCCTGTGACAGCAAGGCCCCTTGGGGACAAATGCCTTAAACAATATATGCATTCTGTGCACTGTTCATTTGAATAGATGCAGAACCCAGATGAAGTTGCATCTCAGGGTTGTCATGTTGTCATCCTGTTCCACAGAAATATCTAAGGCGCTGGAGAATGCTTCTGAGTCATGTGCGACATTCTCATCCCATCCTAAGTCAGAAGAATATTTCTCCAACTCTGATGTTGACTGCTTTGTTTCTTCTCTGAGTGATTCCATTGCTGTGGAAACAAAAGGTAAGGCAGATTCTAAGGGAAAATATGAATTTTGATGAATGTTGCAGCTGAGATCCCCGTGCCAACTCCTGCTCACTCTGCACTGTGCTCACAATATGAGAGTGTTTCAGGGCACAGAGACTAGGATGAGGACTCCAGGAAGAGACCCATAGGGAGTGTAAGAAGAATGATTCACAGTTCTCAGTAACAATTTGCCATCATTCAGATGGCTTTAATTGAGCCCTGGGCTGTGCTAACATTATGACGGTGTAGGCCGAGCTTCTCCTAGCACACTGACGCAGTCTCCTCATGCAGTTGTTCCTCCAGCTCCATATCATAGATGGCCAGATTTTCTGTTTCTCTGGGAAGTCCCCTCAAATCCACCTCCATTCCTTTCATTCATCTCTTTTTTTTTTTTTTTGACAGGCAGAGTGGACAGTGAGAGATAGAGAGGCAGAGAGAAAGGTCTTCCTTTTGCTGTTGGTTCACCCTCCAGTGGCCGCTGTGGCCAGCAAGCTGCGGCTGGCGCAATGCACTGATCAGATGGCAGGAGCCAGGTGCTTCTCCTGGACTCCCATGCAGGTGCAGGGCCCAAGGACTTGGGTCATCCTCCACTGCACTCCTGGGCCATAGCAGAGAGCTGGCCTGGAAGAGGGGCAACCAGGACAGAATCCGGTGCCCCGACCGGGACTAGAACCTGGGGTGCTGGTGCTGCAGGCGGAGGATTAGCCTATTGAGCTGCGACGCTGGCATCATTCACTCTTATGATATTTTATATGAACACTCTCATACTCTCTTTCCCGCAGCAGCGTTCCTTTACATTTCATCATTTCACATCCTCTAACAGAAATAACACATCGATCTTCCTAGTTCAAAGTCACGCTCTAGAATACATTTATGTCTGAACAAAATTCACTCAGTTCACTCACAGATAGGCGCACAGCATTTCCTCACATGTCATTGTGTCTAAAATGCCCCTCAGCCCTCAAAGAAATGCAGATGCTGAGTCTTCTGTGTGTGTTCTCCAACATGTTCATTTACCATCTCTTAGACCTACAGAGGCACAAGCCCGTTCATCAGACACACACACACACACAAATACCACATAACATGTACACCATGAAGACATTGACCACACACACACACGCACACACACACACACACACACACCCCACAGAATGCATGTCATGGCAGAGAATACATACACACCATAATTTCCTTTCAGAAACACCCAAAAATGACCATATATATAACAGAACACATCAGCCTCCACCAGACTCAGTGCACTCTCTTCCACATACTAAGAGATGGTAACCAAACACCTCACCTCACACATAGAAGACTGTGCCTCTCACACACATGACCCTCAGACCAACTTGAACCCCACAGATTTCAGGACGTTCTGCCAGCATTCTTACATTTGACGTTCTCTTGCCTAGAAATCTGCAAATCAAAAAAAGAGGCCCTGTGTATCCAGTCTAGGAAGATACCTCTACTCCAGGATCTGAAGCAACATCAGACTCCCTACCCGACCCAGTGCCGCTGCTTTAATTTCCATTTGGCTCATGAGCCCTGCACACCAGAAACACATATGAGGAAGGAGAGGCTCATGAAAGTCTATTACACGAGAGTCCAGAGGAAAAGAAATGCCAGCGTTGTCTGCTACACTCCAGATGAACTTGTGCCTCCCGGAAAGAGATCAAAAATTGAAGATGTAGCTTTTCCTGTCAAGATTCGTGCAGATCCCAGCTTTTGCTATCAGTCTTCAGAGTATCTTGTAACTGATGACTCCACGTACAGTGTGGAAGACAAAGAACAGGATCAGGAGGCTTCCAGCTGCCAGGCAGTGTTGTCAGCTGCAGAAGAGAATTTGCAGGCGAGGGCCAGCACACCTGAGTGGCCGGTGACCCCCGAGAGAGGATTCAAGTGCATGGCCTGCTGCCAAGTCTTCTCCAGCCTGGGGGACCTTGTAGACCATGTGAAGCATGGGGTCAAGGGGGACTTTAGTTGCCAGGTTTTCCATCTTGCCTTCACCTGGCTCGAAAGCAAGAGGCACATGATGGAGAAGAGGAACAAAAGAAAGAAGTCCACCAGGAAGACATCTGGATACAAGGAGAAATAGCTAGATAGGCAGAAATTCCCACACCAGTAATCTAGTCCCTTACCAGCCCCCATTAGCGAGCAGCCACACCCTCCTGAGACAGCCTATCAGCACTAAGAAGCCCTAGTCCCCCTGTTATCTCCACACTCCCACCAACAGTTATCAGAAGACTCCTTAGAGTGGGATCCATTCCTCTCCACAGGTAAAAGAGAGCCAATTTTTTGAGGAGTATGAATGGAAAGAGACAAGTAAGAAACCCCAATTACTCCAAGACCCGTATTGAGTAGATGACTTTGCTCAATCCTCTGGGAAAAATTTTCCACGGTATTCACTAGGAACCCTTAAGTGCAGACTTTTTCCTTAAATATAAGCAACTACATAAGAGGGACACAGGGCTTTTCTCTCCTGTCCTGGATCATGGCTGGTTGCTTTTATTTATGATTTGCCTTCTAGAGGACTCTCATGACCACTTTAGGAAATTTAAATAAATCTTACATCTTACTCTCTTTCTTACAGCATCAAATTTTCATGCCCCAAGTGACCGCCTGCGAAGTATTAAGTGTAGCATAGAGTTTTTGCAAGGTCTGGTTCATATCCAAGGTTATATCACTAACTCATGGACACATCAAGTGCCACCTTCTATTTTCAGCAGATCACTTAAGCAGTGTTTCATATAAATTGTCCTCAGTTTACCAAACCCTGCAGGAGATTTTGAGAGTGACTGAGAGCAATAAGACAAGCTTCCAACATTTCCTGAATTGATTGTCTCACAGCCGGGCAGGCACAGGGCCTGAATTCAGGTGTCCAGTGTAATGCATCATTCCAGTGAACAAACAGTCAAAGCTGGGCTGGACATAGATGGAGCAGGTTTACTGTGCTGCTTCTAAATAACCCTCAACAACGTGAAAAACCAGTTCTGAAGAAAACATCCACAGAGCTGTGAGGAGCCCAGGGAACCCAGAGCACACTTCATCTTCATCAGGACACTCCCCGATACTCTGAATCCCACAACAGGAAGGCGACACTGAGAGGGCTTCTGTGGTAACTTTGTGAAGAGGAGAGTATAGGTAGAGAGATTTTCAGAACACAAAGAAAACGTTATACACCTTGATCTATCCAGTAATGGGTTGCTCTATTGAGAGAAGATGTAAGGTATTCTCATTCTCTTCCCATGTGGAGGCCTAGTCTATCTTATGAAATACCTACCTTTAATTTCTTGTATACTTGAATACCTGTAATCTCACAGTTCTTCCAGGCAGATACTGAATTTCACCCATTCCACTTAATGCTTCCACACTACTGTCTCCTATATAGAACATCTATGAATATGTGCTTGACACAGGAAAAAAGTGAAATGCGGAACTTAAGTCACATGAATTTTAATACCCTTCTGTCCTGCATTCATCTCCTCTCGGTCCTTCCATGTTGACTAGTAGTTCATCACATGTTTCTTAATCTTTCTCTGAACATAACCCAGACCTTGTCCCAACTTTCCCCCAGTGCTCTGTCTTTGCATTGTCTGGCTGGAGGGCAGGCATTTTATGGAAAGAAGGAAGTAAGATACTTCATGGGTGAGCCAAAGTCCATGGTAACCCACCACTTGGCCTCTCCGAGCTTGTGCAGACACACAGGTGAACACGCACTTCTCCAGTGACAGTAGGAAGGATGGATATGTGTTAAGTGACCCAGGACAAACACCTGTATATAAAGGTGCACCCCAAGCCATAAGTTTTTGTTCTGCTTGAATGCAGTCTGGGTCGCTTATTGTTGTTTGTCATGTAATACAAATTAATCCATGCCTGTTAGCATCATACATGTGAATTTCTTCCATTTTGGTTATTTAAGACATGTATTCCTAAAATGAATGGCAATTGATGTCCTCACATTGATGTTGAAACAGTAGAGGATTTTCTTAAGCTCAGTCAATACACAGTACCCTTGATTGATTAGAGACATTGAAATTGCTTGAACATCTAAGTGGAATGATTGGACAGCAGTACAGTCGGTCTGACCTTGAAGTTCCTCAGTAAATCCTGAGCTTAAATTTCTTTATGCAGCACTGTGCTTTGCACCCGGTATCTCATCATGAAAGGAGATGACAACATTCAGCAACTCATTTAAATACTACAGAGATGAAGTACGCATCATATGTGTGAGGATAGTGGGCTGGTAGAAGCACAGCTTTAGTATACCTCTTTATCATAGTTATTATTTCATACACTAGACATTCTAATTGCCGATGCATCACAAATCAGGATATTAACATTTATAGTGGTTAAAACATATACTGAAAATCCACTGTGTTTTTGACTGCCAAACCCTTTACTGTCATCATTGCACTTTTTCAACATATTATCTGAATGCCACACACACAGAGACATACTTTTAATCTGACTTCAGCCTCATTCCTCCTTTTAAATATAAACATTGAATATTCATAGACAGTAATAAAAGCAAATTTGTACAAGAAGTACTTTTAAAATTTACTATAAATTCCCACTGAGGAAAGCCAGTTTGTTCTAGTTGTCAGTCTATGTGTGTGTGTGTGCGTGTGCATATCTGTGATAATGTCAACTTTTATTTTTTAAGATTACTTGGTTTTATTTGAACAATAGTGTTACACAGAGAGAGGTAGAAACAAAGATGTCTTCCATCTGCTGTTCGTTCCCAAAATGAACACATATGCTGAAGGCTGGGCAAATGCAAAACTTGATTCAGGGAGTCCATCTGGGTCTCTGAAATGAATGACAGAGGCCCGACCACTGAGCTATCCTGTGCTGCTTTCCCATGCACATCCATAGGAAGCTGGATCAGAAGTGGAGCAATGGGGAATTTACCCAGTGACAATATGGAATACAGTAATGCAGGCTTTCGTTTAACCGGGTAAGCTTCAGTGCCAGTCCTAACTGTTCTCCTTACAAAAGCAGTTTTCTTTACATCTCCACATGCATTCCATCAGAACAAATAATTTTAGGTTTGCTGACATTTGTTTAAGGATATGCATTCTTTGTGCCTTTATTTTCGTGTGATTTTATTTATATAGGGTGAACTAATTTCATGCATTCCATATGTACACATTTAGAAGCATAGCGTTATGTCTTGCTACCCGCCAACACACCCATGATCCCATCCTCCTCCCTTTCTTACTAGTTAAATATTCCCAGTTGCATACTTGGAGCTTATTTTATAGTCAAAATGGTTCCCTCCACTAAGTAAACATTCAACAGAAGTAACAAGGAAAGAATCCTGTTCATCAGGGTTTTTTTTTTTTTTTTTTATGACTGACTTATACGAAAGGTAGAGAGAGGGAATGCTGTTCCATCTACTTGTGCACTCCTCAAATGGCCATATTGTTCGGCACTGGTCTAGACTGAAGACAGAAGCTTAGAAATCAATATATGAGTCTATCATGGGTGTCAAGCACTTGAGCACTGGGGCTGGGCCCCTCCAAGCTCAGGAGGTTCATCAGGGTCTCCAGTGTGGATGCAGGGCTAACACAATTGGGCCATCTGCTGCTGCTTTCCAAGGCACATGAATAGGGAGCTGGATCAGAAGAGGAGCTGCAGAGACTTCAGCCAGTGCCCATATGGGGTGCAGGCATTGCAGGTGGAAGTTTAACCTGTGTGCCACGGTGCTAGTCCCCAACATGCACTCTTAGTTGCTTTCAATAAGAAAGTTAGTGATTAGATGTACCATTACTGTTTATAGCCTTGCTCTATTCATGCTAAACACCAATGTTTTTTTTATTCTTTTATTAATTGAACAGTTTATTTAGTGGAACATTAAATCTGAAACTGCAGATTCAAATAAGTCATTACGAAAGTTAAAAACATGGAAATACATGAGTGAGGGAAGGAATACCCAGGGCAGGCTCCGCAATGGCTCTGGGCCCCGAAGAAGCTCCACCCAGCAGATGCCCCACCGCTGGTTCCTGGATTCTGAGTCCTCCTGCATCCCTTCATTGCAGGATCTCTCCGAGATACCTGAATCCCTCCTCCCTGATGAGCCCTGGGAACTCTGCTGGCATTTTCTCTGTCCATCTGAGGAGCCGCCACCTCTGCGCAGTGAGCGGAGCTGACACCTGTGGTGTGGCCTGCACACTGCAGACCTCTGGCACCCTACTTGAGTGTCTCAGGTTGTCCAGGTTGCAAAGTCCCTGACGCTTCAGCCTGGCCAAACTGAGAGTCTCAGAGGCTGAGGCCAAGCAAGAGACAGGTGGCTGCTGCTGTTCATGACACCGCCTCCAGGATGACCATGACTGGTCACTAGTCACAACAAATGGCAGGGTAGCCAAGATGGCACTGGAAAGCAGCAGCTGGCCAGGCCTAATTGAGAATTCAGGAAGAGCATGTCTTCCCGCAGAGTTTCTTAAAAAGAATTCTTGAGGAGAAGGTGCATGGCAGCTCTGGCTGTTGACAACTTTGATCCAGGCGTTCACCTGCCTGAGAAGCACAGAGACAGTACGCACACAGAGATGCCTGGGGGCACAGTCTGCCCAGCTGCTGGGTCCTGGTGAAGCATGCTGGCTGTGTCCTTCCTGTTGTGGCTATAAGACTTCACATTGGAGAACAATGAAACCTGGACTAGGAGGGAGTGAGTGGCGCTCAGGTGCTCACTGTATACAAACAGAAGCCACGTGCCTGTTAGCCCAGCTGCTGCCCCCTGCCACCGGATCTCTCGTCCTCTCTCTCACTCCAGTTTCCCCTCCCTCATTCTTTTCTCTCTCGAACTCCTGCCTGTTCTCCTCCTTGACCTCATTCCCTTGTTCTGGGAGAGAAATGGGGGCTGTCCCAAGCACACCTGGTACCTGCTGCCCATTCTTAAGTTCCTATATTGTCTGGCTCAACACTGACAGCAAAGCATGGTGTGAAAGGGGCAGGCTTGTTGTCTGAGGGGGCCTCTGTTTCCAGCATCCACTCCAAAATGAGCCTTGTTAGGGTAGCCCCTAAACTTCCTTTCTTAGCATAGGCAGTAGAAGAATCTGGAGGATTTTGAAAAATGGCTCTTAGCTTACAGAGCTTCAGGAGGGACCGACCCAAATAAGTGAATTGTGTCGGATATCTTGGAAAATGCATCCTGTTCCAGAGATAGACTCCCATGAGCCAGGTACTCTGTTCTGTTCCGTCTGCATTCAGGGCTGGAAGAGGTGAAAGTGCTCCTCTGTTCACAGAGGTAGAAAGGAAGCCAGAAGCAGTCCACTCTGTCCTGAGCCAGGCACCTGTTTCAGAGAGGCAATGGTGAGGCCAGTTTCAGGACCTGAGTGAAAGGCAAGGACAGACAGATGCTTGACGCATCACTAAGTTGTACCAAATTCCCTGCCATCCACCAGTACCAAAATTATTATTTGTAGGGAGCATTTTGAATAAAAAGATATAGCCCATAGCTTCCAATTTTGGTTTGCCTGCCCCCTCCCTCCCTTTGGAATGTCTGATGTCTCATTGCTATACATGGATTCAACTGGAACAGTTGCAGGTGCAAGAATGAGCACAGCCCCACTGAATCCCCTTAAGGGGATTCTTAAGGGAGGTAGGGAGAAACACAGAGAACAGCTTCTCAAAAAAGTAAGTTGAGATGAGAAACTGCTAAGAAAAGAATAGGTCAATTACCAGGCAACGTCATCTGCAACGGCCTTTTTCGTTCTTGAACTTCAACATGTGTCTTCAGTTTCAATTTCAAATGAGATCAAGAGTGCTGGCGGAGAAATAATTCTAAAGACTGCTAAAGGGAAATTGAGCTATCCTATTCACTGCCAAACCAATAAGAGACAAAGAAGAAACAAAGAAACAAACGAGAAGTATATTTTCCAAGCAAGGTTTGTTCAAATCTCATGTTGAGTGGGCAAGTAAAACACATTTAAAAAATCACTTTGAATCAATGGCAAAGGAAGAACTTTCTCTCTGTCTTTTCTCTCTCTGTCCACTCTGCCTGTCAAAAAATAATAAAAAAAATCACTTTGATAAAGGAAAGCAACTTTACTGTATTTACTAAATCACAGATGTTGGAAGAAGACATCCAGAGTTGTAGCAAAGTAGTTTCAAGCAAATCTCAATGTCCTGGCAAGGCCCTATTACTTGATTTTGAAAGCATGTCTTCAGTCACCCTATGGCATGTTCGTCAGAAAGTGTACCTTTCGAAATGAGTTTTGTAATACAGTCTTAGGATGTTACTTCTAGAGGCCAGTACCAAACTCCCCAATAATCCAAAACTAGAAGGCTAAGACTAGAAATCCAAGGCTAGAAACGTCTGATGGGACATTTAAAGTAAAAGAGCAGTCTAAAAGTTTAACTTCTCATTTTATTTCCTGCTTATTTCTACTACCAGGATAATACATGAGGATTAATTGCATATTACAAAGTTAAATTACTTTTGGCAATAGTGTGTGTTACCAAATGTTTACCTTCTTTGTTTAGAATTTTGAAATATTTTGAAAACTCCAGGGACATGGAACAACGTTCAACAAACATTGTTCCATAACCTAACTGCATGGAGCAGTGGAAATAAATCTCATTCTTGATTACCTGATAGACAACTTGTGAAAGATGTGAAAGATCTCCTATTAAATCAACTCCTTGGAGAATCAGGGTGGATGGTAGCTTATAAAGGAAAGGCCCTGTGACTAACTCTTCCAAAAGTACATAATATGCCATTTTGTAACCACCCACTTTTTAAAACAATAAGATTTTTCTTTTCTCAGAGAATGTCTTATCATGCTTTCGATTTTAGTGTTATTAAGAAAATGTCTCAGGAATGTTTCCCTAATACAGAGCAAAATAAAGCAGCAGCACAAAAAAAAAAAAAAAGAAATGAACTGTAGGCAGTTTATTAGTTTTTTTTTTTTTTTTTTGACAGGCAGAGTGGACAGTGAGAGAGAGACAGAGAGAAAGGTCTTGTTTTGACGATGGTTCACCCTCCAATGGCCGCCGCGGCCGGCACACTGCGGCAAGTGCACTGCGCCGATCCGATGGCAGGAGCCAGGTGCTTCTCCTGCTCTCCCATGGGGTGCAGTGCCCAAGTACTTGGGCCATCCTCCATTGCACTCCCTGGCCACAGCAGAGAGCTGTCCTAGAAGGGGGGGCAACCGGGACAGAATCCAGCGCCCTGACCCGGACTAGAACCTGGTGTACCGGCACTGCAAGGCAGAGGATTAGCCTGGTGAGCCACGGCGCCAGCCGAGTTTATTAGTTTTTACTATGCAGTGAATGTTTCTGCCCCTCCATATTACTGTGTCGGTGCTTAAATCCCCAATATTATGGTACTGTGCGATGGAGTCTAGAGGAATCAAACTGATCGTGGGAGTGTAGTCGCATGAGTATAATCAGTGCTGTTGTTAAGAAATATGAAAGATTTGATGTCTCTCTCTGATGGATGATATTTCCAAAAGCAAATTGTGCAGATTCATAAAGACTGCACCTTGGTCTTCAAACTCTAATCCCTAGTAAGAGAAATTTTCTGTATTTGGAATTCTGTTCCCAGCCACTCCATTTCAGTGAGTTGTTCTTAGGTACCTTTGCTTATAATTGAATAACTGATGTATACACAAAGTAAAGTTCAAGACACAAGAGGGGATGCAGGGAAATATGTCCTTCCTCATAATATCACTTCCCTTCAGGAGGCAGCCTCCCCTGGGCAAACCAGTGATAACTTGTAGCTAATGTTTGTGACACACACACACACACACACACACACACAGATGTGTGTGCCCATATAGATGTAGATGTAATATGAATGCATGTCCACCTTTTTTAAACTTTCTAAATTATATGCACATTCTTCATATTTCTTTTTTTCAAATTTTATTTAATACATATAAATTTCCAAAGTACAACTTCTGGATTATAGTGGCTTTTGCCCCCATAAGCTCCCTCCCACCCGCAGCCATCCCATCTCCCACTCTCTCTCCCATCCCATTCTCATCAAGATTCATTTTCAATTCTCTTTATATACAGCAGATCAGCTTAGTATATACCAAGTAAAGATTTCAACAGTTTGCACCCACACAGAAACACAAAGTATAAAATACTGTTTGAGTAGTAGATTTATCGTTAATTCACATAGTACAACACATTAAGGACAGGGGTCCTACATGGGGAGTAAGTGCACAGTGACCCTGTTGTTGATTTAACGATTGGCACTCTTATTTATGACGTCAGTAATCACCCAAGGCTCTTGTCATAAGCTGCCAAGGTTATGGAAGCCTCTTCAGTTCACAAACTTTGACCTTATTTGGAGAAGGCCACAGTGCAAGTGGAAGTTCTCTCCTCCCTACTTTGATGGCGCATTCTTTCTGCTTGGATCTCACTAGCAGCTCTTTCATTTAGGTCACTTTTTTGCCGCAGTGCCTTTGCTTTCCATGCTGGGAATGCTCTCATAGGCTTTTCAGCATGATCCAAATGTCTTAAGGGATGATTCTGAGGCCAGAGTGATGTTTAGGACATCCGCAATATAATGAGTCTGCTGTGTATCCCACTTCCCATGTTGGATCATCTCTCCTTTTAATTCTGTCAGTTAGTATTAGCCGGCACTAGTCTTATTATGTGATCCTTTTGACACTTAATCCTATCATTATGATCAATTATGAAGTTGAACATACCATTTTGATTAGTGAGATGGCATTGGTACGTGCCACCCTGACGTGCTTGAATTGGTATCCCCTGGCACGTTTCTAGCTCTACCATTAGGGGTAAGTCTGAGTGAGCATCTGCCAAACTGCACATCTCTTCCCTCTCTTATCCCCTCTTGTATTTAACAGGGGTCACGTTTCAGTTAATTTTAAATGCTTAAAAATTATTTTTGTGTTAATTAAAGAGTTCAACCAATGGTATTAAGGAGAACAAAAACTACTAAAAGGAATAAAATAGTAAGTTGTATGTCAGGGCATGGGCTGATCAAGTCGTTGTTTCTCATAGTGTCTGTTTCACTTCAAAAGGTTTCCTTTTAGGTGCGCAGATAACTGCCGCCGCTCAGGAAGAACATATGATATCTGTCCGTTTGGGGACTGGCTTATTTCACTCAGCATGATGTTTTCCAGATTCCTCCATTTTGTTCAAATGACCAATTTCATTTTTTTTTTACTGCTATATAGTAATCTATAGAGTACATATCCCATAATTTCTTTATCCAGTTTTCGGTTGATGAGCATTTAGGTGGATGCCATGTCTTAGCTATTGTGAATTGAGCTACAATAAATATTGAGGTGCAGATAGCTCTTTTGTTTGCCAATTTAGTTGCCCCTGGGTAAATGCCAAGGAGTGGGATGGTTGGGTCATGTGGTAAGGCTATATTCAGGGTTTCTGAGGAATCTCCAGACTGAATTCCATCGTGGTTTTACATGTTTGCATTCCCACCAACAGTGCGCTGGTGTCACTTTTCCCCCACATCCTCACCAGCATCTGTTTTTAGTTGATTTCTGTATGTAGGCCATTCTAACTGGGGTGAGGTGAAACCTCATTGTGGTTTTTATTTGCATCTCACTGATGGTTAGTGATCCTGAACATTTTTTCATGTGTCTCCTGGCCATTTGGATTTCCTCTTTTTCAAATGTCTACTGAGGTCTTTGGCCCATCTCTGAAGTGGTTTGCTTGTTTTGTTGTTGTGGAGTTTCTTGATCACTTTGTAGATTCTGGTTATTAAAACTTTATCTGTTGCATAATTTGCAAATATTTTTCCCATTCTGTCAGTTGCCTCTTCCCTCTCCTGACTGTTTCTTTGGCAGTACAGAAACTTCTCAATTTGATGCAATCCCAGTAGTGAATTTTGGCTTTGACTGCCTGTGCCTCTAGGGTCTTTTCCAAGAAGTCTTTGCCTGTGCCTATATCTTGCAGGGTTTCTCTGGTGTTTCCTAATAATTTCAAGGTGTCAGATCATAGATTTAGATTTTTCATCCATGTTGAGTGGATTTTTGTGTAAGGTGTAAGGTAGGGGTCTTGCTTCATGCTTCTGCATGTGGAGACCCCGTTTTCCCAACACCATTTGTTGAACAGACTGTCCTTGCGCCAGGAATTAGTTTTATATCCTTGATCAAATAAAAGTTGGCTGCAGATGTTTGGGTTGATTTCTGGTGATTCTATTCTGTTCCGTTGGTCTATCCCTCTGTTTCTGTACCAGGACCATGCTGTGTTGATTACAGCTGCCCTGTAGTATGCCCTGAGATCTGGCATTGTGATGCCTCCGGCTTTGTTTTTGTGTAGAAGATTGCTTTAGCTATTTGGGGTCTCCTGTGCCTCCATAGTAGTTCCTTGTTACTAAGATATCCTTTCTTCATCTTGTGTTTTTAATTAAAGTATGTCAGAACCATGTAAAGGAATTAATTTCCTATAATGGAATGGTTTGACAGTTATTTTTGATCCTTTCCTGTTTTCCAGCTGCAAGCAATAATTCCATGAACACAGATGTTGCACTTGTGTGGAGAATAAAACTCATAAAGATTGCTTGAAATGGCAACACTGGTTGAAGGAATGTGAATTAAAATCTGTGACACATACCACATTGGCGCCATGCAGAAAAGATACATGAAGGCATCCTTTCACCTATACTGCAGCAGAGAACTTGTGACCCTACCACCTGTCTATTGCAATGTCTTAGCATCTTTAATGTCATTCATCTCATAGATGTAAGCAGTATGTCAGGGTTTAATATTATTACTGTTTGGATTTTGTAACTTTCCACATATCTCTAGGTAATATTTTACTTTCATGAATTCACATTTTGTGACTTTTATTCTTCTTTTCTACAGGATTGCTGATCTTTCTTATTGATTAGTGGAACCTCTGTAGATATTTAGTAAAAGATTCTACTGTGCTTCATATTTATGCCAAAACTTTACCTATTATTTGTCCTTTAACTTAGTTGTCCTAATTTTACAGTGATAAATTTATATATGGTTTATGTATGCTGGTGTCCCACATAGGTGCCAGTTAATGTGCCAACTTCTCAACATATGATCCAGTTCCCCAATTTCATGGGAAAACAGTGGAGGGTGGCCAAATATTTGGGCAGCTACTACTCATGAGGGCGTTTCGATGGGATTGCTGGCTTCTGACCTCAGCTTGTACTATCAATAGACATTGTGGCCATCTGCAGAGTGAACCAGGTAATGGAAGATCTCTATTTCTATCTCTTTGTCTCTCTCTGTAGCACTTTCAGATATACAACTCTTTAAAAAATAGGAAGCTAAGTGAAATCTTTAAAAAGTTTAAGCTATCAAATGCAATTATAAGGGAGGAGATGTACAAATTGGGACATACTCAATCGGACTTGCCCCAAATGGTGGAGTTAGAATCATGCCAGGGGATCCCAATACAATCCCATCAAGGTGGCATGTACCAATGCCATCTCACTAGTCCCAGTGATCAATTTCAGTTCACAGTTGATCACACTGATAGGTCTAAGAGTCAAAGGGATCACACAAACAAGTCTAGTGTCTGCTAATCCTAGATGATAGAATCAAAAAGGGAGAGAATGATCCATCATGGGAAGCAGGATACACGGCAGTCTCATAGAATGGCAGATGTCCTAAATAGCACTCTGGCCTCAGAATCAGCCCTTAAGGCATTCGGTTATGGCTGAAGAGCCCATGAGAGTATTTTAGGCATGGAAAGCCAAGACACCCTGGGGAAAAAAAAGAAGACCTAAATGGAAGATCTCTGTGAGTGAGATCCCAGTAGAAAGAACGGGGCCTTCAAAGAAGGAGGTACCTTTCTCTGAAGGGAGGAGAGAACTTCCACTTTGACTATGACCCTGTCGGAATAAGATTGAAGTCGGCGAACTCAAAAGGCTTCCATGGCCTTGGCAACTCATGACTAGAGCCTAGGGAGATTAGTGATGCCATAAACAAGAGTGTCAAATTGTTAAGTCAACAACAGAAGTCACTGTGTACTTACTTCTCATGTAGGATCTGTCCTTAATGTTGTCCAAAGTGAAGTAATGCTATAAGTAGCACTGAAACAGTATTTTACACTTTGTGTTTCATGTGGGTGCAAACTGATGAAATCTTTACGTAATATATATTGAATTGATCTTCTGTATAGAAAGAGAATTGAAAATGAATCTTGATGTGAATGGAATGGGAGAGGGAGAGGGAGAGGAAGATGGCAGGGGTGTGAGTGGGAGGGAAATTAAGGGTTGGGGAGCCATTGTAATCCATTATCTGTACTTTGAAAATTTATATTTGCTAAATAAAAATAAATTAAAAAATAAATGAATATCAAAGATGAAGAGTAATTAATATCCTCTTGATATTTTAACACCAAAATGTCTGCAGTTAAAGAAGAAATAGAGCAATAAAAATTTTTTTCTATTGTAATCACTGCTTCATATATATGTATGTATATGGAAAAGAAATATATTTTAATATGTCATCGAGCATATAATCAATTAGCCTTTCATGTCTTCATTTAAGAGGAGGATACTATTTAATTTTTAAAAGACTTTATTTATGTATTATTAGGGGTAGAGTTGCAGAGAGTGGTGGAGAAATAAAGGTCTTCCATCCACTGGTTCACTCCCCAAATGGCTAAAATGTCCAGAGCTGGGCTGCTCCAAAGTGAACAGCTTCTTCCAGGTCTCCTATCCATATGAAGGTGTCTGAGCACTGGGGTCATCGTCCACTGCTTTACTGTGCCATATGAAGAGAGCTGGATTGGAAGAGGAGCAGCCAGGATATGAACCAGCACCCATATTGGATGCAGGCATCACAGGCAGAGGGTTATCCTATTATGCCACTGTGCCATCCCCACTCGTAATTTTATGGCTGATATTAACACAGATGGGGGGGTGGTTCCAAGATGGCAGAATAGGGAGGGAGCTTACTGCTGTAGTCTAGGGAAACTCAGTTAAAAAGGTGGAGAGAGGGCAATCTCAGGGAAGAGTTTGGGAGAAAACTGCTGTGGACTTATGTGGAGAGTGTGGACATGCACAACTCAGGACCCCAATAGCTGAGAATGTCAGCACCATCTTTGTAGAGTGAAGTAAGACCAGACTGGCAGCCTAAGCCACTGGCAATGAAGCCACAGAACAGCCTGGTATGAGTCTGGCCTAGAGACCTGTGGGGGACAGTATACCTGCAGATGTGGAGAGGAGAGAAAAGGGAGGGCATGTTTCTCTCTCCCCAACTAACTGGCACTGATATCCTGTAACAAGCTGAGAGAGACAGGGTGTCATTCTGGACAAACATAATTGCTGTGCCAACTGGTGTCCACGTGCCCAGCAACCAACTGAGAGGAGGGCACAGAGTGTAGCTTGAGTCTGTGGGAAGTCACTGTAGGCAGCTTCACATGCTTGGGGCTCCTGGGCTCCTGAGTCCTTGGTGAGGGTCAATGCTGTGGGACCCATGCTCACATTGAGGATTGCACAATTCCTTTGTGTGGTCTTTGTTGCAGCACAGATGAACATTATACCCAGTGGGGATAGTGCCAAGGCATGAGTATCCTGGGAGGAGATGAGGTAAACATGAGATTATGCTTATGGAGTTGAAGAATCCTCAACTCAGATGAAAAAAAAAAAACTATGGGATTTACCACACTCTCCCTTGGACACTCCCCTCACAAGAGAGTAGTGAACAGAGCTTACTGTCCACACCCAGCAAATTCTTCAGGGTATGCACTGAAATAGACGACACTCCACTAGGACACAGAGGTATAGTTCACAGATAGGGAAAAAAAAAAAAAACCTAAATGTATCTCCACAGGGCTTAAAATTAATGCAGCAATTCAAGGAACAAGAAGAAAGGAAGACAAAATGATGTGCCCAAAAGAACACAACACATCTGTACTAGAATGTGAAGATGAAGAGATTGAAGAAATGCCAGAAATGGAATTAAAACATTGATGGTAGGCATAGTTAGAACTTATCAGAAGAAAGTCCACAAATTAAAGAAATTCATACATGACATGAATAAAAATTTTCCCGTGAATTTGAGATTTAAAAGAAAAATCAAAATAATATATCAAAAATGAGGTATTTAATGGATCAAATAAAAATTGTGTGGTGGAGAACATTAAGAACAGACATGGTGAGGGAGAGTAAAGAACTAGACTCACAGCAAACTTCTCATCAGAAACCCTACAGGCTAGGAGAAAATATGAGGAATATTTCAAGTATTAAAAAAGAAAACCTGTCAACCCAGAATACTGTACCCTGCAGAGCTCTCATTTATGAATGAAGGTTAAATAAAGACCTTCCATGATGAACAGAAATTGAAATAATTTGACACCACCCATCCAGCCTTACAAAAATGCTTTAGGATGTGCTACTCACAGAAACAGAAACATGGTTATCACTATGAAGGAAGGTGAAGGCAGAAAAATCTCCCAGTGGGCTGGCACTGTGGCTCACTGGGCTAATCCTCCACCTGTGGCACGGGTGCCCTGGGTCCTAGTCCTGACCGGGGCACCGGATTCTGTCCTGGTTGCTCCTCTTCCAGTCCAGCTCTCTGCTGTGGCCCAGAAGTGAAATGGATGATGGCGCAGGTCCTTGGGCCCTGCACCTGCATGGGAGACCAGGAAGAAGCACCTGGCTCCTGGCTTTACGTTGGCACAATGCACCAGCCATAGCGGCCATTGGGGGGTGAACCAACAGAAAAAGGAAGACCTTTCTCTCTGTCTCTCTCTCTCTCACTGTCTAACACTGCCTGTCAATGGAAAGGACAGGAGAGGAGAGGGGAGGGGAGGGGAGGGAAGGGCGAGGGGATAGGAGGGGAGGAATGAAAAGGGGAGGGGAGGGGAGGTCCCAACTAATCTACAAAGGAGATCCAAAGTAAAAAGCAGGAATACTTATGGGAGAATGGCAGAGAAAAGTCACAACTTATAAGTTGTCTCATGGAATGTAAACAGCTTCAAGTCTTCAGTTAAATGATACAGAGTAGCTGGTTGGGTTCAACAGCAAACGCCATCTATTTTCTGTATATCAGAAACACATTTCACTAACAAATATACACAGAGAGTGAAAGTGAAAGAATGGAAATATGCTAACAGAAACCAAAAAGCAGCTGGTGTAGCCATTCTAATATCAGACAAAACAGACTTTAACACAAAAACTGTTAGCAAAAGATGGGAGCTGGCCCTGTGGCATAGTGGGTAAAGGCACCACCTGCAGTGCTGGCATCCCATATGGGTGCCAGTCTGATTCATCATAACTAAACTTCTGCTACAGCTCTCTGCTATGGACTGGGAAATGAGTATAACACCCAAGTCCTTGGGCCCCTGTACCCACATGGTACATTTGGAAGACGCTCCTGGTTCCTGGCTTCAGATTGTCACAGCTCTGTCCATTGCGGCTAACTGGGGAGTGAATCATCAGATAGAAGACCTCTTTCTCTCAGCTGCTGCTTCTCTCTCCGTTTAGTAAGTCTTTTTTTTTGACAGGCAGAATGGACAGTGAGAGAGAGAGAGAGAGAGCAAGGTCTACTTTTGCAGTTAGTTCACTCTCCAATGGCTGCCACGGCCGGCACACTGTGGCTGGCGCACCGAGCTGATCCTATGGCAGGAGCCAGGTACTTATCCTGGTCTCCCATGTGGGTGCAGGGCCCAAGGACTTGGGCCATCCTCTACTGCACTCCCTGGCCGCAGCAGAGAGCTGGCCTGGAAGAGGGGCAACCTTGACAGAATCCAGCGCCCTGCCTGGGACTAGAACCCGGTGTGCCAGCACCACAAGACGGAGGATTAGCCTAATGAGCCGTGGCGCCAGCCTCCATGTAGTAAGTCTTTAAAAAGTAAGAGAGAGAGAGAAAGAAGGGCACTATGTAATGATTATAGATCAATGTAACAGGAAGGCATGACTAAAATAAATTTTAAGGCACTTAGTTACAGAGCACTTGGCTATTATTTTAAATTTAACTGAAAGTGATTCCTGCTAGATATAAGAGTGGGAATAAGAGAGGAAGGATATGTACAGTTCAGCACATGCTCAATCTGACTTACCTCAAACGGTAGAGTTAGAAATGTGCCAGGGGATTCCAATTCAATCCCATCAAGGTGGCATGTACCAATGCCATCTCACTAGTCCAATGATCAGTTTCAGTTCATAACTGATCACAAGAGTCAAACGGTGGCCAGTGCCGTGGTTCACTTGAATAATCCTCCGCCTGCAGCGCCTGCACTCCCAGTTCCAGTCTCAGTTTTGGCACCGGGTAGTATTCTCAGCTGCTCCTTTTCCAGTCCAGCTCTCTGCTGTGGCCCAGGAGGGCAGTGGAGGATGGTCCAAGTGCTTGGGTCCCTGCACCCACATGGGAGACTGGGAGGAAGCACCCGTCTCCTGGGTTTGGATCAGTGCAGTGCCAGTTGTAGTGGCTATTAGTGGAGTGAACCAACAGAAGTAAGATCTTTCTCTCTGTCTCTCTGTCACTGTCTATAACTGTATCTCTGTTTCTCTCTCTCACTGTCTAACTCTGCCTGTCCAGAAAAAAAAAAAGAGTCAAAGGGAGGTATCACGTAAACAAGACTAGTGTCTGCTAATACTTACTGATAGAACTCAAAAGGAGAGAATGCTCCAACATGGGAAGCAGGACACACAGCAGATGCATGGATGTCTTAAACATCACTCTGGCCTCAGAATCAGCACTTAAGGCATTTGGATCTGGCTAAAAATCCTATGAGATTATTTCAGGCATGGAAAGCCAAGACACTCTGGAAAAAAAATGACCTAAATTAAAGATCTCTGTGAATGAGATGCCAGAGAAAGAACAGGCCATCAAAGAAGGAGATACCTTTCTCCAAAGGGAAGAGAGAACTTCCACTTTGACTTTGGCCTTGTCTAAATAAGATCGGAGATGGTGAACTCAAGAGGCTTCCATAGCCTTGGCAGCTCATGACAGTAGCCTCGGTGATTACTGATGTCATCAATAAGAGTGTCAGTTGTAAATCAACAACAGGAGTCACTGTGCACTTACTCCCCATGTGGGATCTCTGACCTTAATGTGTTGTACTATGTGAATTAATGGCACAACTATAAAGTACTCAAATAGTATGTTATACTTTGTGTTTCTGTGTGGCTGCAAACTGTTGAAGTGTTTACTTAGTATATACTAAATTGATCTTCTTCTGTGTATAAAGATAATTGAAAAAGAATCTTGATATGAATGGGATGAGAGAGGGATTGGGAGATGGGATGGTTGTGGGTGAGCAGGATGTTATGGATGTTACGGGGGGATAAGCCGCTATAATTCACAAGTTGTACTTTGGAAATTTAGATTTATTAAATAAAAGTTTAAAAAAGAAGTATCAATGGATCTAAAGGGAGACGTTGACTCCAATACAATAATAAAATAATACAGTAGCCCATGTTCAGCATTGGGAAGATCAACCAAACAGAAAATCAGCAAGGAAACAAGAGTTAATTAACATTTTAGACTAAATGGACCTAACAGGTACCTACAGAACTTTTCATCCTGCAGCTGCAGAATACACATTCTTCTCACCAGTGCATGGGACATTCTCTAGGATTCGCCACATCTTGGCCATAAGGCATGTCTCAGCAAATTCAAAAATCAGCATTGAAATCATAGAATGCATATATAGCAATTGGTGCCTATATCAAGAAATTGGAGTGGCACCAAGTAAATGAGTTATCAATACATCTCAAAGACCTAGAAGACAAAAACAAACCAAACATAAATCTTGTAGGAGAAAATAGTTAAGGTTAGATATGAATTAAAAGAAGAAACAAAAAATACAAAAGATCAACAAAACTGTTTTTTTTTTGAAAAAGCAAAGAAAATTGACACACCATTGGCCCAACTACCCAATAAAAGAAGAAAAATATCAAAATCAATAAAATCTGAGTTGAAAAGGGAAATGTAACAGTAGATACCACCGATAACAAAAATTACCAGAAATTATTAGAAAGAGCTGTCTGTCAATAAGTTGGGAAGTGTAGACAGTTGGTTAGATTCCTGGAAATGTTTTATCTGCCTAAATTTAGCCATGAAGACAGAAAACCTAAAGAGACCAATAAACCAAGATGAAAATCGAATCAGTAATAAAGCTCATCCACACACAGAAAAGCCCAGGGCTGAATGGAATGGCTTCACTGCTGAATTCTACCAGACATTTAAAGAAGACCTAACTCCAGCTCTTTTCAAGATATTCAATACAACTGAAAGGCAGGGAATCCTCCCAGACGCCTTCTATGCAACCAGCATTACCTTAATTCCAACACCTGAAAAGATGCAACAGAGAAAGAGAATTACAGACCAGTTTTCCCTAATGGATGTAGACACAAAAATCCTCAACAGAATTCTAGCCAATTGAGCCAAACAGCACATCAGATAGATCATCATTCAGACAAAGCAGGATTTTATCCTGGTATGCAGGGACAGTTCAGCATTTACAAATCAATCTATGTGGGGAGATGGCGGAATAGAGTGGGAGGGAGCACAGCGAAGCTCCACTAAGGGAAGGTTCAAAGAGGGATGAAAATTTGTAGTTTTTAAGCCCTTCCTGAAACTGGGGTGATAGGGTGGACACGCGAGGAGGACGCGGACGCGTGAGACTCAGGACACCAACAGGAGCGTGTACGCACCAGCGCTGGAAGCCGAGGTGAGACCGGGCGCTCGCCCAGCACCACAGCACAGCTGCCGCCACCCCTCCCCGAACACACCCTGGGACGGACACTGAGACATGCACGACTGAGTGGGGGAGGAAATAGAAAACGGAACAGAGTGAGTGGCGCCGGCGGAGAGTGTGCACGATTCAGGGATACTAATTGAGAGACTGAGTAAGCCAGTATCTCTTGGCGCCTCCCCGGAGCTCCAGAGGGCGGGAAGCAGCCATTTTGTTTGTTTACATTCAGGCTTAAAGGAGAACTATCTTTGCCTCCACACTAACCTTCGGAGGCGGAGCCCAAAGGTGGAGCTGAGGGTGCTCGAGGGAGGGCAGCCCAAAGCCCTGAGACCGGACTACTCAAGTTACTGAATAGCGCCTCCTGGTGGGGAAAAAGCACAGGATCCAGAGCTGCAGTGGGCAGAGAGCAGCCATCCTGTCTGTTTACCTGCGGGCTGTGTAGAGCAGCCTGGTTACACTGGATATTGGTAGAGACTCACAGCGGCCTATAGTAGCGGGAAATCAACCCGAAAAATCACCCAGACGGAATGCCAAAAAACAAAACCAAAAACCAAAAAAATATAGAAGATAATATAAATTTGCCAATGGAGCAAGCTAAACCAACCGTAACAGAGGCAGAAGAAGAAGAAGTTGAAAACATGCCAGAAAAAGAATTCAGAAAATTAATAATCAGCATACTTAGAAATAATGAGAAACAGTGTCAAGAGCTGAATGAAAAACAAGCCCAAGGATTAGAGATCTTAAAGAGAAGCCAGAATGAGATACTAGAACTGAAAAACTCAATTGACCATATAAAAAACACCGTGGAATCCCTCGGAAATCGAACAGATGAAATAGAAGACCGAATATCAGAATTCGAAGACAAACTTCCAGAAATAATACAGTCAGTTCAATCGCAGGAAGAAGAAATTAAAAAAAAAATTAAAAAACACGGTCGGAGACCTACAAGATTCAATCAAACGGTGTAATGTTCGGATAATAGGAGTCCCTGAGGGGGTGGAAAGAGAGAATGGATTAGAAGGTGTCTTCAACGAAATAATATCAGAAAACTTTAAACAAAGGCAGCTGGATAACAACACACAAATACAACAGATAGCCAGGACTCCGAACAGAGTAGACCAGAAGAGAAATTCACCACGACACATTGTGGCAACACTCAGTTCAGTGACACACAAAGAACAAATCATAAAATGTGCCAGAGAAAAGTGACAAATCACATTCAGGGGTAAGTCAATCAGACTCACCACAGACTTCTCATCGTAAACACTACAAGCAAGGAGACAATGGCATGATATATTTCAAGTTTTAAAAGACAAACAATGCCAACCTAGAATACTATATCCTGCAAAGCTATCATTTATGAATGAAGGGGAAATAAAGATCTTCCACGACAAACAGAAACTGAAAGAATTTGTATCCACGCGTCCAACCCTGCAACACTTGTTCAAAGATGTGCTGCACACAGAAACACAAAAACAAGAACTTCACTGCAAAAAAAAAAAAAGCGAATGTAGAATAACCCACAAACAAAGTTCAAAATACATAAACAGCTCATTTCAGGAAACATGAAGGGGAAAAGACAGTACTTAACAGTAATCACATTGAATGTGAATGGTCTTAATTCCATGACAAAGAGACACAGACTAGCTGATTGGATAAAAAAAAAAGAGGATCCAACTATATGCTGCCTTCAGGAGACACACGTCATCAGCAAAGATGCATGCAGACTGAAAGTGAAAGGATGGAAAAAGATACTCCAAGCTAATGGAAATCAAAAAAGAGCTGGTGTGGCCATCCTAATATCAGACAAAATAGACTTTAACATAAAAACTATTAAAAGAGACAGAGAAGGGCACTATATAATGATTAAAGGATCTATCCAACAGGAAGACATTACTATTATAAATGTATATGCACCTAATTACAGGGCACCTGGCTACCTGAAAGAATTACTAAAGGATTTAAAGGGAGATATAGACTCAAATACAATAGTAACAGGGGACTTCAACACCCCACTCTCACCAATGGACAGATCAACCAGACAGAAATTCAACAAGGAAACAACTGAGCTAATTGACACCATAGACCAAATAGACCTAATAGATATCTTCAGAACCCTCCACCCCACAGACACAGAGTTCATGTATTTCTCCCCAGTACATGAAACATTCTCTAGGATTGACCATATACTAGGCCATAAAGGGAGCCTCAACAAGTTCAAAAAAATTGAAACTATACCATGCAGTTTCTCAGCCCATAGTGCAGTGAAACTTGAAATCAACAACCCAAGAATCTCTACACCATATGCAAATATATGGAGAATGGACAACATAATCCTAAATGAACAGTGGGTCATCGAAGAAATTAAAAGAGAAATCAAAAGATTTCTAGAAACAAATGAAAATGATAACACAACCTATCAAAACCTGTGGGACACATCAAAAGCAGTGCTAAGAGGAAGGTTTATAGCAATTAGTGCCTACATCAAGAAGCTGGAAAGGAACCAAACAAATGAACTCTCCATGCACCTCAAGGAACTAGAAAAACAGCAGCAAATCAAGCCCAAATCTAAAAGGAGGAAAGAAATACTAAAGATCAGAGAAGAAATAAACAGAATTGAAACCAAGAAAACAATACAAAAGATCAACAAAACCAGGAGCTGGTTCTTTGAAAAAATAAACAAAGTCGACACGCCATTGGCCCAACTGACCAAAAAAAGGAGAGAGAAGACCCAAATCTGTAAAATCAAAGATAGTAATGGAAATGTAACAACTGACACAATAGAAATAAAAAGAATCATCAGAAACTACTACAAAGAGATGTATGCTAACAAATTGGGGAACCTGGAAGAAATGGATAGATTCCTGGACAAATACAACCTTCCTAAACTGAGCCACGAAGATATAGAAAATCTAAACAGACCCATAACCATGAAAGAAATTGAATCAGTAATAAATGCACTACCGAAAAAGAAGAGCCCAGGACCTGATGGCTTCACTGCCGAATTTTACCAGGCATTTAGAGAACAACTAACCCCAGTTCTTCTCAAATTATTCCAAACGATTGAAAGAGAGGGAATCCTCCCAAATTCCTTCTATGAAGCCAATATCACCTTAATTCCTAAGCCCGGAAAAGACACAGCAGAGAAAGAAAACTACAGACCTATCTCCCTGATGAACATAGATGCAAAAATACTCAATAAAATTCTGGCAAACCGAATCCAACTACACATCAGAAAGATCATTCACCCGGACCAAGTGGGATTTATCCCTGGTCTGCAGGGATGGTTCAATATTCGAAAGTCAATCAACGTAATCCAGCACATTAACAAATTGAGAAACAAAAATCATATGGTTATCTCAATAGATGCAGAGAAAGCATTTGACAAAATACAACACCCCTTCATGATGAAAACCCTAAGCAAATTGGGGTTAGAAGGAACATTCCTCAACACAATTAAGGCAATCTATGATAAACCAAAGGCCAGCATCATATTGAATGGGGAAAAGTTGGAGGCATTTCCATTGAGAACTGGCACCAGACAGGGATGCCCACTCTCACAATTGCTATTCAATATAGTCCTGGAAGTCTTAGCCAGAGCCATCAGGCAAGAAAAAGAAATTAAAGGGATACAAATGGGAAAGGAGGAAGTTAAACTATCCCTGTTTGCAGATGACATGATACTATATATAGAGGACCCAATAAACTCCTATAAGAGGCTACTGAAACTCATAGAAGAGTTTGGTAAAGTAGCAGGATACAAAGTCAACGCTCAGAAATCAACAGCCTTTGTATACACAGACAATTCCAGGACCGAGGAAGAACTACTAAGATCAATCCCATTCACGATAGCCACAAAAACAATAAAGTACCTTGGAATAAATTTAACCAAGGAGGTCAAAGACCTCTGTGATGAAAATTACAAAACACTAAAGAAAGAAATAGAAGACAACACAAAAAAATGGAAAAACCTGCCATGCTCATGGATTGGAAGAATCAATAGCATCAAAATGTCCATTCTCCCAAAAGCAATTTACAAGTTCAATGCAATACCAATCAAAATACCAAAGTCATTCTTCAAAGACCTAGAAAAAACGATGCTGAAATTCATATGGAGAAACAGGAGACCCAGAATAGCTAAAGCAATTCTTTACAATAAAAACAAGGCCGGAGGTATCACAATTCCAGACTTCAAAGCATACTACAGGGAAGTTATAATCAAAACAGCCTGGTACTGGTACAAAAACAGATGGATAGACCAATGGAACAGAATAGAAACACCGGAGATCAATCCAAACATCTATAACCAACTCATATTTGACAAAGGACCTAAAACCAACCCCTGGAACAAGGACAGCCCTTTCAACAAATGGTGCTGGGAAAACTGGATGTCCACATGCCGCAGTATGAAGCAAGACCCCTACCTTACACCTTATACAAAAATCCACTCAACATGGATCAAAGAACTAGAGATGCGCCACGACACCATGAAACTAATTGAGAGCATAGGGGAAACCCTTCAAGATATCGGAATAGGCGAAGAATTCCTGGAGAAGACCCCACAGGCACGGGTAATCAAAGATAAAATAAACAAATGGGATTACCTAAAATTGAAGAGTTTCTTAACAGCAAAGGAAACAGTCAGGAAAGCGAAGAGGCAACCAACAGAATGGGAGACGTTATTCGCAAACCACACAACAGATAAAGGATTAACAACTAGAATCTGCACAATGATCAAAAAACACCACAGCATCAAAACAAACAACCCATTTAAGAGATGGGCCAAAGACCTTAACAGACATTTTTCAAAAGAGGAAATCCAAATGGCCAACAGGCACATGAAAAAATGCTCAGGATCCCTAGCCATCAGGGAAATGCGGATCAAAACCACAATGAGATACCACCTCACTCCGGTTAGATTGGCTTACATACAGAAATCAACCAACAACAGATGCTGGCGAGGACGTGGAGAAAAGGGGACACTAATCCACTGTTGGTGGGAATGCAAACTGGTAAAGCCACTATGGAAGACAGTCTGGAGAGTCCTCAGAAACCTGAATATAGCACTACCACAGGACCCAGCCATCCCACTCCTTGGAATATACCCAAATGGAATTAAAGGGGTGAAAAAAGCCATTTGCACCTCAATATTTGTTGAAGCTCAATTCACAATAGCTAAGACATGGAATCAACCTAAATGTCCATCAACGGATGACTAGATAAAGAAACTATGGGATATGTACTCTATGGAACACTATGCAGCAGTAAAAAACAACGAAATCCGGGCATTCACAACAAAATGGAGGAAGCTGGAAAACATCATGCTGAGTGAAATAAGCCAGTCCAAAAGGGATAAATCACATGTTCTCCCTGATCGATGGCAACTAAACGAGCACCTAAAATGATACAAATTAAAGTGAAATGGACACTATGAGAGACAATGAAATGAGCAGCCCTTGTCTAGACTGTTGAGGAACAACTTACGATTTTGTTCCTTTAGTATTTTTGTTGTTGTTGTTGTTGCTCGGTATGCTCTACACAAGACCACTGGTTGAACTCTACAATCAATGCACAACCATTCTTAAGCATTTAAAAATTAATAGGAAATTGATCTTTGTGGAACATGGGAGTGGGAATAAGAGAGGGAGGAGATATATAGGACGGCACATACTCACTCAGACCTACCTCCAATGGTGGAACTGGAAATGTGCCAGGGGATTTCAACTCAATCCTACCAAGGAGGCAGGTACCAATGCCAGCACACTTGGTAAAGAGACAAATATAAATACACAACTGATCCAAAAGATAGGGTAAGTGTCGAAGAGAGTACACAAATAAGACCAGTGTAAGCAAATAATGAAAGATAGAATCAAAAGGGTTGAGAATGATCCTGCGGGGGAAGCAGGCCACACAGCAGACTCATAGAATGGCAAATGCCCAAAACAGCACTCCTGCCTCAGAATCAACCCTTGGGACATTCGGATCTGACTAAAAGGTCCATGAGAGTCTCACAGGCATGGAAAGCCATGACACGGTGGCAAAAAAGAATCTAAATGAAGGATCCTGGTGAACAACACCCCAGCAGAAGGATCAGGCCATCAAAGAGAGAGGCGCCTTTCTCTGAAGGGAGGAAGGAACCTCCATTGTGATATGGCCTTGAGTAAACAAATTCGGTGAACAAAGTCGGTGAACTCAAGGGGCTTCCATAGCCTAGACAGCTCATAGCAAGAGTCTCGGGTGATTGCTGACATCATAAATAAGAGTGCCAATTGTTAAATCAACAACGGGAGTCACTGGGTTCATGCTCCCCACACAGGATCTCTGTCCTTAATATGTTTATCTATGAAACTTAAAAACAACACTACTAGTCGAACAATACCCTATACCTGGTTCGGTTGTGTGAGTGCAACCTGTTGAAATCCCTGCTTAGTATCTATTAAATTGATCTTCGGTATATGAAGGTAACCGAAAATGAAAAGTGATGAAGAGCGGGATGGGAGAGGAAGTGGGTGAGGGGAGGGCCACGGGAGGGAGGGAGGTCGGGGGGAAGCCACAACAATACAAAAGATGCATTTTATATTCTACTTAAAACTATTGGTTGAGCTCTGTAATTAATACACAATTACTCTTAGGTGTTTAATCAATGCTATAACTAGTACTCAAATAGTATTTTACACTTTCTGTTTCTGTGTGGGAGCAAAATGTGGTAATCTTTACGTAACATACGCTAAATTGATCTTCTGTATATAAAGATAATTGAAAATTAATCGTGATGTGAAGGGGAAGGGGAGAGGGAGTGGGAGAGGGGAGCATTGTGGATGGGAGGGAAGACACGGGGTGGGGGGGGAGGCTATTGTGGTCCATAAGCTGTGCTTTGGAAATTTATGCTCATTAAATAAATTAAAAAAATCAATCTATGTGATGCAACACCTCAACAAACTGAACACCAAAAATTGTATGATTATCTCAATAGATGCAAAGAAAACATTTGATAAAAATATAACACCATTTCATGATGAAAACTCTAAGCAAACTGAGTATGGAAGCATCATTACTCAACATCATCAAGGTACTTTAACACAAACATATGGCCAGCATCCCATTGAATGGGGAAATTTTTCAAGCATTCCCACTGAGATCCAGAACCAGACAATTGTGCCCACTCTCAACATTGTTTTACAATAGAGTCCTGGATGTCCTATGCAGGTCCTTAGGGAAGAAGAAGAAAGCAAAGGATACAAATTGGGAGGGAGTATGCCAAATTATCCCTGTTTGGAGATGACATGATTCTATCTATATTTAATGCATCCAAAGGACTCCAAAAAATATTAGAACACATAGCAGGGTAAAGTGGTAGAATATAAAATGAACAACACAAACTTAATAGCCTTTGTCTATTCAGATAATGACATGGCTGAGAAAGAACTTCTAAGATGAATCCCATTCAAAAATAACTTTAAAAAATTTAACCAAGATGTCAGAGATTTATATAACGAGAATTACAAAACACTAAATAAAAATGGGATTCACAAAAAATACTTCCATCTTCTTGGAATAGAATAATCCATATCATCAAGAAATCCACAATGTTGGAAGCAGTTTAAGATTCAATGCCATACCGATGAAAATTCTCAGATATAGAAAAATTAATGCTGGAATTCATGTGGAAAAGCAGAGACCCCAGAAAGCTACAGCAATATTATATAACAAAAAAGATAGCTTCAGCCATCACAACAGCAGATTTCAAGACATACTATACAGCAGTTATAATCAAAACAGCCTGCAACTGATTCAAAATAGAGGCATAGACAGATGGAATAAAATATAAATGCCAGAAATCAATCCACACATCTTTAAGCAACTTACATTTGAGAAAGGAGCTACAATCCAGGAGAGTCACTTCAACAAATCGTGCTGGGAACCTGGTTCTTCATATGCAGCATTATGAAGCAAGATGCCTGCCTTCCACCTTTACAGAAAAATCCACTCAAAATGAACCCAAGATCTAAATCTATGACATCCATATAATCTATGACACCATCTAATTATTAGAGAATACTGGGGGAACCCTACAGAGGCATAGACATAGACAATGAGTTCCTGGAAAAGACCCAGTGGCACAGCCAATCCGAGCCAAAATTGGCAAAGGGATTGCATCAAGTTGAGAAGCTTCTGCAGTGCAAAAGAAACTCTAAGCAACATGATGAGACAACTGACGGTGTGGAAGAAATTGTTTGCAAACTATGCAACTGATAAAGGATTAATAACCAGGATAACTAAAGAGATCAAAACCCCCAACATAAACAACACAACCCACTGGGTTAGTAAAGAAATGGGAGGAGGATTTAAACAGGCAATTTCTCCAAAAGTGGAAATCCAAATGGCTAACAGACACAAGAAAAACTGCTCAGGATCACCAGCCATCAGGGAGATGCAAATCAGAACCACAATATGTTTCACAACATCCCTGTTCAAATGGTTTTCATATAGAAATCAACAAACAGCTAATGCTGGCGGGGATGTGGAGAAAATTTACCCTAATCCACTATGGTGGGAATGTAAAATGGTATAGCCACTGTGGCAGACAGTATTGGAATACTTCTACCCATGTAGAAGACCAGGATGATGTCCCTGGCTCCTGGCTTTATACCAGACCAGATCTTGATTTTGCAGCTGTTTGGAGAGTGAACCGTTGGGTTCATGTTGTGTGTCTCCTTCTCTCTTTCCTCCATCCCCTCTCCTTTTCTTTATCACTTGTACCCCTTCTGTGTTGCTTGGCCCTTCAAAAAATAAAATAGATCTTTAAAAAGCATTATTACACTCTCAACTTGTAGGAAATCTTTTTTTTATTTAACCTAGGATCAAGAATTATTTTTCTGTGTCTTGCTTCTCTTTACACTGTGACCTCTAGTTCAGTCTACATTGTGGCAGATGACCAAGTTTCATCCATTTTATAGCTAACTATCCACCAGTTGATGCATATTTAGTTTACCTATACAACTGTTGATAGTCTGTTTCTGTTTCTTGGCTATTGTGATAATGAAATAAACATGAGAGTGCATGTTTGCTTCTACTGATTTCACTCTCTTTGTGTTATGTATACCCAGTAGCTGAAGAACTGCATTATATAAAAGTTTCAGTTGTACTTTCTTGAAAACTTGCATACTCTTCTCCACAATGGCTGAACTAATTTAAGTTGCTGCCAATAGAGTGTACGAGTTGCCTTTTCTATAGATTGTGGCCAAATCCTTATAATATTTGGAAAACAAATGACATCCTGCCCTTGTTCCATTATATTTAGTGATCCTAGGAGCTTTAGTTCATTAGTATATATTCACTTTCTAAATAAAAATTTAAAGTATATGTAAAAGGAAAAATAATGGCAAAATTGCAGTTCCCTTATTGAATAGACAGGAGATTTGTGGTCTGACAGATATAACTTTCTTGATGTTTATTAGGATATAATGCAATGTGTAAAGTAATTTTTCATTTTAAATATAACAAATTGGATAGTTTGAACTAAAATGTTTTCAATGGTGTAGCAAAAATCCTTCAAAACCTGGGACTGCACTCATGTGACCCTCAATAAACTTGAAAGACATTTTATCTGAATTTTCGTTTTCCTTGTATTATGAGAAATTCATTTCTGAATGTATTTTCATAAATAATCTATTGGAAAAAGAACAGGAATTTGAATGAGTTTATAAGACAATCATAATAATTAACTTGTAAATAATGAATTTAAATCCATCTATCCCAGATTCAAATTTGAATGAAATGGAAGACAAGAACCACTGGAAACATATTTTATTTGCATATGTATTTCTTTAGAATTAAATAAAGAAATAATATATTTTTCAAGTCTGTTGATGAATAGCAGACACTAAAACCACGTTTTAGAGAGATGAAGAATGTTTTCAATTTAGTCTTTGATGATATGACTGAGAATTCTCCTAGAGCAGGCTTGTGCCCTGCCAAATAGTGTGCCTTTCAAAGTTCTGAGTCAGACATGAATGTCTTCACCACTCTGCTTTGAAGAGTTACTGAACATCACAGTAAATTGTCCCGTTAGAAGAACCCGAGGTTTAGTTATGCAGATATAAGTAGTACATCTTTCAGCAAGTTAACATGTTTATTGTTTGTACAGGCTACTGGTCAATAAATGCTTTTATGCTTGTACCTTTAGGGTTTAAAACCAAAATAAAATTCTTCTTTAGATGAAATTCTAGATATTCCCTTTGATTATATAAAGATATATATTTACTTGAAGGCACGGTGAGGGGGGATAGACAAGGGATCCCTAATGGTTGGCAGAGACCTAAGTACTGCCTTACCAGGTAAATTATCAGGAAGCTGAATCAGAAGAGTAGCCAGAACTTGAACTGCCACACTGATATGAGATTTGGACAACTTACATGGCAGTTTGAATCACTGTGCCTTACTTTTTCTTTTCTTCTCATTTGTTTTACATTTACATCTTCCACTTAAGTATGTAATCTATTTTATTATTTGTATACTGTGAGACAAGTGCCTAATGTCATTCTGCAATGTGTTGATATGTCCAGCACCATCATGAGTTTGTATTTTCTCCATTATGTGATCTTAGCATGTTTGTAAAAGCTTGTTGTTGTCGGCACATGCTTACACGGACTTACCTCCAATGGTGGAACTAGAAATGTGCCAGGGGATTTCAACTCAGTCTTACCAAGGAGGCAGGTACCTATGTCAGCGCACTTGGTAAAGTGATAAGTATAAATACACAACCGATCAAAAAGATAGGGTATGCGTGGATGAGATTTCACAAATAAGACCAGTGCAAGCAAATAAAGAAGGATAGAATTAAAAGGGAGAGAATTGATCCTGCGGGGGAAACAGGACACACAGCAGACTCATAGAATGGCAGCACTCCTGCCTCAGAATCAACCTTAGGACATTCGGATCTGGCTAAAAGGTCCATGAGAGTCTCACAGGCATGGAAAACCATGACACGGTGGCAAAAAAGAATCTAAATGAAAGATCCTGGTGAACAAGACCCCAACAGAAGGAACAGGCCATCAAAGAGAGAGGCGCCTTTCTCTGAAGGGAGGAAGGAACCTCCACTGTGATACGGCCTTGACTAATCAAGTTCAGAGTAGGTGAACTCAAGGGGCTTCCATAGCCTAGACAGCTCATAGCAAGACTTTCCGGTGATTGCTGACGTCATAAATAAGAGTGCCAATTGTTAAATCAGCAACAGGAGTTACTTGGTACATGCTACCCATGTGGGATCTCTGTCCTTAATGTGTTTTACTATGAAACTTAAAAACAACACTACTAGTCGAACAGTACCCTATACCTTGTGCGGTTGTGTGAGTTCAGCCTGTTGAAATCCTTGCTTAGTATATACTAAGTTGATCTTCAGTATATGAAGGTAATTGAAAATGAAACTCAATAAAGGGCAGGATGGGAGAGGCAGTGGGAGAGGGGAGGGCCACGGGAGGGAGGGAGGTTGTTGGGGGGAGCCACAACAATACAAAAGTTGCACTTTGTAAATTCACATTTAAAAAATAAAAGAATAACTATATAACAAACAAAAAAGAACTTAATACTTTACCCTTTTAGTATATTTTATGTTCTACTTAAAACTATTGGTTGAACACTGTAATTAATACACAATTACTCGTAGGTGTTTAATTAATGCTATAACTAGTACTCAAATAGTATTTTACACTTTGTGTTTCTGTGTGGGTGCAAACTGTTGAAATCTTTACTTAATATATGCTAAATTGATCTTCTGTATATAAAGATAGTTGAAAATTAATCTTGATGTGGATGGAAGGGCAGAGGGAGTGGGAGAGGGGAGTGTTGTGGGTGGGAGGGAAGTTATGGGGGGGGTGAAGCTATTGTAATCCATAAGCTGTACTTTGGAAATTTATGTTCTTTCAATAAAATGTAATGAAATAAAATAAAATGAAATGAAATGAAATGAAATAAAATAAAATAAAATAAAATAAAATAAAATAAAATAAAATAAAATAAAATAAAATAAAATAAAATAAAATAAAAGCTTGTTGTTGATATAGATTTATTTTCCATTGTTTCCTGAATCTTGTTTTCTCTCATGCATTGGCTATTATCTATGTCCATGTGGTTTTGCTTACTAAACTTTGTAGCATATTTTGAAGTTGGATAGTGTGATCCATTCAAGCTATTCTCTTTTGCTCAAGATTGATTTGGCTACTTGAAGTCTTTTGTGGTTCCATGCATATTTTAGTATTTCTGGGGAGATTCCAAGATGATGGATTACAGAATGACAAACTAAGCTAGGCTACAGGTAAAAAGAAACATGAGATGGAGAAAGAGAGGCAGAGCGAGAGGTAGAGGGAAGGAAGTACACTCTCAGAGGAGAATTGGAGAGTAATCTGCACTGGAATTGCCACAAGAGGAAGAGGAACACCAGGGACCTGTGTGTAGGGTATGATCATGCAGCATGAACACCAACAAGACACACAACTGCAGCAGTCAAGAGCCTGAGCAGAAAGCCGCTTGAAGAGGGAAGTGAGACCGGACTGCAGCAACCCATGGTGATATTGCTGGGGTGAGAGCATGGCATATGCCTGGGTTGGCGACGTCTGGGCTAGCAATTGCTAGAAGAAAATTATCTCCACGGTTCCCTAGAAATAAATTCAGAAATTCAAGAAACAAGAATAACAAATACATCATGACCCTCCACCCCAAGAAACATAGCAACATTTCACTATTAAATGTGAAGATGAAGGGACTAGTGAAACGCCAGAAACAGAATTCAAAAAATTAGTAATAGAATACTTCTTCTAGGCCGGCGCCACAGCTCACTAGGCTAATCCCCTGCATTGCGGCGCTGGCACACCGGGTTCTAGTCCCAGTCGGGGTACTGGATTCTGTGCCGGTTGCCCCTCTTCAAGGCCAGCTCTCAGCTGTGGCCTGGAAGTGCAGTGGAGGATGGCCCAAGCCCTTGTGTCCTGCACCCACATGGGAGACCAGGAGAAGCACCTGGCTCCTGGCTTCGGATCAGCGTGGTGCGCCGGCTGCAGCACACCGGCCAGAGCAGCCATTGTGGGGTGAACCAATTGGAAAGGAAGACTTTTCTCTCTGTATCTCTCACTGTCCAGTGTGCCTCTCAAAAAAAAAAAGCATACTCTTTTCTAGACACAATTTATGAATGGTTTTCATCATGAAAGAATGCTGTATTTGATCAAATTTGATCAATGATACCAAAGAACTCTATGATGAAAAATTGCAAAATATTAAAAAAATTCAAGACTTTCAAGTGAAAAAATATTCCATATTTATGTAATCAGCATCACCAAAGTGCCATATTACTAAAAGCAATTTATAGATTCAGTATGATCCCAATCAAACTATCAATGACATTCTTCACAGATCCAGAAAATCACTAAAATTCATTAGAAACACAAGAGACACCACATAGATCAAGCCATCTAATAAAACAAAAATATTCATCCTAACAGTAGTAAAAGTAAAAGTTTCTAAAGGTTAATAACCAACGTAATAAATATGAGTGGAAATGTTAAAACAGAGACATTGGGGACAGAAAGTGAGTGAGAAGAGGGCAATTTCATCACTGCTACTTTAAGCATCCTCACCCTAACCTCTCTCTTCACAGATTTCTGGCATGGACTAAAACTTTGTGGTTAATTCATATTTTAATTGGATAGATAAAAAGTTACCCAAATGGGAGTGGCTCCAAGATGACAGAATAGGGAGGGAGCTCACTGATAGTCCGGGAAAAGATAGTTTAATAAAAGGGAAGATAGTGAAGTCTCAGGGAAGAGTTAGGGAAAAAACTGCAGAGGGAACTCTTCCAGAATTAGAGGGACACGGTGGACCTACGTGGAGGACAGGGGTGCCCATGGCTCGGGAGCCCACCTGCTGAGAATCTTCTCCTCCACACCAGTGCTGTAAAGAGAGGTGAGGTGAAACTGCAGTAGCCTGAGGCACTGCTGGAAAAGCGGCAGGAAGAGCCTAGTGGGAAGGAGGCCTGAAGCCCCGTGAAGGAAAGTACACCAGCCTAATTAGAGGAGAGCAAAACAAGAAAGAGACAGTATGGACATGATTGTCTCTCTCCACACTCCTTACAAAGGCATGCGAGATAATCGACAGATGCCATTTTGGACATACGTAACAGCTGCGCCAGCTTGAGGGGTGCCTTCCCTCATCCAAACAGAAAAACTTGAATCTGGTTGGGAGTAATAACAGGAAGTTAAGACATAGTGACTGTGTGGAGCTTATGAACCAGAACTGTGAAAAAAAAAAAAAAAAAAAACTTTTGAGGGTGTGTGGGAGAACTCACGGTGTCTGGGACGTGAGTATCTCAGTGGGAAACACCACAAATTTGGTAGCCTTGGCTACCCGGTGAGAGACATTGCAGGGGAATCTGAGCTTACGCTGAGGACTGCATAGATCCTTTGCGTGGTCCTTGGGACAGAGAAGATGAATATTATACCCACTGGGGCTAGCGCTCAGACACGGATCCCCATCGAGGAGAATAGCTCAGCTGTGCAGAATCACTTCCCTTCTGATTAAAAAAAAGTGGAAGAGAAGATTTAGCATGCCAAACCTGAGTGTGTCACATTTGGCACACCCTTAACCTGAAGAAATGAACCGAGATCTCTGGCCGCACCCACCACAAGCCTCTAGAGATTCACCAAAAGCAGACATTCCACTTAATCTAGAGTAATAGCACAAGGAGAGAATGCACAACAACCAACAACCACAACAACAAATGAAGAAGAAACCAAAGGATATCTCCACAATGCCAAACAACCAATGCAGAAACCGAGGAGCCAAGAACAAAGAAGACATTATGACACTCCCAAATGAACATGATACTCCAATACAAGATTATGAACATGATGAGGCAGAAGATTGCAATATATGGATTTCAAAAATTTATGAGAAGACCATTTAGAAGTTACCAAAAACTACAGGAATCAATACAGAACAAGACAGAAAATCTCACTTGTGAAAATGAAATCTTAATGAGGAATCGGAATGGAACGAGGAATTTAGTAGAACATGAAAATGAGATATTGAAGAGAAACACAGTGAACTGAAGAATCAATAGAACAAATGAAAAGCACATTTGAGGCCTTAAAAACAGAATCAGTGAAGTAGAAGAAAGAATATGGGGCTTAGAAGACAGAGCACAGGAAAGTGTACAGTCAAACCAGAGAAAAGAAGAGGAAATTAGAAATCTAAAAAATACGGTTGGGGATCTCAGGATAGTATTAGAAAACCCAACATTCGGGTTGTAGGAGTTCCTGAAGGCAGGGAGAGAGAGAAAGGACATCTTAGTTGGGCTTATCCATTCTTCAGACTGACTGCATAACAATTACAGACACTTTTTGAAGCCTTGAAGGGTAAGATCCATCCACTGACACTATTTCTGTTTCACCAGAGATGCAATCTTCTGTGGGTGCTAGTAATATCACCCTATGTCATATTTTATGGATTTTATGGATGCCTGCAAAGATTGTTTTACAACTGGCTTTACTGCCCATTCCAATAAAGCCAACAGTAAACTTGATAGCTCAAGCTTCCAGAAAAACATGTTAATGCAATGGCTCTACCTGTCTCACACTCCTCCTCGTAATGTTTAACTTTCTGTATAAGCTGTTGCTGACTTAAATGCAAAAGGTGATTAACTGATCACTTAATGTTCTGGGTCTCGACCTGATCAACATCTACCTCACATTCTCAAAACAGGATCATGAACATTTACTCCAATCTCAATTATTTTATTAGATTACTCTAATGGATTCAGTGGATTAACTTTTATATAACCTGCTCAAGGGCCTCCACTTAACACTGCTATCTGTTCTTCCTGTTTCTTTCCATGCCATGATCTCTAAAACCCTCTTCCTCAAACTTTGACAGTCTTTTTTGACGGTTCTCCATCTAGTGGTATAATTATTTATAAAAATAAATAAATAAATAAAACTTCCCTCCCCAAAACAATACAACGTATCAAATTAGCTGTGGTACTGTTAACTATGTCTATCCAACATTCAGCCTTCAAATTTGATCACCATTTGTCATTATGTCACTAATTTACTTCTCCACCTGCCTTATGCTCGTATTACAATAGAACTTGACTTAATTTACTCAGTCTTTTCCTCACTGCAGACGTTATTGATTAAACACCATCCTCCATTATTTGTGGCACATAGTTGCAGTCACACACCCCCTTCCCAGCATGTTATCAGAAGTTAATCAGTGCTACCATCACGCTCTTTATGTTGCTGCTCTTTTCAGAGATCCTTACAAAGTCATGGATTTTCCATCAGTCTCCAAAATCTTTCTATTAACAGTTTCACATACTTCTCCCAGAGGCGTGTACTGGTTATCTCCAACTGTGTGCAGAGTGCAAATCCCACATTATTTTGTGCAGCTAATCACGTGGACAGCAAGCTAATGACCTTTGGCAAACGGGTGTTTCTCACTGTCCATCGCTAAAACCTTTTCCTTGCCTACACGTCATCACTGGTACACGGGCCATCCACCTGAAGGGTAAATCTTCTTGCCATGTTATTAACCACCTGCTCATGTCAACGGCTATCATGGGTAAGCCTAGCCAATTGAAACCTGATAATGCTCCTGCATACACTTCACCTGCCCTTTTCCAGCTTCTGTCGTTTGTTGGACATCAAATTCACGCATGGTATCCCTTATAATGCCACCTATTGTAGAGCATGCACATTGTACCCTTAAAACCCTTTAACAACAAAGGAAGGGATAAACACCCTGGGGTTTAATCAAACAATGTCTATTCTTTTAGTTACACTTAATCATTTATGCGACCCTTCAAGCACTTTTGAGGCAGCTGATGCTCCGGTGAGAAAATATTTCTGCCTCGTGCCCATTAGAATATAATAAAGGACCTCCTGCTCTGCCTTGGGAAGTACCAGAACCACTACTAATGTGGCAGTGAGGGGATGTCTTCTGGTCTGTCTCCTACAGGACCTGTGTGGATTCCTGCCCATTGCATTCACCCTGCGTGGCATCATGAGTTGGCTTCAAGGCCTTCAGTACTCCATGTCTCAGTTTTGCCTCAGGTTGGAGGAGGGAGAGAAAACATCTCGGCGTCACAGACCTTCTTTGCCCTGAAATACCACCAGTTACTTGGGGAGACATCAAGTCACTAGTCGACTCAGCTCAGCAATTGACTCAACAAAAACATCAAGAAGAAACCCCAGAGATTCCTTTGATACTTACAGTGCCTCAACTGACATGGAACTTGTTGTTGTTAGTGTGTTGTCTTCTTCCTTTTTTTATAGGCAAAGTTGGACAGTGAGAGGGAGAGACATAGAAAAAGGTCTTCCTTTTTCCATTGGTTCACCACCCAAGTGGCCAGTAGGGCCGGCACGCTCGCCGATCCGAAGCCAGGAGCCGGGTGCATCCTCCTGGTCTCCCATGTGGGTGGCCTCATTGAGCTTGAAATCCTGCTTCATCAGTGCATACTGTCTTTGACTAATGCTTGTACAGACTGTTTTCCCTGTTTCCAAAAACCCACCTATTACTAATGGTTACTGATAAAAAAGGTGGCTGTGTGGAACATTGTTTCTGCAAAAGCACTCTCAGTGGGGACCAATCTTCCTGAACACCAGGTGCTGTGTAGGAGCAGATTGAGGATAATAAATGCCTTGCTAACAAGAAGAGCATTGAGTCCAACGCAGCTATATAGCAGACATGCTTATCTAATAACGCAATTTATAATCATGTGCTGTACAAAGGACTAATGCAACCCTTGTCAATAAAAGAAGCACATTGTAATGCACTGGCAGTGCTTTTCAGAGAAAGAGCTCCCATGTCCTTTCTCTCCTTCTTTAGAACCTCCCCAACAAAACTCCATGCTTCCAGAATTGCATTCACATTCTACTCCTAACTCGAGACCTACTTCCATATTTCCTGTCCCATGGAATACCTTCACAACCCATTCAGTTCTTCAAATCACAAAAGAACAGCTTGATCTTGTCAGTCTCTGTGACTAAATTACCACTGATTTGTATAGTTTCACTTCTTGCATTCTCCTCAGTCCATTAATTTTTTTCAACATTGCTGCTCCCACCAGTCTAAAAAAGGTTTGTCTTAACTTGCAATCTCATAGAATCTAGAGATGCACTTTTGGAGAGAAGAGTTGAACGTCAATGCTCGGAGCTTTGAAGAAACAGACATGAGCTTATCTAAGTCTTCATTGTTGAAGCTGGCAGAGTCCATCGTGAGTATGAATGCTCTTGTGATAATGAAATAATAAGCTTGTAATTGAGACAGATCATGCTATGTTTTGAAATAACCTCAAAGAAGTCAATGGAAATTGAAGATTATATTTTTCTTTTACTCAGGTATTCTGTGATTTTGCACATGCAATAACATTGCTAGATCTTAAAACTCCAGCCTATATATCAGTGATATTACCGATAAATTGATAATTACATTCCATATGTGCATGTTAATGTTAATAAATGTATTTGAAGCTTAACAATTTATAAGCCAGGATAAAATAAGTCAATGTTTTACATGATTACATGATTTTAGTTTATATTTTTGCTAATACCACTGGCATTCCAGAAAATTCTACTAATGTATCAAAACCATAAAATTGATTGTTATAAGATTCTTGGTATCTTTTATGACCTGTTTAAGTTTCTAGTCTTTATTTGGTTTTGAAATTGATAAGGTAAGGCCGGCGCCGCGGCTCACTGGGCTAGTCCTCCACCTTGTGATGCCGGTACACTGGGTTCTAGTCCCGGGTGGGGTGCTGGATTCTGTCCTGGTTGCCCGTCTTCCAGACCAGCTCTCTGCTGTGGCCAGGGAGTGCAGTGGAGGATGACGCAAATGCTTGGACCCTGCAACCACATGGGAGACCAGGAGAAGCTCCTGGCTCCTGGCTTTGGATCAGTGTAATGTGCCGGCGCCAGCGCACCAGCCATGGCAGCCTTTGGAGGGTGAAACAACGGCAAAGGAAGACCTTTCTCTTGGTCTCTCTCTCTCGCTGTCCACTCTGCCTGTCAACAACAAAAAAAAAGAAATTGATAAGGTGAAATGGGTTCATCTGCTTATTTTTTAAGATTTCATTATAGTCCTAATAAAGCATTCTAACCTGACTTTGATTTTTAAGTGCTTTTAGCAGAAGCTAACTCTCTTGAAAGATTTTTTTTTTAACTTTTATTTAATGAATTTAAATTTCCAATGTACGGCTTATAGATTACAATGGCTACCCCCCCCCATAACGTCCCTCCCACCCGCAACCCTCCCCTTTCCCACTCCCTCTCCTCTTCCATTCACATCAGGATTCATTTTCAATTCTCTTAATATAGAGAAGGTCAGTTTAGCATACATTAAGTAAGGATTTCAACAGTGTGCTCCCACACAGAATTATAAAGTGAAAAATAAGATATGAATTCTTAAATGATAATGAAATCAGATCAGACCTATTGTCATGTTTAATCCCAGTGAGAGTCAAGTTGGGAATTGATAATTTCTATCTTTTTTTTTTTTTTACAGAAGATCACTTTAGTATATGTTAAGTAAAGATTTCAACAGTTTGCACCCCCATAGAACCATAGAAACACAAAGTGAAATATACTGTTTAAGTACTCGTTATAGCATTAAATCTCAATGTACAGCACATTAAAGACAGAGATCCTACATGAGGAGTAAGTGCACAGTGACTCCTGTTGTTGACTTTACAAATTGACACTCCTGTTTATGGCATCAGTAATCTCCCTATGCTCCAGTCATGAGTTTCCAAGGCTATGGAAGCCTTTTGAGTTCTCCGACTCTTATCTTATTTAGACAAGGCCATAGTCAAAGTGAAAATTCTCTCCTCCCTTCAGAGAAAGGTACCTCCTTCTTTGAAGACCTGTTCTTTCCACTGGGATCTCACTCACAGAGATCTTTTGCCAGAGTGCCTTGGCTTTCCATGCCTGAAATACCCTCATGGGCTTTTCAGCCAGATCCGAATGCCTTTAGGGCTGATTCTGAGGCCAGAGTGCTGTTTATGACATCTGCCATTCTATGGGTCTGCTGAGTATCTCACTTCCCATGTTGGATCAGTCTCCCCTTTATTTATTCTATCGGTTAGTATTAGCAGGTACTAGACTTGTTTATGTGCTCCCTTTGACTCTTAGTCCTTTCATTATGATCAATTGTGAACTGAAATTGATCTCTTGGACTAGTGAGATGGCATTGGTACATGCAACCTTGATGGGATTGAATTGGAGTCCCCTGGTATGTTTCTAACTCTACCATTTGGGGCAAGTCAGCCTGAGCATGTCCCAAATTGTACATCTCTTCCCTCTCTTATTCCCACTCTTATGTTTAACAGGGATCACATTTCAGTCAAATTTCAACACTTAAGAATAACTGTGTGTTAATTACAGAATTAAACCAGTCAAATTAAGTAGAACAGACCAAAAAAAAACTACTAAGAGGGATAATGTATTAAGTTGTTCATTAACAGTCAGGGTTTGCTCATCAAGTCACCGATTCTCATAGTGTCCATTTCACTTCAATAGTTTTCCTTTTTGGTGTTCAGTCAGTCGTCACTGATCAGGGAGAACATATGGTATTTGTCCCTATGGACTGGCTTATTTCACTCAGCATGATGTGTTCCAGATTCCTCCATTTTGTTGCAAATGACTGGATTTCGTTGTTTCTTACTGCGGTATAGTATTCTAAAGAGTACATATCCCATAATTTCTTTATCCAGTCTACTGTGGATGGGCATTTAGGTTGACTCCAGGTCTTGGCTATTGTGCATTGTGCTGCAATAAACATTAGGGTGCAGACTGCTTTTTTGTTTTCCAAGATAAATTCCTTTGGGTAAATTCCAAGGAGTGGGATGACTGGGTCGAACGGTAGGGTTATCTTCAGGTTTGTGAGGAATCTCCAGACTGACTTCCATAGTGGCTTCACCAGTTTGCATTCCCACAAACAGTGGGTTAGTGTCCCTTTTTCCCCACATCCTCGCCAGCATCTGTTGTTGGTAGATTTGTGTATGTGAGCCATTCTAACCGGGGTGAGGTGAAACCTCATTGTGGTTTTGATTTGCATTTCCCTGATTGCTAGCGACCTTGAACATTTTTTCATGTGCCTGTTGGCCATTTGGATTTCCTCTTTTGAAAAATGTCTATTGAGGTCCTTGGCCCATCTCTTAAGTGGGTTGTTGGTTTTGTTTTTGTGGAGTTTCTTGATCTCTTTGTAGATTCTGGTTATTAACCCTTTATCTGTTGCATAGTTTGCAAATATTTTTTCCCATTCTATGGGTTGTCTCTTCACTCTCCTGACTGTTTCTTTTGCAGTACAGAAACTTCTCAATTTGATGCAATCCCAATAGTTGATTTTGTCTTTGACTGCCTGTGCCTCCCGGGTCTTTTCCAGAAACTCTTTGCCTGTGCCAATATCTTGAACGGTTTCTCCAATGTTCTCTAATAACTTGATGGTGTCAGGTCGTAGATTTAGGTCTTTAATCCACGTTGAGTGGATTTTTGTGTAAGGTGTAAGGTAGGGGTCTTGCTTCTTGCTTCTGCACGTGGAAATCCAGTTTTCCCAGCACTATTCATGAATAGACTGTCCTTGCTCCAGGAATTGGTTTTAGATCCTTGATCAAATATAAGTTGGCTGTAGATGTTTGGGTTGCTTTCTGGTGTTTCAATTCTGTTCCATTGGTCTATCCCTCTGTTTCTGTACCAGTACCATGCTGTTTTAATTACAACTGCCCTGTAGTATGTCCTGAAATCTGGTATTGTGATGCCTCCGTCTTTGTTTTTGTTGTACAAGATTGCTTTAGCTATCTGAGGTCTCTTTTGCCTCCATCTGAATTTCAGCATCATTTTTTCTAGATTTGAAAAGAATGTCTTTAGTATCCTGATTGGAATTGCATTGAATCTATAAATTGCTTTTGGGAGAATGGACATTTTGATGATGTTGATTCTTCCAATCCATGAGCATGGAAGATTTTTCCATTTTTTGGTATCCTATCTTTCTTTAAGGATTTGTAGTTTTCATCGTAGAGATCTTTAACGTCCTTGGTTAAGTTTATTCCAAGGTATTTGATTGTTTTTCTAGCTATTGTGAATGGGAATGAATTAGCAGTTCTTTCTAAGCCGTGGCATTGCTTGTGTATACAAAGGTTGTTGATTTTTGTGCATTGACTTTATATCCTGCTACTTTGCCAAACTCCTCTATGAGTTCCAATACTCTCTTAGTAGAGTTCTCTACCTTGTGATGCCGACACACCCGGTTCTAGTCCCGGGTGGGGTTCTGGATTCTGTCTGGTTGCCCCTCTTCCAGGCCAGCTCTCTGCTATGGCCCAGGACGGCAGTGGAGGATGGCCCAAGTCCATGGGCCCTGCACCCCATTGGAAACCCCATGGGAAACCAGGAGAAGCACCTGGCTCCTGGCTTTGGATCAGTGTGGTGTGCCAGCCACAGCGAGCCGGCTGCCACTTCCATTGGAGGGTGAACCAATGGCAAAGGAAGACTTTTTCTCGGTCTCTCTCTCCCACTTTCCACTCTGCCTGTCAAAAAAAAAAAACACAATAAATTGATAAGGTGAAATTTGTTCATCTGCTCTTTTTAAAGATGTCATTATAGCCCTACTAAGTAAAGCATTCTAACCTGACTTTGATTTTTTAAGTGCTTTTTAGCAGAAGCTAACTCTCTTCAAAAATTAATACTTGCTGCAAGAATAAGAGTCTTCAAGATTTGAATTCTTTCACTGTTTCAAACCTATTATATTTATTAAAACAAAATTGTGGCTTATATATACAATTATGAAATTGTAGACTATAAGTCGTAGGCTATAAAATCTATAAAATTATAGATTGTAGGATAAATTTGCATAGTTTCTTACATTATGTCCTGATTATTTATGCTCTATTTCCTGATGGGGAAAATAATGATTCAAAGCAGTTATTTGCCATGGAAAGGTCTCTGGAATTTAAGCTAAATGTCTCCTATGTCAGATAACCGTAATCAGATGATAAAATCGGTGTGTATCTGTATTCCATAAATTTGGTATGTTGTATTATCACTTCTTTTGTTTCCAGAGATGTTTTTATTTCCTTTTTGATTTCTTCTATGAACCACTGTTCGTTCATGAACATGTTGTTCATTCTCCATGTGTTTGCACGTGATGCAGAGATTCTTGAGTTGTTGATTTCTAGCTTCATTTCATTGTGGTCCAAGAAGACGCAAGGTATGATGTTGATTTTTTTTCATTTGCTGAGACTTGTGTTTTGGCCTAGGATGTTGCCAATCCTAGAGAAAGTCTCATGTACCAGAGAGAAAAATGTGTGCTCTGTGGCTGTGTGGTGTAAGGTTCGGCAGGTCTCTGCTAGGTCTGTTAGTTAAGTCTAAAGTGTTAATTACCTCTGCATTTGCTTGTTGATTTTCTGTCTTGTTGATGCTCCCATTGCTGAAAGCAGGTTATTGAAGTCCTGCATTACTACTGTATTTGAGTCTTTCTGTCACTTTAAATACATTAACATTTCTTTTAAATAGCCAGGTACCCTGCAATTATGTGCGTATACAAGTTCAATATCCCATCTTTCTGTTGAATTGGCCCTTTAATCATTATATGGTGCCCTTCTTTGTCTCTTTTAATTGTTTTTGTGCTAAAGTCTATTTGGTCTGATATTAGGATGGCCACCCCAACTCTGTTTCTGTTTCTATTAGCATGGATTATATTTTTCCACCCCTTCACATTCAGTCTGCTTGCATCTTTGTTGGTAAGGTGTTGTTCTTGTAGGCAGCAAATAGATGGGTTTCCTTTTTTAATCCATCCAGCCAATCTATGTCTTTTAACTGGGGAGTTGAGACCATTCACATTCAGTGTGACTATTGTTAAGTACCGACATTTCCCTGACAGGTTTCCATAGATAGTTGTATTTTATTTTATTTTTTATTTATTTCTTTATTTGACATGTAGAGTCATAGACAGTGAGAGAGAGAGAGAGAGAGAGAGAGAGAGAGAGAGAGAGAGGGGTGTCTTCCTTCCATTGGTTCACCCCCAAATGGCCGCCATGGCTGGTGCTGCGCCGATCCAAAGCCAAGAGCCAGGTGCTTCCTCCTGGTTTCCTATGCGGGTACAGGGGACCAAGCAGTTGGGTCATCCTCCACTGCCCTCCTGGGCCACAGCAGAGAGCTGGACTGGAAGAGGAGCAACCGGGACTAGAACCTAGCGCCCCTATGGGATGCTGGCACCGCAGGCACAGGATTAGCCAAGTGAGCCACGGCACCGGCCCCCATAAATAGTTTTGTTTATGTATTTTGGATTTCAGTTTTACTTTACCTGGTTCATTTTCTGTGTTCATCTACTTTTGCAGTGATGTTCCCATTTCTGTATTTCTCTGTGTAGGACATCCTTGAACATCTTTTGTAGGGTCGGGTAAGTAGTTATGAATTCTTTCAATTTCTGTTTGTTGTGGTAAATCCTCATTTCTCCTTCATTCAAATATTTTTCAAAAAAATTTTTTTCTTTCAATTTTTTTCTGACAGGCAGAGTGGACAGTGAGAGAGAGCGAGACAGAGAGAAAGGTCTTCCTTTGTCGTTGGTTCACCCTCCAATGGCCGCCATGGCTGGCACGCTGTTGCTGGTGCACCACATTGATCCAATGGCAGGAGCCAGGTACTTTTCCTGGTCTCCCATGGGGTGTAAGGCCCAGGTACATGGGCCATCCTCCACTGCACTCCCTGGCCACAGCAGAGAGCTGGCCTGGAAGAGGGACAACCGGGACAGAATCCGGCATCCCGACCAGGACTAGAATCCGTTGTGTTGGCACCGCAAGGCAGAGGATTAGCCTAGTGAGCCACAGCGCCGGCCCCATTTCTCCTTCATTCATAAGTAAGAGTTTTACAGGATATACTAACCTGGGTTGACAATATTTTTTCTCTTAGGACTTGGAGTAGGTCTCTCCATTCTCTCCTTGCCTGAAGGGTTTGTGATGAGAAGTCCCAAGTGAGTCTGATTGGCTTTTCTCTGAATGTTATCTGTCTTCTCTCTTGCATGTATTTTAAGATCTTTTCTTTATGTTACTGAGGAGAGCTTAACTACAATTGTGTGGTGAAGATCTTTTTTTTTTAAAACTTGAAAATTGTTCTTAAAATTTTTTAGTATTTCAATTACATATTTCATGGGGTATAGTGTTATAGTTTGATACAGGAATTAAATGTGTGATGATCAAAAAGGTTAGCATTTTCACCTCTAAACCTTTTTTAAAAATTTGATTGGTTCATCATAATTATATTTATTTGTGGTATTTCAAAAATATATACAATGTCCATTGATCAAAGCAGAGTAATTAACATATTGTTATGTTCTACAATTGGTCTTAATTTTGTCACCTCTTTTGATCAAAATATTTTGATGCCAACCTTCCTTCCACATCCCCAAACAACAGGCACTCAATGAGTTGAAATAAAGGAAAGACTACCTCAGTATAAAGGATTACATCGCTATATAAAGATAGTTCCAGGAGTTTGAGGTTATAAAATCCCCTCAGACAACTCATTACAGTATATTTGTTTTTTTAACGTGTATTTAGTAGATATAAAATTCCAAAGTACAGAATAATTGTGTGTTGATTACAGAGCTCAAGCAATAGTATTAAGTAGAACAAAAATATTAAAAGGGATAAAGTATTAAAGTGTACATCAACAGTGATGACAAGGGCTGATTAATTCACTGTTTCTCATAGTGTCCATTTCACTTCAACAGGTTTCCTTTTAGGTGCTTAGATAACTGTCGCCGCTCAGGGAGAACATATGATATCTGTCCCTTTGCAAATGACCGCATTTCATTGCTTTTGCTGCTGTATAGTATTCTATAGAGTACATGTCCCATAATTCCTCTATGCAGTCTACTGTTGTTGGGCATTTGAGTTGATTCCAGATCTTAGCTATTGTGAATCGAGCTGCAATAAACATTAAGGTGCAGACCGCTTTTTTGTTTCCCAATTTCATTTCCTTTGGGTGAATTCCAAGGAGTGGGATAGCTGGGCTGTATGGTAGCGTTATATTCAGGTTTGTGAGGAATCCCCAGACTGACTTCCATAGTGGCTTGACCAGTTTGCATTCCCAGGAAACAATGGGTTAGGGCCCTTTTTCCCCACATCCTCACCAGCATCTGTTGTTGGTAGATTTCTGAAGGTGAGCCATTCTCACTGGTGTGACGTGAAACCTCATTGTGGTTTTGAATTACATCTCACTGATGGCTAGTGATCCTGAACATTTTTTCATGTGTCTGTTGGCCATTTGGATTTCCTCTTTTGAAAAATGTCTGTGGAGGTCTTTGGCCCATCTCTGAAGTGGGTTGTTTGTTTTGATGTGGTGGAGTTTCTTGATCTCTTTGTAGATTCTGGTTATTAACCTTTTATCTGTTTTATTGGTTGCATATATTTTTTCCCATTCTGTCAGTTGCCTCTTCACTTTCCTGACTGTTTTTTTTTTTTTTTTGCAGTACAGAAACTTCTCAATTTGATACAATCTCAAATGTTAATTTTGGCTTTGACCGCTTGTGCTTCCGGGGTCTTTTCCAAGAAGTCTTTGCTGGTACTAATATCTTGCAGGGTTTCTCCAGTGTTCTCTAATAATTTGATGGTGTTGGGTCCTAGATTTAGGTCTTTAATCCATGTTGAGTGGATTTTTGTGTAACGTGTAAGGTAGGGGTCTTGCTTCATGCTTCTGCATGTGGAAATCCAATTTTCCCTAGAATATTTATTGAATAGACTCTCCTTACTGCAGGGATTGATTTTGGATCCTTGATCAACTATAAGTTGGCTGTAGATGTTTGGATTGATTTCTGGTTTTGACTATTCTGTTCCATTGGTCTATCCCTCTGTGGGGAATCGCAGGCTGGCCACCTGTGGGAACTTCCTCACTTTGCTGTTTGCCTTGCCTGTTGTAATAACTTGTGCAAAACAAGTTAAGGAAGTGCTGGCTGCTGAGCAAAACAAGTCAAGGAAGTGCTAACCACAGGATGTCCTGAAGACACAAACAACCCCGATGGGAGCAAGATGAACTTTCAACCTGAGGCACTATGTGCCCTTCAACTTGATTGGACTGTGCCTGCATGGACTGCATGTGAACAGACTAGCCATTGTCTGGGAGCATCCTGCTAGGGGAACCTAGGGTATATAATGGGGATAGGATTGTGTAGGAAGAGGAGGGCTTGGCTTCTTTTCTTTTGCCTTGCATCTGGATGAATAAAGTTCCATGAGAACCAAGTAAGCAGTGATCGTGTCTTTACTACGCTGGACTCTCGCGGGCGAGCGTCCGGCATCCCTCTGTTTCTGTACCAAAACCATGCTGTTTTGATTACAACTGCCCTGTAGTAGGTCCTGAAATCTGGGATTGTGATGCCTCCGGCTTTGTTTTTGCTGTACAAGATTGCTTTAGCTATTCGAGGTCTCTTGTGCCTCCATGTATATTTCAGCACCATTTTTTCCAGATCTGAGAAGAAGGTCTTCGGTATCTTGATTGGGATTGCATTGAATCTCTTAATTGCTTTTGGGAGAATGGGCATTTTGTTGTTATTGATTCTTCCAATCCATGAGCATGGAAGATTTTTCCATTTTCGGTCTCTTCTTCTATTTCTTTCTTTAAGATTTTGTAATTCTCATCGTAGAGATCCTTGACGTCCTTGGTTAAGTTTATTCCAAGGTATTTGATTGTTCTTGTAACTGTTGTGAATGGGATTGATCTTAGAAGTTCTTTCTCAGCCATGGCATTGCCTGTGTATACAAAGCTGTTGATTTTTGTGCATTGACTTTATATCCTGCTGCTTTGCCGAAACTTTGCTGCAGTTTTTCTAGATCCTTGATATGCATTGAAAGCTCATTTATTTGGTGCCTTTCCAATTTCTTGATGTAGGCACTTATTGCTATAAACTTTCCTCTTATCACTGCTTTTGCTGTATCCCATAAGTTTGATACGTTGTGATGCGGTCCTCATTTGCTTCCAGAAAGTTTTTGATTTCTCTTTTGATTTCTTCTAGGACCCAGTGTTCATTCAGGAGCATGTTGTTCAATCTCCATGTGTTTGCATATGTTCTAGGGATTCCTGAGTTGCTAATTTCCAACTTGATTCCACTATGGTCTGAGAAGCTGCATCATATGATTCTAATTCTTTTGAATATGTGGAGACTTGTTTTATGGCCTAGTATGTGGTCAATCCTAGAGAAAGTCGCATGTACTGCTGAGAAGAATGTATATTCTTTGTGTGTAGGATGAAAAATTCTGTAGATATCTGTTGGATCCATTTGGGCAATGGTGTCCTTTGAATCTACTGTTTCCTTGTTGATCTTCTGCCCTGTTGATCTGTCTATTTCTGAGAGTGGAGTATTGAAGTCCCCCAGTACTATTGTATTGGGGTCTAAGTCTCCCTTTAAGTCCCTTTACATATCTTTTAAATAAACCGGGGACCTATATTTAGGTGCATATTCATTAATAATCGTTATATCTTCCTGTTGAATTGATCCCTTAATCATTATATAGTGCCCTTCTTTGTCTCTCTTAACAGTTTTTGTGGTAAAGTTTATGTTGTCCAATATTATATGGCTATGCCCGCTCTGTTTTCATTTTATATCTTTTTCCAGCCTTTCACTTTCAGTCCGCATGCATTGTTGTTGGAAAGATGTGTTCCTTGTGAGCAGCAAATACATGGTTTTTGTACCTTGCCCCATTCAGCCAATCTGTGCCTTTTAACTGGAGAGTTGAGGCCATTAACGTTCAATGTGACTATTGATAGGAGTAATTTTGCCCTGCCATTTTCCCAAAGATATTTTCTAGCATATGCTTTGAACTTCCTGTGATCTTTTGCTGTGAGGTTTCCTTCCGTTACCTTCTTTCATACTGATGACCGTGTTTCGGTGTTTCTCTGTGTAACACATCTTTCAGCATCTTTTGCAGGGCTGGATGAGAAGAGACAAATTCTTTCAATTTCTGTTTGCTATGAAAGGTCTTTATTTCACCTTCATTCACAAATGGGAGCTTTGCAGTATATAATAATCTGGGCTAGTAGTTTTTCTCTGTTAGTACCTGGGCTATGTCTCGCCATTCCCTTCACAAAGGCACAGGTATTGTCCCATCTGCCCACCTCTATAGTTCCAACACCTGGCTTGGCCCTTGGCATGTACTGAGGCTCTGAGTTCTATCTGATAGAAAACTCCACAACATTAGGCACTACTGGAAGGCCAAGGGAAGTACATCACTTTCCTTGAGAGGAGGAGTGTCAAGGAGAGCTTCCAGGATAAAGACACAAGAGAAGTACTTGTTGATGTGGCAGTGGAGAAGCTGAGGGTCAAGAAGAAGCTGGGACAGTACTCTAAGTGGAGGAGAGTGTGTAAGTGCTGGGGAAGAGGGTGATGGCAGCAGATGATGGCTCAACTAGCTGAGTGTCTGTCATGCACCTGTGAAACTTGGATTTCATTTCCACCTCCTGGCTTCAGCCCCACTCAGCCCTGGCCTTTGTGGGCATTTCAGAAAGAAACTAATCGATGGGCGCACTCTACCAGTCTCTCTCTCTCTCTCTCTCTCTCTCTCTCTCTCTGTCTTATGCTCTCAAATAAATAAATAATCTTGGGCCGGTGCAGCAGCTCACTAGGCCAATCTTCCGCTTGCGGCGCCGGCACAGCGTGTTCCAGTCCTGGTCGGGTCACCGGATTCTGTCCTGGTTACCCCCCTTCCAGTCCAGCTCTCTGCTGTGGCCCAGGAATGCAGTGGAGGATGGCCCAAGTCCTTGAGCCCTTCACCCCATGGGAGAACAGGATAAGTACGTTGCTCCTGCCATCGGATCAGCGCGCTGCGCCGGCTCCAGCGCACCGGCCATGGCAGCCATTGGAGGGTGAATCAATGACAAAGGAAGACCTTTCTCTCTGTCTCTCTCTCACTGTCCACTCTGCCTGTCAAAAACAAAAACAAAAACAAACAAAAAAAAAACAAAAACAAATAAATAATCTTGAAAATTTATTTTGGTGCAAAACCATTTAAAAACCATCATCAGTTTTTTCCATAATATTTGCTTTAATGAACTTTTTGAAGATGCCTTACATTTGCCTAAAGCAGCCTATGCAGACCAAGACAGGAGCTATTTTGGCTTATTGATGAATTGACCCCTTTATCATTATGAAATGACACTTTCTCCCTACTACTATTCTTCATAACCGTATCAGCACTGGGACCAGCATTGTGGTGCAATTGGTCGGGCTGCTGCCTACAATGCTGGCATCCTATATGGGTGCTAGTTTTGAGGCCCAGCTGTTCCACTTCTGCTCCTGGCTTCTGTCTAGGCCAACCATAGCTGTTGTGGCCACTGGAGAGTAAGCCAGCAGAAAGATCTATCTTCCCCTCTCTCCACAACTCTCCTTTTCAAATAAATAATGTTTTAAACAAATCAGACCAGTACTTGGGATATCCCTAGTGTTACTTAAAGTCTATTTGGATGTTCATATAGCAACCCAAGCTTTCTTATGATTAAAGTTAGCATGGCCTATCTTTCTCTGCCCTTTTATTTGTGTCTGTGTCTAAGGTAGGTGTCATGTAGGCAGTATATCATTTCGTGTTGCCTTTTCATCCGTTTCAACAAAAGCTACATTTTGGAGTATTTAGATCATTTACATATCATGCTATAATTGATACAGTTGTGCTTAAATCTACCAATACCAAAAATACCAAAAGCTGCAATATATGTGTATGTGTATGTGTATGTGTATGTTCATATATATGAATATATATGGGGCCCTGCACCCACATGGGAAACCTGGAAGAAGTTCCTGGCTGTTGGCTTCAGATCGACCCGGCTCCAGCTGTTGGGGACATCTGGAGGTGAACCAGTGAATGGAAGACCTTTCTCTCTCTCTCTCTCTCTCTCTCTCTCTCTCTCTCTCTCTCTGTAACTCCACTTCTAAAATAAATACATTTTTAAAAAGAAAAACTTTCGTTAAAATTAAAAACATAAAACTGTACAGATCATAGAAACCCTCAAGAACCCCTTGGGAACCTCGGCATGAGCACCTTGCTTCTACCCTATTTTCTTTCACAACAGCGGTAAGTTCCTCCATCACTGTAAGACAGAAGTTTGAACTTCAGAATATCTAATGAAACCACCTACCCAATCCGTGGCTATGAGAACACCAGGACCAGAAGATATACTATGGCTAATAAGTACACGAAAGATGATGAACACTCTGGGCTCTCAAGGAAATGTAAATTAACTGCACTGAGATTCCATTACACACACATTCTACTCTGCAAAGGCTATAGCAGCACATCATCCAAGTTTACAGGAGGATATGAAGTTAATGAAACTGTCACTCATTGTTAGTTGAAATAAAAAAGTGGTACAGCCACTTATTGGTATGCCAGTTTTCCCCTAAAGGTAAACATTCACTTACTATACAACCCAGCAACGCCAGTCCTAGGTAATTACTAGGTCAAAAAAGCATGTCTACACAAAGACTTTTACCGAAATGTTTGTAACAGCTTTGCTCATAACAGGTGAAAAATGAAGAGCCTAATTGCTCACCCCTCGCTAAACCCATTATCAATGGCACATGCACATGAGATAACTTAATGCAGGAGTGCTCCAAGGACACATGCAAGATAGCTGGATGAATCCATGTGGTAACCTGGAACAGTGAAAAGAGCTACACACCAAGGGTCAATACCACTTGAATCCACTTCCATGAAGCTTTTGAAAAGACAAAGTAACAACAGAAAGAAGTTCAGGACTCCCAAGGCCTGGAGTAGGGCACGGCATGAATGGCCAAAAACAGACATTCATTCTGTGGGGGCAGTATTTGATCTAGAAGTTTAACTTCTCTGCCCTATTTTAGAGTGCCTGGGTTCAATCCCTGACCCTAACTCTACCTTCCTGCCAATGCATGCCTTTGGAGGCAGTGGTGATGGCTCAAGTACATAGGTCCACACCACTTATGACATGGATTGAGTTCCTAGCTCCTGGCCTCAGGCTCAGCTAGGGACAGTTGGGAGCATGTGCAGAGTAAACCAGTGTGTCGGAGCTCATTTTATCTCTGTGCCTCTTGAACTAACAAATGAATGAATAATACATATTTTGAAAAGGAATGGTTGTAGGGTGACATATATTGCTGTAGTGGCAGAGCCATGATATATCTGACAAAACTCAGAAAGAACAGAAAGTTGTGGATTTTGTGTTTTTTAACCTTATTATGGTCTCCCTGATCGGCGACAACTAACTGAGCACCAAAGGGGAAACCCGTTGAAGTGAAATGGACACTATGAGAAACGCTGACTTGATCAGCCCTTGCCCTTACTGCGGATGAACAACTTGATACGTTATCCCACTTAGTATATTTTATGTTTGTTCTACTTTAGGTTGAATACTGTAATCAATACACAGTTATTCTTAAGTGTTGAAACTTAACTGAAAAGTGATTGCTGCTAAATATAAGAGTGGGAATAATAGAGGAAAGAGATGTGCAATTTGGGACATGCTCAAGCTGACTTGCCCCAAATGGTAGAGTTAGAAACATATCAGGGGATTCCAATTCAAGGTGGCATGTACCCATGCCATCTCACTAGTCTGAGTGATCGATTTCTGTTCACAATTGATCATAATGATAGGACTAAGAGCCAAAGGGATGACATAAGCAAGACTAGTGTCTGCAAATACTAACCGATAGAATAAGAAGGGAGAGAACGATCCACCATGGGAAGCGAGATACACAGCAGACTCAAGAATGGCGGATGTCCTAAACAGCGCTCTGGCCTCAGAATCAGCCCTTAAAGCATGTGGATCCAGCTGAAAAGCACATGAGAGTATATCAGGCATGGGAAGCCAAGACACACTGGGGGAAAAAATGACCTAAATGAAAGTTCTCCACAGGTGAGATCCCAGTGGAAAGAAAAGGTCATCAAAGAAGGAGGTACCTTTCTCTGAAGGGAGGATAGAACTTCCACTTTGACTATGACCTTGTCTAAATAGGATCAGACTCGGTGAACTCAAAAGGCTTCCATAGCCTTGGCAACTCATGACAAGAGCCTAGTGTGATTATTGATGTCGTATACAAGAGTGTCAAGTTGTGAGCCGGCGCCGTGGCTCAATAGGCTAATCCTCCACCTTGCGGCGCCGGCACACCGGGTTCTAGTCCCTGTTGGGGCGCTGGATTCTGTCCCGGTTGCCCCTCTTCCAGGCCAGCTCTCTGCTATGGCCAGGGAGTGCAGTGGAGGATGGCCCAGGTGCTTGGGCCCTGCACCCCATGGGAGACCAGGAAAAGCACCTGGCTCCTGGCTCCTGTCATCGGATCAGCGCGGTGCGCCGGCTGCAGTGGCGGCCATTGGAGGGTGAACCAACGGCAAAGGAAGACCTTTCTCTCTCTGTCTCTCTCTCTCACTGTCCACTCTGCCTGTCAAAAAAAAATAAAACAAAATAAAAAAAAAGAGTGTCAAGTTGTTAAGTCAACAGGAGGAGTCACTGTGCACTTACTCCTCATGTAGGATCTCTGTCTTAATGTGCTGTACAGTGTGATTTAATGCTATAACTAGTACTCAAATGATATTTTCCACTTCATGTTTCTATGTGGGTGCAAACTGTGGAAATCTAGACTTAATATTTGCTAAACTGATCTTCTGTATATAAAGAGAATTGAAAATGAATCGATGACAATGGAAGGGGGGAGGGAGTGGGAAAGGGGAGGGTTGCAGTAGGAGGGAAGTTATGGGAGGAAAGCCATTGTACTCCATAAGCTGTACTTTGGGAATTTTTATTCATTAAATAAAAGTTAAAAAAAATTCGGGTCCATTCTTGAGGGGCACTCTAGATATTTAAGAAAGAAATCTGCATGCTTCGATTAAATATTAAATATTTAACAGTACTTAACAAATTGTATTACCTGGCTATAATAATAAACAGAAGAGTAAAAAGAAATAGTAACTTGCTTTTCGGACCAAGAATGCCTAAAACCAATTTACATCAACCAAGTAATACAGAATCATTGGAAGCTTTTTCCCTGGGAATGGACTCAGACAAGCTCTCCTCTTTTCACTAGTTGCCTCTGACATTGCACTGAAGTGGTGCACTCTTGGAAACACGCTTTAAGGACCGACATTTAAGGAACAATATTTGAGAGTCACACTTTCGGATGAAAGGTAACTCCACATAATCCAAACCCAGCTAAATCAATTTACTGGATGCAATAGCAATAACTGAAATTCACAGAATTACTATGTAGCAACAAACACAATAGGAAAATAAAACTAAACGACAAAACACAGAATAGGAACTACATATCTAAAGAATGAACCAAAAAAGGTCTAATCTATGTAATATATGTAAACATCTATCAGTGAAAACGGTACGTTAAGAAAAGACTAGGAAGACCTAACAGAAAAATAGATCGAGCATATGCAGAAAGCAATACTAAAAATGGTCCAAAGGCCACTGAATGTTCAGTGGACTGTTAAGGCACCTTCAGCAGGTTACTGCAAACTGCAGATCATAACTTGCTAGCGGGAACTCAGACACATGAGGTAAAGAGGGGAGCACGAAGTGGGACGAACAGAAAAGTGAGCACCCTCCATCTTTTGAGAGGTGTGGGACAAAACAGAAAGCAGCCGCTTCAAATCAGACCTCAAACCTCGACATTCACTTCCCCAGTCACCCGGCACAACTCCACGTGACCCCACTGTGACGGAGAGGGCTTTGATTGGCTGAGTCACTCGCTATGGCATACGCACACAACGGGCGTGCAAACTGTCCAATCAGCAGGCACGCTAGTTGCACCAATACGTACTCTGACTCCGCGGGATCCCTTTGAGAAGACGCCATAGTTGCGCATGGGTTTGGCTGATAGACGTTGAACAGCGCTTAGCGCTTCAAACTCTCCTTTCTGGTGCCCTTCCTCTGCGCGGGGCGGAGCAAAGGAGAAGCTTGGGATCCCTTGGAAGCCGGAAAGTGGTGAGTACACGAGGCTGGGCCTCTCATGGGGATGAGTGAGTAACCGGTGGCAACACACTGGAAATGACTAACGTGAGCCACAGGGCTCCCCGTGCTCAGTTTCATAAGTTTCAGAGCCTAGTTTTGTGCTGGGGCAGCAGCTACCTGGATCCCGCCCCATCCATGGCGTGTAGAATGGGCCAACACCGAGGACCCTAGTCATCCCAAACCCCTTCCTGCAAGCAGCGGCGTTGGCTCAGTATGAGCAGCTTTGTACCATCAGCCCGTGTCTACAGTGAGGCCACGGTGGTCACTAAGGAAAACCAGGACTGCAAGCGGGGATTGACGCAGAGAAAACCTGCTGTCTGTGGGGCCGTCAGTCACTCCTGTCCTGGTAGTGGTTATCGGAATCCCCTGAGTTTCCTGTCCCGAGTCCCTGCAGAATAGCCTTCCTAAGGGTCCAGTCCTTTTTCTCTGCCTGTTGACACAGAGCCACAGACAGAGTAAGTTGGAAACAAAACTTTTATTTTAGCTGCAAGTTATGGTCCTCTACATGGAGGAGGCCTGAAACTTCGCAGGACCTAATGTGGAGTCAGAAAGGATCAGCAGGAGACACCAAGCCAGTTAGCCTTTTTTAGGGACACTGCTGAGTTTCCTCAGGTATTCTTAAGGGAAAGAGCCGATGGGCCCTTAAAGAACCTCCTTTTTCTTTCTGATAATGGAAATTAAATTTTCACAAGAAATTCAGATGGGTGTCATCCCGTAGCCATCTTCTTTCATTTCTTTAACAGAGTCATGCTGCTGTTTGATTTCTCTGAGCCCATCCGTTTTGGAATTAGTTCCATGCTTTGTGCATGATTGTTTGATTTCGTAGGATTAACCTGAGTAGAAAGGATGATAGGGAAAATTCGTGAAGTCATTGTTTTCTGCTATCTTCTAGTAGGAATAGGTGCACCCATGGATTGACCACCCTGGTAGCTCAGTGAGTTTGGGTCAGTTCAAATGACTTCCTATTCCTGTCCACCGTTGCACCCAGAGGTGACCCATTCCTGTTTTTTTTTCCATTTGGTTGTACTTTATAATAAACATTGCCATTTCTACCAAAGAGTAATTTTGCAAATTTTGAAGAAGTTGCTAGGAATTATTGTTATTATACTGGAAAGAGTTTTCCCCCTTTTTTACACACATGTGTGTCTCAGGCTGTGCTTTACCTAGTTCACTGATTCAAGTGTTTAGGGGTCTTGGCTTCTTTCAAGTTTATTTTTGAAGGTGTTGGTAGTGCCATTCTTGCTCATGACAATGCATTGTGATTTTTTTTAATGTTCTGAGGAAAATCAGGTTGTAGGTTGTAAATAAATTTAAATTCAGTAGGAAGTGTTGTCAGTATAGAGAATAATATCCAGGTATATTATTCTTGTGAATTACCAATACTTGGAGTGGTCTAATGTATCCTTTCCATATAATTTAAGTAGCTTCACTCTATGATAAAACATTGCTAAATACTCCTCACCACTACTTTTGTATTTATGGAGTGCTATTTAATTACACTTTTTGTCATTAATGTGTCTGTAAATTCACTTGTAATTCTGTAAGCTTTTGCCTTATGCAATTTCTTCCCTGTGTAGGTGCATACATATAAGCATTTTTCTAGGTTGGAGAACTTTCTCCTTTATTTTTATCTAATTTCAATAATGTTTATACTTATACCGTTATAATTTCTAATGCATGATTTGTGAAAATCAGTGTCACCAATCCATTTCTTTGAGCTGCTGTTAGAATGGTTTTTCCTCTTCACCTTTATTTTAACCTAATTGATTCTTTTTATTATTTAAAATATGTAATTCTTTGTCTCAAAGCAGCAAATATTGAATATATTTGTTGGTTAAAGATGGAGCTAGTAAATACATCCAGAATGCAGAATGGCTAAATCAAGCTAATTTTGGTGTGTATTATACACGTTTTATCAAAATAAAATTTGATACGTAATCTCCCAGCGAGTTTCTGTAGAATACACTGTTGTTAAACAGTGCCACCATGTTGTACAATAGATCACTTTATTGATTTTTTTAAAGATTTTTATCAATTCATTTGAGAGGTAGAGTTACAGACAGTGAGAGGGCGAGACAGAGAAAGGTTTTCCTTCTGTTGGTTCATTCCCCAGATGGCCACACGGCTGGAACTGTGGCGTTCTGAAGCCGGGAGCCTCTTCCTGGTGTCCCATGTGGGTGCAGGAGCCCAAACACTTGGGCCATCTTCTACTGCTTTCCCAGGCCATAGCAGAGAGCTGCATTGGAAGAGGGGCAGCCAGGACTAGAACCGGCACCATATGGGATGCCGAGCTGTAGGCGGAGGATTCACTCACCTCGCCTCGGCGCCCACCCCTGTAGGTCACCTTAATTTACTCTGATATAAATGAAATTTACCACCCTTTTGATAACATGGCCTCAAATCTGACTCCTCTGTGTGTCTTTATTCTTTTTGTGTTTTTGGACAGGCAGAGTTAGACAGTGAAAGAGAGAGAGAGAGAGAGAGAGCGTGCGAGAGAGAGAGAGAAATGTCTTCCTTTTCTGTTAGTTTACCCCCAAATGGCCGCTACAGCTGGTGTGTTGCAGCCCTTGTGCTGCGCCAGTCAGAAGCCAGGAGCCAGGTGCTTTTTCCTGGTCTGCCATGTGGGTGCAGGGCTGAAGGACTTGGGCCATCCTCCACCGCCTTCCCGGGCCACAGCAGAGAGCTGGACTGGAAGAAGAGCAACTGGTACTAGAACCCGGCGCCCATATGGGATGCTGGTGCCGCAGGCAGAGGCTTAGACTAGTGAGCTGCGGCACTGGCCTTTATTCTTAAAACATATGTTTTTTGGACACAGTAGTGTGTGAAGTCTCATTCCTCATGTATTGCATCAGTCTCTATCTTTTAATTGGTTATCTAGTCTTAATACTCCTTTATGTGTTCTGGACATCGATATCTTGTCAATAAATGTGTTGCAAGTCATTTTCTAGTTTTAGAATTTCATTTCCATTGTCTTTATAGTAACCTAGTTTAAAGTTGTTTAAGTTCAATTTGTCTAAATTTGAAATACAAATTTCCCATGAAATACAAATTTCATATACATATATTTAGGAACACAGTGATATTTTCCAACCTGCCCCCGTTGCGCCCTTGAACCCATAATCCCATGCTCCCACACTTCCAACATTTTCCCTCCTCTATCACCTTTTCTCATTCTTAGTTTTTAAAAGGATCTGTGTTCAGATTACTTCAGACTCTTAAGATTAAGCACTCAAAAAGAGTAGGAAACAATAGTAAAAACAATGATACAAAACACTTTTCTTCAACAATAGAAACTAAAGCTGTAAACGATCGTCAAATAGCAAAACGTCGATTTCAATCGTGTGTGTTTTAATATTAGGTACTCTGTTAGTTACCATAGATCAAGGAAAACATACTTTTGTTCTTCGTGTATCTAGCTTTTTTTTCACTAAGTGTAATGGTCTACTTGCATCCATTTAATCGCTAGAGACAGGGTTTCATTTTTTTTAATCATTGAGTAGTATTCCATAGTATTTCTCTACCTGTCCTCAGTTGATGAACATTTGACTTGAATGTATGTCTTTGGTATTGTGAATTGGGCTGCAATAAACATTAGAGTACAATCACTCCTTCATATGCTGAAGCTGTTTTGTTTGGGCAAATTCCCAGGTATCGGATCATTTGATCTATTTTCATACTTCTTTTTTTCTAAAGATTTATTTATTTGAAAGAGAGAGAAAGAGAGAGAGAGAGAGAGAGAGAGAGAGAGAGAGAGGACTTCCATGCACTGGTTCACTCTCCAGTTGGCCGCAACAGCCAAAGGAAGCCAGGAGCTACTTCCAGGTGTCCTAAATTGGGTGCAGGGGCCTGAGGACTTGGGCCATCTTCTACTGCTTTCCCAGGCCATAGCAGAGAGCTGGATTGGAAGAGGAGCAGCCAGGACTAGAACAGGTGCCCATGTAGGATGACAGTGCTTCAGGCCAGGACTTTAAACCACTGTGCCACAGCGCCGGTCCCTATTTTCATACTTCTGCTGTATCTCCATATTGTCTTCACAGTTGCTGCACCAGTTTACATTTCCACTCACAGTGGATTAAGGTAATTTCCCCCCCATGTCTTTGCCAGCATTTCTTATTTGTTGATTTATATATGAGAGCTGTTCTCATTGGTGTTAGGCAAAACCTCCTTGTGGTTTTGATTTGTATTTCTTGAAGGCTAGTGATCCTGGTCAGTTTTTCAAGTGTCTGATAGCCATTTGGATTTGCTCTTCAGAAAAATGCCTGTTTAATCCTTTGTCCATTTCATAACTAGGTTGTTTGTTTTGTGGTTGTTGACTTTCTTGAGGTCTTAATAGATTCTGGATAGTAATCCTTTATCATTTATGTGGTTGCAAATATTTTCTCCCATTCTGTTGGTTTCCGCTTCACTTTGCTAAGTATTTCTCTTGCAGTCCAGATGCATCGTTTTTTGCAATCCCATTTGTGAATTTGGGCTTTGATTGGCTGTGCTTTTGGGTTATTTTCCAAGAAGTCATTGCCTATGCCAATGTTTGTCTTTCAGAGTTTCCCCACTGTTCTCTATTAATTCAGTGGTATCAGTTCATAGATTCTGGACCTTGGTGCAATTTGTGTGGGTTTTTGTGTAAGGTGTAAGGTAGGGGTCTTGTTTCATACTTCTGCATGTGAAGATCACATTTTCCTAGCACCGTTTGTTGAAGAGATGGTCCTTGATCTAGGGACTGATTTCAGTTTCTGTCTCTCTCTCTCTCTTACTGTCCACTCTGCCTGTCAAAAAAAAAAAAAGATAATTGGTGAAGCCTGGGCTGTGGTATAATAGGTTAGACCTCTGGCTGTGGTGCCTGAATCCCATGTTGGCACCAATTTGTGTCGTGGCTGCTCCTCTTCTGATCCAGCTGTCTGCTTATGGCCTGGGAAGGCAGTGGCAGAAAGCCCAACTGATCTGTGTCTGTATCAGTTAAGCTACAGCCATTGTAGCCATTAACCAGGGAAGCAGTGGAAGAATGACCTTTCTCACTGCTTCTTACTCTCTCTGTGTGTAACTCCACCTCTCAAATAAATAAATAAATAAAATCATAAAAATATAAGTTGTGCCATTGTAATCCATAAGATGTACTTTGGAAATTTATATTCATTAAAAAAAGTTAAAAAAATAAGTTGTTTGTAGATGTGTGGATTGATTGATTGTCCCACTGCCCACACATCTATTTTGTGTTTTTTGCTTGTATGCCATTACCAGTCTGTTTTGATCTTAAGTGCCCTGTGGAAGCCTTGAAATCTGATATTATGATGCGTCTGGCTTTGTTTTTGTATATAAGATTGCTTTAGCTATCTGAGGTCTTATGTTTCCATTTTAATTTTAGAGTCATTTTTTCTTCTAGGTCTGAGAAGAATGCCACTGGTATTTTGATTGAGATCACACTAAGACTCTTAAGTTGCTTTGGGTATTCTGAAAACTTTGATGATATTACCTCCTCTAATCCGCGATGAACAGAGACGATTTTTCCATTTTTTGGTGTATGTCTTCTATTTAATAGTTTGTAATTTTATTGTAGGAGTATTTGACATTCTTGGTTACATTTATTCCAAGGCATTCAATTGTTTCTGTATCTTATATCAGATGTTTCCTTAACAAGGAGATAAAGATGTTTTCCTACATTTCCTTTTACTAATTCTAAGGTTTTACTTTTCAGGCGTTAATTTGGTAATCTACCTATAATGGCTTACTTCTAGAAGTGTTGTGCAGAGGGGAATTTTTATAAGGAAAATTCCGGAATGTAACAGATGGCAGGTTTTAAAGGATTCGTAGAATTATGCCAACTGTCTAAGCAATGAAAGGATGTATCAGGAAGGGAGAGCAGCAAAAGTGGTAGTGAGAGGTCTTGCATCTGCTGCTTCACTCCCCAGCTGGCTGCAACGGCCAAAGGAAGCCTGGAGCCAGGAGCCAGGAGCTTCTTCCAGGACTCCCACCTTGGGTGCAGGGACCCAAGGTCCTGGCTGTCTTCTACTGCTATATATAGAGTGAGAGAGAGGAGGGCGGGGCTGGGAAGATGGTCTAGGCAGGATCAGAAACAAGATATTGGGATGAACAATACCAAGTGGATAAGGAGAGGAGAATAGGAGTGCTGTAATATGATCCACAATTAGCCCAGGGCAAGACAGATGTGGTAGAAGCACTGGAACTAGAACAGGAGAGGCAGTTTAGTTCGGTTCCAGAAGACACCATCTTTCCAGTTCGAAACTGTTGAAACATTGGATAGGAGCCTGCCTACACAAACATGTTGAAAGTGCTGTCTAGTACCTGACACATAAAGGCTGACATGGATGCACATTTGTCATTTACAAAATTCTTCGTACAGATGATTGCGATTACCCCATTTCTATTAGTAGTGTTTTTAATTGCAACTCAAGTAATCATTGTGTAAGGATAGGTGATACCGTAAGGGATGTTAAATCCTGTGATTTTCATCTAATGACATCAAGTGTTGTGCTTTAGAACATAGCTATTCAGTATGAATTAGAGAAAACTGGGAAACATCCATGCAGAATTATTCACATTTTGCTTAGAGTTCCTTTCACAGTACAACGCAGACATGTATGTATAGTCACAACAGAGATCGTGTGCACTGTCTTGCCTGAAATATTTTATATCTGTCCTTCATGAAAGTTTCTCAGCTTGTGATTTAAATCCTAGGGCAAATGGAACAAACCTCTCATCACCTAACATGAAAATAACCACAGTAAATTAACACTAGCTTATATGTTTTACTCATCATGCGAGGGAGTATCAGTCTCGTAGAGAAGGAAGGCAGCAAAAGGATTGATTGATTGATTGATTTGAAAGTTTGAGTTAGAGCCATAGAGATAGAGAGAGGGAGAGAAAGAGAGAATCTACCATCCACTGTCTCACTTCTCTGATAGATGCATCAGCCGGTGGCTGGTACCAGGCCAAAACCAGGAGCAGCCAGTAGCTCCTTCCTAGTCTCCCATGAGGGTAGTTGGGTCACAGGCACTTGGGCCAACTTCTACTACTTTTCCCCAGGCCATTATCCGGGAGCTGAATTGGAACTAGAGAATCTGGGACATGAACCGCTGCCCATATGGGATCCAGTGGTGAAAGGGGTGGCTGTACACTCTTCACCACAGTGCTGGCCCCAGGTTTTCAATTCTGATTTGGCATGATTGCATGAACACAGATACTTTGGGGTCTCAAATGTCTGAATTTCCATTGTCAATATATGAGTGTTAAGGAAAGCTAATGCAAAAAAAAAAATTACTGATTGAAATAAACTGTTTTCTATACGAGTTATTGATATTCTCAATTATATTCACAATACATATAGATATAATATTTTCTCTGAAGAGTGGTGCATATTTTATTTTTATTTTTTATTTTCCTCACATAGGGAAGAAATTATGCTAATTTATCGGCAAGATTATCTTCATATAAAGACCACTGATCATGGTTTCAGTACTTTTTTGGTTCATTTTGATCCATCTTAAAATCCTGAAGCATGTTGAGTGTATTTTGAGCTTGCTGACCTGGGTGGGGCCCATCTACTTTTTGGAAACTCTATTTGTAAATTATGAGGTTTACTTAGGTCTTTTATGAGGAACACAGTTTATATTGCTCAAAATTTACAGCAAGTTTTATTAGAGAAGATATGGAATAACAAAGAATATGAAAGAATATGTAGTTGTACTACCCGCTTCTTTATTTGTCTTTTTTCCCCTTTGGTGTCTTGTCTATACATTCATTCAGTGTCCCCATTTGTTTAGCTGGCTAGTCTCTCTATTTCTCCATTTTATCCCTGTGCCCATTGTCTCTCCCTTCATCATTCCCTCCATTGTCATAGTATAAATTCCTCCTATCTTGTTTTACACTCAAAATGCCCATCCATCCATTCATCTAGACATCCATTTCCTACTTCTCTCTAATTAGGAAACATGGGTAATTAAACACCAAACAAGGATGGCACTACAAAGGGACAAGTATAGGTGAACTCAGATAAAAGAGATGCAAAATTCCTAAATCCACAGATAGTCAAAAAACACTTGGAACAGCATATGATAAGCAATTGTTTTACTGTCAATAAATGTGTAACATTATAAATAAATCTTTAAAAGTACAAGGTAAAATGAAAATAATCACTTCAATGAATGCTAAGACTTAACTTGATAAAATGTGAAGGAGGTACCTTTCTCTGAAGGGAGGAGAGAACTTCTACTTTGACCATGGCCTTGTCTAAATATGATCAGAGTCAGTGAACTCAGGGGGCTTCCATAGCCTTGGCAGCTCATGACAAGAGCATAGGGTGATTACTGATGCCATAAATAAGAGTGTCAAGTTGTTAAGTCAACAAGAGGAATCACTGTGCACTTACTCCTCATGTAGGATCTCTGTCCTTAGTGTGCTGTACATTGAGATTTAATGCTATAACTAGTACTCAAACAGTATTTTTCACTTTATGTTTCTGTGTGGGAGCAAACTGTTGAAATCTTTACTTAATGTATGCGAAACTGATCTTCTATATATAAGAGGATCAAGGGTGAATCCTGATGTGAATGGAAGGGGAGAGGGAGTGGGAAAGGGGAGGGTTGCGGGTGGGAGGGACTTTATGGGGGGAAGCCATTGTAATCCATAAGCTGTACTTTGGAAATTTATATTCATTAAATAAAAGTTTAAAAAAATAAAAATGAAAAAAAGATTTATATATTTACTTACTGCAAAAGCAGAGATGGAGACGGACAGGTTCTCTGGTTTACTCCCCCAGTGGTCACAGTAGATAGGGCTGGTCCAAGCAGGAGCCGGGATCGATCCAGAAACTCTATCCAGATTTCTCACATAGGAAGCAGGGGTAAAAGTACTTGGACCCTACTACATTGCTTTCCCAGGTATATGAGCAGGGAGCTGGATTAGAAGCAGGGGATCTGGGACTCAAGCTGTATTCCATTATGGGATGCTGACATTGTGTGTGGTGATTTAAACTTCCTGACCACGTCCCTGGTCCTGCTTTGAACATATCTCTTTAAACTTGCTACATATTTGTAATGGAAGGAAGTGTTTTAATTTGATAAAGCATGTAGCCTCAAAATGGAAAGCTTGTCCCATCTGTGATGGTAAAATAATCAGCAGCTTTCCCATGTATAAAAGCATGTAACAGAAGGAAGCCCATTCGCCACACTGCAGTCAGGCATTGAATTAGCAATATAAATTAAAGAGGGAATACAAGAGATAAAGGAGGAGACAGAGAAGATAGAGATCACATATCTTGATAGTCCAAGATACTCCATTATCAAATATAGGAACTAATAGTTCCTTCAGAATACAAGACATCCTAAAATGGGTAAACAAAAACATGATAAGAAATACATTGTATGTGTGTGTATATGCAATATAAAAATAAGCATAAAGCCATAAATCGTATGTATGTTGTATATAAAATAAGGTACAAATGTGTAATGTTGAGAAAAGATGATGATAGAAGGGTAATTGGAAAGGTGTATCTGTCTGTGAGTTTGAAAATTCACTATTGAACATTGATTAGTATTCCTTCAAGTTAAATTATAAATTCAATACTTTATGGCACACATTGAGGAAAATTTGTAATATGCCATATGGTGGGCCAATTATAAAGACCACATTAAAGAAAATTCGCAGAATTATCCTTAGGAAAATTACAAATAAACATATGAATCAGTAGGACAGTATTGTACCACTGTCAACACATGGTACTTTCGGAATATTAAAAGTATAAAGCTTCCTTGGGGAAAATCTCAATGAAATAGATTCAGGGTTCAGAAACACATGACATCTTTTAATACCTGACTGCAAAAATTGTGTGGGTTTGTTTTATGAAATCACAAGTCATCCCAGCACAAAGCACACATGTTTCCTATCTGCTTTTACAATAATAATGTATCACTTGGAGATTTAATGCAGTAAAGTAGCCCGGAACTGGAGGCCAAAATTGAAAAGATGTCCTGAATCACCCTGACCCTCCCCTTGGCCCTGTGGTACACAGGCAGGAAAGTGACTCAGACATGCACCATCATGCTGAATGTCAGGAACTTGCTTTCATGAAATCTGTCGGGCAGGTTCCCGACTGGGAAAGCCATGGTGACTTCCCAGGTCCGAGTGACAGGTATCCCATGGCAGAGAAGAAAACAGTGACTGAACCTCGTTGCACATGGTGATACTACGACCATGATCAAAATGTGCTTCTGCATCATAAAGAAGAGAGGTTACAGGCCCGATTCCACAGCCATTTGGATCCAGAAAGAGATGGGAATGATGAAGCTAGGTGCCTTAGTAATAATTTTTTAAAAAAGGTAGTTGTCCCTTATCATTTTTCTTTGAGCAGTGACCTTTGAATGCTGAGTCAGAGTAATTACGTTGGGCAGAGCAGTGGAAATAGGCACAGTGAAAATAAGTCCAAATATGTTCTCCCGGAGATTGCCCATTGTGTCGGGACAGTAATTTTAAAGGGAAGAGCAGAGTAAACAGAAGTTGAGGAAGATGAGCAAGATGTAGCTTGGGAGACTGTTATTTGCAGGAGTTTCTAGAGGTATTGATATCACTGCATGTGAGCCTTCTGGCAATCTGGACACTTAAGACACTAATCCATAACTGGTGAGAAATGAAAATTGTCATTAGCTCAGCGTCAGCAAGTTGCTCTTATTCATAGCCTCCACTACCAAGAACCACATTGAACTAGTTGTCTCAAAATGTCTTCTCCTGTTTATCTGGACAACAAGTAAAGAAGGCTATTTTGGGACCAGCGGTGAAGTGCAGCAGGTGAAAGCCCCAACCTGCAGCCTTGGCATCCCGTATGTGCGCAGGTGCACTCTCAGCTGCCCACATCCAATCCAGCTCTCTGCTGTTGTATGTGGGAAAGTAGTGGAGGATAGCCCAAATCCTTGGGCATCTGAAATCATGTAAGAGACCCAGAAGAGGCCCCTGGCTTTGGTTCAGCTCAACTTTGGGCGTTATGGCTATTTGGGGCATGAACCGGCAGATGAAAAACTTCCCTTCTCTCTCTCTCTCTCTCTCTCTCTCTCTCATTCTCTCTCTCTTTCCCTCTCTCTCTCATTCTCTCTCTCTTTCCCTCCCTATCTTTTCAACAAATAAATCTTTAAAGAAAAGAAGGCTTTTTAGGAAATATTCCAAAATTCATAGTGGCATCTTTTTCATGATATGGGAAAGAATGCTATTATATCTTATTTACTTAACTAGTATGTTCATAAGAACAACTTTTTTTATTCTCAAAAAGCACATATATATGTATACTACTGAATTTTTCTATGCTGTGTTCTAGGTTTATTCATCAGTGAACAAGCAAGCAGTAAGAAACAATCATGAGACACATAATTTTCTAATGTTTAGGGAAATAAATGTGACCAATAATACTTTATATTAGTTGAGTAACGCTTAGTACCGTAAAACAAATTGTAAATTCTTTCATACAACATGTTGGAAGTTTTACTGTGGTTGATCACTCACTAGATCATATTTGAGGGTACTGACAGTACCCCAATATTGATTTTTTATAGTTGGAACGATGCTATATGTCTTTGCTAGTTTCAGTCTTCTAAGTCCTTTTCCATAGTTTATTCATTTTTAAGGTATGCCATTTTCTGAACTTTCATTGCATTTGTTTAAATGGCTGGCCTCAGAGAAGAATGCAGGTGAATGTGCATACACAAGCACACACATTTTTTCATTGCTAGTTTATTCCTCATGTCCCAGCAACAGCTGGGCCTGGATGAAAACTGGCTATTTAGGTCAATGCTCCATCTCTTAGGTGGGTGTTTGTTTCCTTGTTGCAGAGTTTCTTGATCTCTTTGTAGAAACTGGTTATTAATCTTTTATCAGTTGCATAATTTGCAAATATTATTCCCATTGGGTCGGTTGCCTCTTCACTTTCCTTACTTTTCCTTTTCAAGTAGGGAAACTTGCCAATTTGATGTAATCCCAATTGTTAATTTTGGCTTTGACTGCCTGTGCCTCTGGGGTCTTTTCCAGGAAGCCTTTGCCTATGCCTACATCTTGCATGGTACCTTGGATGTTCTCTAATAATTTCATGATGTCGGGTCATAGGCTTAGATCTTTCATCCATATTGAGTGGATTTTTGGGTAAGGTGTAAGTTAGGGGTCTTGCTTCATGATTCTTGTTTTCCAGCACCATTTATTGAATAGACTGTCTTTGTTCCAGGAATTGGTTTTAGATCCTTGATCAAATATAAGTTGGCTGTAGATGTTTGGGTTGATTTCTGGTATTTCTATTCTGTCCCTGGCCTGTCCATCTGTTTCTGTACCAGTACCATGCTGTTTCGATATAACTGCCCTGTAGTATGTCCTGAAATCTGGGATTGTGATGTCTCCGGCTCTGTTTTTGTTGTACAGTATTGCTTTTGCTATTTGAGGTCTCCTGTGCCTCCATATGAATTTCCACATCATTTTTCCGAGATCTGAGAAGAATGTCTTTGGTATTTTGATTGGTATGGCATTGAATCTACAAATTGCATATGGGAGAAAGGACATTTTGATGATATTGATTCTTCCAACCTATGAGCATGGAAGATTTTTCCATTTTTTCGATATCCTCTTCTATTTCTTTCTTTAAGATTTTGAAATTCTCATCCTAGAGATCTTTGGCAGCCTTGGTTAAGTTTATTCTAAGGTGTTTGATTGTTCTTGTAGCTGTTGTGAATGGAATTGATCTCGAAGTTCTTTCTCAGCCGTGGCATTGAATGTGTATACGAAGGTTATTGATTTTTTGTGCATTGATTTTAATTCTGCTACTTTTCAAAACTCTTCTCTGAGTTCCAGTGGTCTCTGAGTAGAGTCCTCAGCATCCCCTAAATAAAGAAGCATATCATCTGCAAAGAGGGGTAGTTCATCTTCTTCCTTCCATATTTGTATCTCTGATTTCCTTTTCTTGCCTAATGGCTCTGGCTAAAACTTCCAGTAGTATATTGAATAGCAGTGGGGAGAAGGACATCTCTACCTGGTACCGGTTCTCAGAGGAAATGCTTCCAACGTTTCCCCATTCAATAGATGCTCTCCGTGGGTTTTTTGATAAACTGCCTTGATTGTGTTGAGGAATGTTCCTTCTATCCCCAATCTGCTTGAAGTTTTCATCATGAAAGGGTGTTGTCATTTATCAAATGCTTTCTCTGCCTCTATTGAGATATTCATATGGTTTTTATTCTGCAGTTTGTTTAGGTGGTGTATCACATTGATTGTTTTGCGAATGGTGAACCATCCTGCCTACGAGGCATAAATCCCACTTGGTCTGAGTGGGTGATCTTTCTGATGTGTTGTTGCATTCTATTGGCCAGAATTTTATTGAGGATTCTTGTGTCTATATTCATCAGGGAAACTGGTCTGTAATTCTCTTTCTCTGCTGCATCTTTTTCAGGTTTAGGAATCAAGATGATGCTGGCTTCACAGAAGGAATTTGTGAGGACTCTCTCTCCTTCAGTTGTTCTGAATAGTTTGAGAAGAATTGGGGTAGTTCTTCTGTAAATGTCTGATAAAATTCAGCAATGAATCCATCCGGTCCTGGGCTTTTTTCTTTGTTGGGAGGGGCTTTATTACTGATTCAATTTCTGCCTCAGTTATGGGTCTGTTTAGGTTTTCTGTGTCTTCATGGTTCAATTTAGGTAGGATGCAGGTGACCAGGAATCAATCCATTTCTGAAAGATTTCCCAATTTGCTGGCATACAAGTCCTGTAGTAATTTCTGATGATTCTTTTTTATTTCTGTGGTGTCTGTTGTTAACATTTCCTTTTCACCTCTGATTATATTGATTTGACTCTTCTCTCTTCTTTTTTTAGTTATTTGGGCTGCTTGTGTGTCAATTTTGTTTATTTTTTCAAAAAGCCATTTCTCGGGGGCCAGTGCCGTGGCTTACTTTGTTAATCCTCTGCCTGTGGTGCCGGCATCACATAGAGGCACCAGTTTCTAGTCCTGCTTGCGCCTCTTCCAGTCCAGCTCTCTGCTTTTGCCCGGGGAGGCAGTGGAGGATGGCACAAATGCTCGGGCACCTGCATTGCATGGGAGACCAGGAAGAAGTACCTGGCTCCTGGCTTCGGATTGGCACAGCACTGGCTATAGCTGCCATTTGGGGAGTAAACTAACAGAAGAAGACCTTTCTCTCCCTCTCTCTCTTACTATCTGTCAAAAAAAAAAAAAAAAAAAACAGCTGTTTGTTTTGCTGAGCTTTGCTAATTTTTTTAGATTCAATTCTGTTGATTTCTTCTCTACTTTTAATTATTTCTCTTGTACTAGCTTTGGGTTTGGTTTGCTGTATTTTTTCTAGATCCTTGAGATGCACTGATAGCTCATTTCTTTGGTGTCTTTCCAATTTCTTGATGTAGGCACTAGTGCTGTCAACTTTCCTCTCAACACTGCATTTGCTGTATCCCATAAGTTCTGATATGTTGGGTTGTTACCTTCATTTGCTCCCAGAAAGTTTTTGGTTTCTCTTTTGATTTCTTCTGTAGCCCACTCTTAACTCAGGAACATGTTGTTTAGTCTCCATGTGTTTGCATATGCTCTAGGGATTCCTGAGTTGCTAATTTCCAGCTCATTCTGTGGTGGTCTGAGAGGATGCATGGTGTGATTTTGATTCTTTTGAATTTGCTGAGACTTGCTTTATGGCCTACTGTGTGGTCAGTCCTAGAGAAAGTTCCATGCACTGCTGAGAAGAATGTGTGCTCTTCAAGTGTGGGATGAAAAGTTCTGTAGATATCTGTTGGATCCATTTGGTCTGTAGGGTCGATTAAATCTGCTGTTTCCTTGTTGATTTTCTGTCTGGGTGATCTGTCCATTGCTGAAAGTGGAGTATGAAGTCCCCCAATACTATTGTATTGGAATCTAAGTCTCCCTTTAAGTCCCTTAACATATCTTTTAAATATCCAAGTGCCTTGCAATTATGTGCATATACATTTATAATAGTTACATCTTCCTGAGAATTGATCCATTAATCATGATATAGTGCCCCTCTTTGTCTCTCTTGACAGAGTTTGTTTTAAAGCCTATTTTTTTTCTGATATGAAGATGGCTACGCCAGTTCTCTTTTGGTTTCTGTTAGCAGGGAATATCTTTTTCCCCACCTTTCACTTTCAGTCTGCATGCACCTTTGTCGGAGAGATGGGTTTCTTGTAAGGAGCAAATAGATGGGTTTTGTTTTTTAACCCACTCAGCCATTTGTGCCTTTTAATTGGAGAGTTGAGGCATGAACTATTCAATGTGACTATTGATAAGTAGTGACTTTGCCCTGCCATTTTTCCAAAGATATTTCTAATCTATGCTTTGGCCCTCCTGTGGTCTATTATTGAGAGATTCTTCCTTTACCTTCGTATTGATGACTGGGTTTCTGTGTTTCTGTGTGTAACACACGTGTAAGCATCTTCTGTAGGGCTGGATGAATCGTGACAAATTCTTGCTATTTCTGTTTGCTATGACAGGTCTTTATTTCACCTTCATTCGCACATGAGAGCTTTGCAGGATATAATATTCTGGTAAGGCGGTTTTATTTTTCTCAGTATGTGGGCTATATCTCGGCATTCCCTGCTAGCCTGTAGGGGTTCTGATGTTTCTGATGAAGTCTGCTGTTTCTGAAAGGGTTCTGATGAGACGTCTGCTGTGAGTCTAATTGGAGATCCTCTGAGAGTAATCTGACACTTCTCTCTTGCACATTTTAGAATCTTTTCTTCCCATTTCACCTGGAGAGTTTGATTACAACGTGTCCTGGTGAGGATCTCTTCTGGTCTTGTTTATTGGGAGTTCTGTGTGTTTCCTGTACTTGGATGTCTCTGTCCTTCTCCAAACCCGGATGTTTTCTGCTAGTATCTCACTAAAAATGCCTTCTAATCCTTTCTCTCTTTCCATGCCTTCAGGAACTCCTAGAACCCGATTGTGGGGTATTTTAATAGTATCCTGTAGCTTCCCAACAATATTTTTTAGATTTCTAATTCCCTCTTCTTGTCTTTGGTTTGACTGTATACTGCATATGAAATCATTTTTAAAGTGACAGTATTCCATTAAAATATTACTAATAGCACGTATTACAAGACAACAAGTTTAAGCCAAAAGGCATCTGTGACACAAGAAAACACCCAAGGGGCCAGAACAGCCTTGTGGGCACTGTATTAAGCCACTGTTTGCCGTGACATCATCCCATATCAGAGGGGGCCAGATCAAGTCCCTGCTGCCTTGTTTCTGATCCAGCTTCCTACTGATGTGCCACCGATGGCATCAGAAGATCGTCTGACTTCCTGGGCTTCTGCCAAAAATGTGGCAGAATACGATGTAGATCCTAGCTCCTAAATGTAGCCTGGCTCAGGCTTGGCTGCTGTAGCATATTTGAGGGAGTAAACCAGTGGATTCTGTCGTTCTGCCTTTCAAATACATTAATAAATACATGATTAAGTATTTTTTAAAAGCTGAGTGAAGAGTAGGGGCCGTTAGTGGGGCATGCCAGGTAAGGCATTCCTTGGAATTCAGGCATTCCACATGGGTTCCAGGTATGTCCAAGCTGCTTCATTTTCAATCCAGTTCCCTGATAATGTCCTTGGAAAAGAAGAGGCAAATGGCCCAAGTGTTTGAGCTCCTGTTCCCCTTTTGGGGCACCAGGAAGAAGCTTCAGCCTCCTGGCTTTGGTTTGGCCCCCTCGGCCATTGCAGCCATCTGGGAGTTTATCAGTGAATGAAACATTTTCGTCTCCATTTCTCTCTCTCCCTTTCTTTTTCCACCCGTCCCTTTCCCTCTCTTGCTGGACCTGACTTTCTAGTATAAAGAAATATTTAAAGAAGAAAGTGAACAATAGGAGATGTTTAAACAATAGATGTTTAAAATCAGTGTTTCCTAAAATTGTATATATGGAATGCAGAAAGGTTGTATACCTTAAAATTTTTTTCAAGGTAAAAAATGTTGAAATGTGAATTAGGAGACAGTTAAACTAGAAATCAGGACGAAGATATCCTATCCTATACTTTCATAATGAATAGTGATAACTAGCTGCTTTTAACAACACAAAAGATTCTGTTGAAATCTCATTTTTTCATTATCTCTGCCATTTGTTATCTTTTCCAGTCACAGCGTGGCATGCCAGAGGTACAGTAAGCCTGGCTTTGCATATTATGTACTTTTTATCATTATATATTTGAGTACTAGATGCTTCTGAGATGAAAGCTATAGCACTCTCAATTAAGAGTAAAAGCGTTAGGAAAATGGAACAACCTGTAGTGTAACTTTCTTGAAGAAGCATCTGTAATGCATGGCAGTTTCTTCAAATTGTACCTAATTCGAGGAAAACCTAGTGTGTAGCCAGATGCTAAAATATCCAAATGGGAAAGCTCTAGAAAGACTTTAATTCAGTAACAAAATTGCTGTTATATGCACCTGCTTTTACTAAAATTTCCATTGACCATTTTATTTTTCATTATTATTCCTGTTGCAGAAGGAGATAGCAAACAATCTAAGCCTGAGTTGTGGCCACTAGGTTAAAAGCTCCTTTGGGTCACCAGAGGAAAAGATTCATAGACTTGATGTAGATAAACTACCGGGAGTATGAGGAAGAGTCATAGTATAGAAACAGTTTCACTTGATTTTCTGTTGGTAGTGGAAAAACTGTCCCCCTTGCCACACATGCATTAAAAAGATTAAAGAACATAGTAATGCTGTCCCGCAGATGAGATGCAAATTGGATCATCACATACATTTCATTCAGATTGTAAGAATTAATAGTTGGGAGGATATGCAGAAGTTTCCAAAGTTTTACAGGTGAGCATAAGGAAGGGCTGTTTTCATTTGGATCATAGTGGACTCTCCCCTAGAAATGGAAAAAAAAGGAAGAAAAAAAAACTGGGCCAGAAACCAAGAAAAACAAACATTTTCTCTTGGAAAACTTGGGAAACTTTGAAGAATTAAGCTGTTAAACCACAGATCAGAAATATTACCATACTGTATTTTTCAGTGACTTATCTCAGCTGTAGGAAGTGATCTCAGCCGTTGATTAGACCCACAGTTTGTGTGATGTGATCTCTCAGAATCATCTGACATCTAAATAGAAACCAAACATAACCAAAATAAATCCACGTTAAGAGTTTGCACAGCCTCAGATCTCATTGCTATTACTCTTCTCAGTGACATTGTTACATTAGTTATCCACCCTAACTACTCAGTCATTAGAGAGGACTCTTGTTTTAATATGCCTTGCTGCATTTCCCACTTGGCTTTGTTTAACTGGGAACTCTCTTTTCCCTTGCAGCATGAGGTGCCCCTCTGTTCCAGGCAGCAGCCAGTAATGATCGTGGAAAGTTTCCCGGTGTGTGGAGATGGGCTATGAAATTGTGTGGAGCCCCATTCCGGCTATAAAAATCCTTTCTTCTGTTTTACTATGTGTCTTTTCCAAATTCTGTCTTTTAGGATCGCCCTTAATTATATCAGTTACTCACTTTTCTTCCCAGGTGTTCAACTTTTTCTGAAACTTATTAGAGTTTAGGTTTCATTTCAGTCAAGAGTCTGCAAGGAATGATTTAGTAATCTGTCTGTGATAACTTCAGGGAAATATCTTATGTTAATATTTCCCTGGCGTTCTCATAGTTGTTAGCATGGAAACTATATTTTGCTTGAAATGTGTTATTCTGCATTGAGGAATACTTTTTCTAGGTCAATACATTATCACATCATTTATAATGACCAGGCTATGGAGAGCTAAATAGAATAATTCATTGAGCTTGAAGGAATGTAACCTAGTTCTAGAAGTATAGTTTTGGAATTCACGGTATATTTACTCTCTCTTATTTGCAAAAATCTTGAGAGAACATGGATATTGGATGGTGTTCAAATATTCAGGTCTTCTCCGTAACACGGAACATTGTTAATCATAACCAATAGAGACAAACTCATGCCTCGCATAATCCCAATTTTTGTGTGGGCTTGGGCCTGTGCTGTGGCTTAGAGTAAGCCTCCACCTGTGTTGCCTGCATCCCATATGGGCACCAGTTCATGTCGCAGCTGATCCTCTTCTGATCCAGCTCTCTGTTATGGTCTGGGAAAACAGTAGAAAATACCCTGAGTGTTCAGGTATGAGCACAAATTGAGTTTTGTAAATACTTTTGCAAATCATGAGCTGGTGCTGTGGCATAGTGGGTAAAGTCACCCCCTGCAGTAGCCAGCATCCCTATGGGTGCCACCTCAAGTCCTCGCTGCTCCACTTCAATCCAGCGTCCTGTTAATGAACCCAGGAAAGCACTGCAAGATGTCCCAAGTCCTTGGGCCTCTGCACCCACAATAGGAGACTTTGAAGAATCTCTTGGCTTTGGATAAGCCTAGCTCTGACCGTTGTGGCCATGTGGGCATGAACCATCAGATAGAAGAGTCAGTCTCTCTCTCCCCGATCCTCTTCTCCCCCTCCACCTCTGCTTCTTTGTAACTCTGCCTTTCAAATAAATAAATTAACCTTTGAAAAGTAATACTTCAGATTCAGAGGGTAACCTTGATAGAGTTGAGAGCTTTGTTCTTATGTAGTGAAACATATCAAGGTTTCTTTCTGATCAGCCCTGTAAACCAGAGTCTGACTACATACTAGTACTAGGTTCAGACCAGATAGTTCTTTAGATTTCATTTTATTCTTGAGCTGTAGTGAGCATGCAGGTATGCCTGCAATATTAGGTTGGAACTTAATATCTGATGCGGCAGTATCGGAAGGCTGTTTCTTTCTGGGTTGATTATGTGCTGAGGCTCTCATGTTATGAATAGGATTAGTGTCCTTAGCAGAAAGTCTTGGTAGGAGTGGCAAGGGAGTAGTCGGACCCATAAAATCTCCTATGAGAGGGAGGATGAGCTGCCAGAAGGCAGAATAAGCTGGTGTCTTTATCTTGGATGTCCCAGTGTTTAGAATTGTGAGCTTCACATTTCTGCTTATAAATTACTCATATAAGGAATTTTTGCATCCTGAATGAATCCAAATATTACTGTGAAACCTTTCATAAATGTCTAAAAGGTGATAAATCTGGTAATATTTAAGAAGCCATGAAAACACAATTGCTCTTCCTGTATTCTTAGGAAATTTACATTTTCAGGTGTCACATATGTCTTTTCCTGTCAGCGCGCACGCGCGTGTACACACATGCACACAGTCACTAACACACTTGCATAATTTTAATTGGAGTTTTGTTGGATGCCTAACTTAGTTCAGTTTGAGGAGAATTGGCATTTGATGGTATTGAATTTTGTCATACACATGGAAGCTGTAGCTTAGTGTCTTCACTGATGGTAAAGATGTAATTGACTTTGAATATCAATCTAGTAACTGCCCATATTGGTGCACTCATTTGTGCCTTTATTAATGTTTGTTTATTGTTAGGATTTTCTTTATAAATGATTGGAGGAAGTTATTTCCACATATATTTCTCCTTTCCCTTTATCTTTGTTTTCTGTATTTCAAATACATTAATTTTTCTCCATTTAATTTTGTATGTAGTGGGTTTTTGGAGACGCTAGTTTTGTTAATGTTTTCTCAAAATGTATTTTTATGCTTCACTTTCTGTAATTGCATTCTGGCCTACTAGCTTCAGGTTCACTGATGTTTAACTCAGTGGTATCAAGTCTACTGATTAGTCTGTCAAGCACATTCTTCACCTTTGTTGATGTGTTTTTCACACACTTATTTTTTTCTGTTTGATTTTTTTCTCCTTTATGTCTGCTGAAATCTTTAGGGTCTCATCCAGATAATCCATCTGTTGTCAAGCAGACTTTAACGTATTAATGGAAATTATTTTAAATGCCAGTCTGATGTTGTGCTCATGTTTTATTTTTGTCCTTTGCTTTGTTTCATGAGTATTTTTGCTTAGTTTATTGCGTGTCTATCATTGTCACGTGAAAAACAGAGCAAAAGAGAGATGGAGGTAAATCGCCGCTGTGACTAGAGTTGGTGTCCCTTTCCCTATCTTATTTCTGGATTTGGAACCTGCATTGATCCACTCCAAACTAAACATATTTTGTTATTATTTCTTCTTTCTGTGGTTTGCATCAGAGGCCACAACTTTTATGTTCTTGTAACTTTACACTCCAAGAGGGCTCCCCTTCCAGGCCATTGCACCCAAGGTGGAGGTATTGCTTTTTGCATCATGTCCTTCTTTGCTCATGTCCTTCTTTGTTCACTTTCCTCTCTGGTGAGATACTGGTGCTGTGTGCTATTTTGTTGCAGTTGACTTGGTGCATAGAGTTAGAAACATACCAGGGGATTCGAATTCAATCCCATCGAGGTGGCATGTACCAATGCCATCTCACTAGTCCATGTGATCAGTTTCTGTTCACAACTGATCGTAATGATAGGACTAAGAACCAAAGGGATCACATAAAGAAGAATAGTGTCTGAAAATACTAGCTGATAGAATCAAAAAGGGAGAGAATGATCCAACATGGGAAGTGAAATACACAACAGACCCATAGAATGGCAGATGTCTTAAATAGCACTCTGGCCTCAGAATCAGCCCTTAGGGCATGCAGATCTGGCTGAAAAAGCCATGAGAGTATTTCAGGCATGGAAAGCCAAGACACTCTGGGGGAAAAAAAAAAACCTAAATGAAAGATCTCCGCGAGTGGGATCCCAGTGGAAAGAACGGGTCATCAAAGAAGGAGGTACCTTTCTCTGAAGGGAGGAGAGAACTTCTACTTTGACCATGGCCTTGTCTAAATATGATCAGAGTCAGTGAACTCAGGGGGCTTCCATAGCCTTGGCAGCTCATGACAAGAGCCTAGGGTGATTATTGATGCCATAAACAAGAGTGTCAATTTGTTAAGTCAACAACAGGAGTCACTGTGCACTTACTCCTCATGTAGGATCTTTGGCCTTAGTGTGCTGTACATTGAGATTTAATGCTATAACTAGTACTCAAACAGTATTTTTCACTTTATGTTTCTGTGTGGGAGCAAACTGTTGAAATCTTTACTTAATGTATGCTAAACTGATCTTCTGTAAATAAAGAGAATAAAAAAAGAATCTTGATGTGATTGGAAGGGTAGAGGGAGTGGATAAGAGGAGGGTTGAGGTTGGAGGGACGTTATGGGGGGAAGCCATTGTAAAAAAAAAAAGAAAATTATGGTAATTCCTGGAAAAAAAAAACACACACACACACACATCAACAGAGAGAGAGAGAGAGAGAGAGAGAGAGAGAGAGAGAGAGAGAGTCTTTCTTCTGCTGATTTACGCCCCACATGGCCTCAGTGGCCAGAGGGAGTGGGAGCTGATCTAAAGTCAGGAGCCAGGAGCTTCGTTCAGGTCTCCCATGCGGGTACAGGTGCCCAAGCACTTTGCCCGTAGCCCATTGTTTTCCCAGGCGTAAGCATAGAGATGGATCAGAAGGAGGCCAGCCAGGACTCAAACCAGTGCCAATATAGGATGCTGCTGCTGCAAGGCAAGGCTTTGACCCACTGTGCCAATGCACCACCACCACCCCAAAATTATTTAGAAACAAGGTCTTATATCATTTAAGATGGTGTTTACAGTGATTTATGAAGAATCCAGTAAGTATAAAATGTTCAGTAAACGACTGTTAAATGAATTTAGTTACCACATTTTATTTGCGTATAAACAATCCATGTTCGTTCCAATAATTTGGGTTACAATGTAAACCGAAAAAAAAAAAAAGATTCATTGTTCAAAATTCTATGGTGTTTTCTTTGTATTACTATATTTAAAATATGGCAGTAAATGTATTCTTAAAGTCCAAATGTTAGTTGGCATAAACTTTTCCATGGCAGCTCATTTGTACTTTGTGTACACTTGTTTTTACATTAGTAAAACAAGAGTGACAAGTTGTGACAGAAGTTGTATTTTCCACAGAACTGAAAATGCCCTTTTAGGAAAACTGTGCCAACTTCAGCTTTATTCCATCACTGCACCAAAATGAATACCTTTACAAATGTATCTATAATGTTATAACGCAGAGCAGCCATTGAGATGAGGAAAATTCTGTTCACTAGATTTTGAGAGCTCCTGATTTACCATGCCCTAATAAAGAAATGACTAGTATATTAGTCGCATACAGTGGAAATGGACATTGGAAAAGCAGAAGCTATCCTAGTGTGCAAGCATCACACCACACATTGTAAATTCTGCCCCTACTATGAAAAACACATTTCCTAATATCAGAAGTAGCCCATGGGCCATATGAGGCCTGCCAAATTTGGCGCAGAAGGTTGGTCTACCTGTGAACAATGGTAATATCTGTATGGGTTGCAGTGATTCTCAGAATTTGATTCATAATTGCTAGAAATCTCAGAACAGAAGTCATATGTGCATAGATGCTGATAATCAGAAAAAAATATTTTATAATAGAGTTGATTGGGAAGAGGCATCATCAGTAACCATAAAGCTATACAAAAGTTGGCATTTCAAGAATTGCATGTTTGTGACGATGGACATATATTCTGTTTCTTTTTTGGAAAGGCAGGCTTGGACTGGTGAAAATAGGTTCAAAATAGTACAGTTGGTCCCTGGGAAAACACACATCTCATGATCTTTTTGTTCTACTCTGGATAACGCACTCTCTTCCTGAATTCCCTGAGTAGTTAAGACACAGTGTAGACTGGCTTACATCTAACCAACACTGGCGTGCTGATGATCATCTGACTGCTAAAATATGGGGTGAAGGGATATTTATGTCAGAGATTTGGATTACGTGAAAACAATTTTTCAGTATAAAAATCATTGCTTGGACAAAAGTCAACTTTATTTATTTTATTTTATTTTTTTTAAACTTTTATTTAATGAATATAAATTTCCAAAGTACGACTTATGGATTACAATGACTTCCCCCCCATACCGTCCCTCCCACCCACAACCCTCCGCTTATCCACTCCCTCTCCCCTTCCATTCACATCAAGATTCATTTTCGATTATCTTAATATACAGAAGATCAGCTTAGTATATACATTAAGTATGGATTTAAACAGTTTGCTCCCACACAGAAACATAAAGTGAAAAATAATAGGTGATTTTTTTAAATGATGATGAAATCAGAGCAGACCTATTGTCATGTTTAATCCCAGTGAGAGTCAAGTTAGGAATTGATAATTTCTTTTTTTTTTTTTGGAGAGGATCAGTTTAGTATGTATTAAGTAAGGATTTCAACAGTAGGCACCCCCATAGAAACACAAAGTGAAATATATTGTTTGAGTACTCGTTATAGCATTAAATCTCAATGGACAGCACATTAAGGACAGAGATCCTACATGAGGAGTAAGTGCACAGTGACTCCTGTTGTTGACTTTACCAATTGACACTCCTGTCTATGGCATCAGTAATCTCCCTATGCTCCAGTCATGAGTTTCCAAGGCTATGGAAGCCCTCTGGGTTCTCCGTAAAGTCAACTTTATTTTTAACCGTAGTTACCATTTAGAGTTGCTGTAAATTCTCTGGTCTAATGGCATTGATCCGTGGCTACTTTCTCTATTCTATGGTGAATTAGAAATCTAAACTTTATCTTCCTTTGATTACCACATCCCTGACAAGTAGGAAGGAAACATTTCTTATCCTCAGCAATTTTAGTTACTTAAAAAAGCTAAAAATATTTCAAGTCAAACAGGTGCATCTACCATCTGAGTGGGAGGATTACTTAGTTTACTCTCTGTCAGCACTGTGGTTGAATTCTGGAGATACAGTGTATAAGAAGTCAGTGTTAACTAATTTTTGTGTAACAGAAGCGACAAGAACTGCATTAGAACAGAATGATTATAGGCAGAAATTAAGTTGTGATTTTGGTTGGCATGTAACTGAGCTCTCACCACTCTGAACAGTTTGTATCCTGTGAACCAACTGAAGACTTGAAGGATGCTTTCTGTGTTATCTTCCAGGAGGCATTATTTCAAGGTGTGATTTTCAGAATGCTTTATATCTAGCAGTTTATTCAAATATAAAAACCAGAAACGCTGTATTTTGCTTTGTGCAATAAATGTGCCACTGCAATTTTTTTTTTCCTTTTGTAAATGGAAACTAAATTGAAATTCCCTGGGTGGCAGTTTGCTAGTTTAACGGATCCTGGTGTAGATTGCTTTTTCTCTCAACAATAAGTGCTTTTTATTCTATTTTGTGAATTCACATTTTGTTCAGTGAGTTTCATATAGCTGAGCTTATGTGTGTAGATTCAGGTAAATATTCAGGGTCATAAGTTTAGTGATAAGTCTTTTGTGGGCACCTCCCACACCTTCAGACCACAGGGGAATTTTGCAACTTGAAAGCAACACAAGTACTTTTTTTGAACATGTATTATTCTCGAGGGAAAGGCAAAGAGGAAGGGAAGGAGAGGGGAAAAGGAAGAGGAGAAATTTCCATCTGTTGGCTCACTCCCCCCTGATGGCCTGAGTAACCAGGTATAAACCAGGTCGCAGCAGAGATAAGAACTCCACTCTGATCTCCAGTATCAGTGGGAGAGAGCCAAGTACTTGAGACGTCATCTGCTAGTTTACCAGGCACATTATCAGGGGGTTGGATTTGAAGCAGAGCTTCTGGTCCTTGAACAAACTGCCCAGGCATGGGATGCCAGCATCACAAGCAACAGTGTTAATTTACTGTGCCAAAACTGTGGGCCTACCATCACCCATATGGACTTTATCAAACTCTTCAACGAAATTGTCATTAGTTTAGACTCATAACTCTCCTAAATCTCCCTACTGTTTTCCTAGTATAAGGCAGAAGAACATGATTGAAGTATAAGAAATGTAAAGGAAATAGGTAATCCTTTTTAAACACTGATGCTGCAGAGTCTTTCAGATATCTCCTACAATCTCATGTGGAAGATCACGCTACGTAACCACGTTTTGGAGTTGCTTAACCAGTGACAAGTTTTTTAACATCTTTGAGTATCAGTTAGCTCTGCGTGCAGGGCAGGACATTACCCTGGGGCATAATACGCATTTCATATGTAGGTAATTGCTACCATTGTTGCTAGTATCATTATCATTGCCTTTACTCTTTCAGAGTCCTCCCTTCTGCTCTGAGTGAATTAAGGCTCTAAAGCTCCTTGCAGTTTCCTGTTTCCCTGCAGTAGTCACTTTCTAGACCTTTATGTTGTCTGTTCTCTAGCTTAATTGCTTCAGAGCTATTGAGTTCCTGTGTTCTGGGCATCTGCAGTCACTCAGCACAACCTCAGAAAATGATCTGCTCATGTTTACACCCAAGCTGGGCCCTTCTTTTTTTTGATTTTGTTTGAGAACTACCGCTCCATGCATTTAATATATACAGATGCAAGATCATGATGCTTCTCTCCCCACTACCTCCCTACCACTCATACTTCCTCTTTCTTCTTCCTCCTTCTTCATTTACCCTTCTAATTTTTACAGAGATCAATTTTCAGTTAATTGATATACTTGAAATATTAACCCTACACCGGGTATGAAGAAAAAAACAAAGGAAGTAAAGAACAAACAAACAAACAAACAAGAAAAACATCGTTTCCACATAGTCAAGACAGGGGCTGTTCCGACTCAGCACATCTCAAAGTGTAAGGCTGGCTTCCATAGATTACATTTTAAGTTCTCTTTTGGCACAACACAGAGAGATCATATGGAATTTGTCCCTTTGTGACTGGCTTATTTCACTAAGTCTAACGGTTTCCAGTTGCATCTACTTTGCTGCAAATGAGGGAGGTTTTAGGATTCTGGACATGGAGTGTGATTAGCAGTCTGTCGTGCATGTTATAATCACCACCATTATTGGTATTTGCTGTGTAGGTACGAGGCAACTTTCCATTTAATAATGTGATTTGAGATGTGTCATTAAAGTTTGATTCTCAGCTTTCTCAGTTCTGAAACACTGTTCTTAGAGGATGAGGAAGATCAAGCAAAATAATCAGCTTAAAATTCAGCAACATGCCTAGTACCTACAGAGCAAACTAAATGGTGGCCTCACCACAGTGCTACATTACCTACTCTGTTAGACTTATCATCCACTAATGCAGATATTGCGCTGATCCGATGGCAGGAGCCAGGTACTTATCCTGGTCTCTCATGGGGTGCAGGGCCCAAGGACTTGGCCCATCCTCCACTGCACTCCCTGGCCACAGCAGAGAGCTGGCCTGGAAGAGGGGCAATCGGGACAGAATCCTGCGCCCCAACCAGGACGAGAACCCGGTGTGCCGGCGCGGCAGGCGGAGGATTAACCTAGTGAGCCGCGGCACCGGCTGAAAGTTGGTTTTGTCTGCAGCTCTTTTCTAATCAGATGTGAGGGAGCAGCAGTAGTGGCTCAGGAAATTGATTTTCTGCCATCTTTGTGGGAGATCTCAATTGAGATCCCTGCTGCTGGCTTCTGATCTTTTGGGGAACGAAAAAGCAGAGGAGAGCCTCCCGGTCTGTGTGTCTGTGTCTCTCTAAAATAGAAACACAGATAGCCATTTCTCCTTCCCTCTCACCTGAAACTTCTAGTTCACAGCTCCTGCTCTAACACTGAATGCTCTGCTGCTTTGTGTCCTTCTCAGACACCCAGTAATATGCACCACAGTAAACATTCTCCTATGGATGTAGGATGATGCACTAGTAGTTAGTCCCTGTGGTTTCTTCTCCACATTTTTTATTCTTTTTTTAAAACTTTTATTTAATGAAAATAAATTTCCAAAGTGCAGCTCATGGATTACAATGGCTTCGCCCCCCCCATAGCTACCATCCCACTCCTACCCCTCCCATCTCCCGCTCCCTCTCCCCTTCCATTCACATCAAGATTTATTTTCAATTCTCTTTATATACAGAAGATCAGTTTAGCATATATTAAATAAAGATTTCCACAGTTTGCACCCACATAGAAACAGAAAATGAAAAATACTGTTTGAGTACTAGTTATAGCATTAAATCACACTGTATAGCACATTTAAGACAGAGATCCTACATGAGGAGTAAGTGCACAGTGACTCCTGTTGTTGACCTAACAAATTGACACTCTTGTTTATGGCATCAATAATCACCCTAGGCTCTTGTCATGAGTTGCCAAGGCTATAAAAGCCTTTTGAGTTCACCGGCTCTGATCCTATTTAGACAAGGTCGTAGTTAAAGTGGAAGTTCTCTCCTCCCTTCAGAGAAAGGTACCTCCTTCTTTGATGACCCGTTCTTTCCACTGGGATCTCACTCGCAGAGATCTTTCATTTAGTTCATTTTTTTTTTTGGACATAGATCTTGGCTTTCCATGCCTGAAATACTCTCAATGGCTTTTCAGCCGGATCCACATGCCTTAAGGGGCTGATTCTGAGGCCAGAGTGCTGTTTAGGACATCTGCCATTCTAATCATCTGCTGTGTATCTTGCTTCCCGTGTTGGATCTTTCTCTCTTTTTTTATTCTACCGGTTAGTATTTGCAGACACTAGACTTGTTTATGTGATCCCTTTGGCTCTTAGTCCTATCATTATGATCAATTGTGAACAGAAATCGATCACTCAGACTAGTGAGATGGCATTTGTACACGCCAACTTGGTGGGATTGAATTGGAATGCCCTAGTATATTTCTAACTCTAACATCTGGGACAAGTCAGCTTGAGCATGTCCCAAATTGTACATCTCTTCCCTCTCTTATTCCCACTCTTACATTTAACAGGGATCACATTTCAGTTTCAACACTTAAGAATAACTGCGTATTAATTACAGAATTTAACCAATAGTATTAAGTAGAACAAACAAAAAAATACTAAGAGGGATAACATATTAAGTTGTTCATCCACAGTCAGGGCTAGCGCTGATCAGTCACGGTTTCTCATAGTGTTCATTTCACTTTAAAAGTTTCCTTTTTGGTGCTGGTTAGTTTACTCCAATCAGGGAGAACATATGATATTTGTCCCTGGGACTGGCTTATTTCACTCAGCATAATGTTTTCCAGATTCCTCTCTTTTGTTGCAAATGACCAGATTTCATTGTTTTTGACTGCTGTATAGTATCTATAGAGTACATATCCCATAATTTCTTTATCCAGTCTACTGTTAATGGGCATTTAAGTTGATTCCAGGTCTTAGCTATTGTGAATTGAGCTGCAAGAAACATTAAGGTGCAGATTATTTTTTTGGTTGCCAATTTCATTTCCTTTGGGTAAATTCCAAGGAGTGGGATGGCTGGGTTGAATGGTAGGGTTATCTTCAGGTTTGTGAGGAATCTCCAGACTGACTTCCATAGTGGCTTGACCAGTTTGCATTCCCACCAACAGTGGGTTAGTGTCCCTTTTCCCCCACATCCTCGCCAGCATCTCCACATTTTAACATGGCTTTGATGAAGAATGGCTGCTGCGCAGTTTTCACAAAGGACTGAAGCCTGGGCATTTTCTTTGCCTTGTGGTGATTGAACCCTTGGCCCCATTTGCTTTCCATTCTCGCCATGTGAATCGCATTACTGAGGAGCAATGGTTGAGCATGGCAGTGGTAAAACGGTATGTTTCTGTGACTTTTCTTCAGTTGTTTCCTTGTGGGAACTGGAATTCTTGCCCTTCATTGTCTTCCTTTTCTTTCCCTTTAATGAGAAGGTACATAAATGAGGTTCAGGCGATCATATTTTGCCATACTTGCAATCTCTGTGGTAACTTTTGTTTTTTTCTTGGTAGAGTAGGCTGGAAAATGCACCTTACCCCCAAAATATCATCTTCCCAGTTCCCTGCAACTTATGGATATGAAACATTGTGTGGCAATGTAGACTTGCTGGAATCATTTAAATCAAGGACTCTGAACTAGAAGGTTTTCCAGGATGATGTGGTTAAGGTCAAATAACCACAGGGTTCCTTTTGAGAAAGGAGCGAAGAAAGTAGCAGTTGGAGTGAAGAGGTTACAGTGGCAGCAGGTGTTAGAGAGATTCTGTATGAAGATGAAGACTGAATAAGAGAAAAAGGCTACAGGCAACCTCTGGATGCTGCAGAGCTTTAGGCTCCTTTCAGGGCTTCCAGTCAGAACCAGTACTACTCACAGCTCCTCATTCCTATATTGCACTTCTGTTCTCCAGAAGCATGCAGCAACACATTGGCATCTTAAGACTCTTGATATCCATAACTAACGGGGGACAGACTTTTATTTTAAGCCAGGGAGACTGCAGTGCTTTTCTGTGTTAGTGAGGGGAAATAAAGTCAGAACATACCTTTCTCTTAGATCTAGAGGTAATATAGGGCATGTTTAATTTTTGACAGGCTAATTTCTTTTGCTGTTGAAATATTATGCAGAATTGTGTTAATAGTAGCCCCAGTCATTACCCTATTCAGGAAGCCACCTGAATTTCCTTCAATTCTGTTGTTCTTTTTTTTTTTAAATCTCTGCTCACCAGTTCTTTCTTGTTGCTCCTCTCCCTTGGCATAGACTTTAATTTAGTTGACCTCATCTCTCAGAAGTTAATTCCAAGGCCGGCGCCGTGGCTCAATAGGCTAATCCTCCACCTGTGGCACCAGTGCCCTGGGATCTAGTCCCGGTCAGGGCGCTGGAGTCTGTCCCGGTTGCCCCTCTTCCAGGCCAGCTCTCTGCTATGGTCCGGGAGTACAGTGGAAGATGGCCACTTGGGCCCTGCACCCACATGGGAGACCAGGAGGAAGCACGTGGCTCCTGGCTTCAAATCGGCGTGTTGTTGTCTACATGCTCTGAGATTGTTACAGAGATTTAATATGAATTTTGCCTCATGACATTTCGTTCGTTCATGTTCTTCCAACTATTTGGTGTAGTTGGACTTCCCTAATTTTTATCAGTTTGATATATGGTAGCTTGTTTGCATTGCTGACTTTAACTTTACTTTTTCTGGGAGGTAACTGGGGTAATTATTACTTTATAAATCTCCTATCCTTCAATCAGTGGTCATGGTAAATGACAGAAAGCCTAGAGACAGGGAGACTGAATGAGGCTAGCCATATGGGCATTGCTGACGTTCAAAGTAAACACATATTGACTGTATGACTTAAGATGTGTTCTATACTGGATGGAAGGCAGAACAGAGGTGCTCCAGATGTGAACTTCTTGTAACAGGGCCCAGATGTTTTCTAGCCAGGGAGCCAGAAATTGTAAATCCAAGGGTTTTCTCTTCTCTGAAAGCAAAAGGGGAGTGACGATGAGCAGTGGCAGAAGAGGCAGGTCTCATTGTGAACCAACATGACACTGATCTCAGTAGAAACAGAAACTACATAGATGTATAGATTCGAAGCATATATTTTTTGACCGGCAGATTGGACATTGAGAGAGACAGACAGAGAGAAAGTCTTCCTTTTGCTGTTGGTTCACCCTCCAATGGCCCCCGCGGCAGGCGCGCTGCAGGCCAGCGCACCACGCAGATCTAATGGCAGGAGCCAGGTACTTATCCTGGTCTCCCATGGGGTGCAGTGCCCAAGTACTTGGACCATCCTCCACTGCACTCCCTGGCCACAGCAGAGAGCTATCCTGGAAGAGGAGCAACCACGACAGAATACAGTGCCCCTACCAGGACTAGAACCCGGTATGCCAGCGCCACAAGGTGGAGAATTAGCCTAGTGAGCTGCAGCCCCAGCCTTGATATGTAACATATTTTTAAACTCTCACCTAGAAGCCAACATGCAGATTGAATTTTGAAATTTAAACCTTCAACTTTTCTCACCAATTTAACAAACATAAGACTTCTTTGTGTCATTTTGATATATGTATACAGAGTGTAATTTTCAAACATTCTTCTTGTTTGTGTATGACATACACTACTAATAGTGTATTTATCTTAAATCTCGTGGTAGGATTTCCATTACTTAAATTGTGTCATCTTTGGTTATTGATGGTAGCAAATCTGTGGGCCTCCACCTATTTGCTGAACCCCTGGAATGGAGTGATGTCATCAATCTGTCACAGAATATTCCTGGTTACTGTTGACGTACTGTGTTCCAGGCTGGACAGTAATTAGGTGAAGAGAGAGACTCAGGCGATTTGTTCTTGGGTATTCCCATTTCATACTTTAGCAGAGGTGACTTGCTGGGTGTCCAGTTGTAGAGAGGAAGGTAGTAGATTTGAGTAACTTTCCGAAGGTGGAACATACAAAGGAAACCAAAGGCAAATTATTTAGAACCCATATACTGTCTCCTGATTTCAAAGAGATCAAAAGGTATGTCTTAGGATATTATCTAGTAACCAGTAATCAAAAACTGCCTTCTGAAAAAGAAAGGGAGTAGTCTAATTGTGGAAGAGGAGAGGAGAGAGCGGAAAGGTGGGAGAGGGGCTGTGGGTGAAGAAGGGAGAGAGAGAAGGAGAACCTGTGAGTGTGAGTGTGAGTGTGTGTGTGTGTGTGTGTGTGTGTGTGTGTACCAGCCTTCCTGAGGATCCAGGTCACTGAGAGTAAAGGGGAATTTCAAATGACCTGTATTATTATCTGTGCAACACAGGGCCTGTGCTACTTTATGGACTTTCCGTGGGTTGCTACGCCACAGACATGGTGATGCACTATGCTTGACAAATGATTGCTTTCTGAAAGAATTGCAGAGGTAGGTGATCGTCTTATAAGTTTTCCACAAGTAAATTATCCTTCCTTTGTGAGGCAAGTGTGACTGCTTGAGATGAAAGCACACTTAAAACAGTTGGGGCAAGAAAACTTGTTTGAGCAGGGGATGACATTATGACATGGTGTGTTAACAGTTGAGATGCCAGCATCCTACCCTCTGACAGAGGATGCTGGGTGACTCTCTGTTGCTCTGCTTCCATTCCAGTTTCCTCCTAATGCACCTGGGGAAGCAGTGGAATACGGGGGCAAATACTTGGGCCCCAGACAGCCTCATTGGAGCCCCTGGTGAAATTCTTGGCATTTGATTTTGGTCTGCCTGGCCTTGGTAGCCTTTGGGGAACTGAATAAGGATATAGACATGTGTCTCAACCCCTTTCTCTCACTATGTTGCAGAAGAAATAAATAAAAAATAAGCAAATGGATAAATAGTTTAAAAAGAAAACTGAGCAAGGATGAGTTCAAAATCATGTGAAGAACTTGTTTACTAAGGGATTTATCCAATAGTCCCACCTGTTCAAGTGCACCCACATATAGTACAGAAACAAACCAGGGGTGACAGATGTTAATATATAATGTGTTGCCTACATACCGTCTTCCAGCTATAAAAACACATTACACCTGAATTTTAATTTGGAACAGACTAAGCTTTTATCAATAACCTGTGATCAACCTATTTCTTGCTTTTATAAGACTTCAGGATATATGGGGAGATCCTTAGGGAGAAGTCTTCATGTGACACATTATGGCCTTAGATTGATGAACACTTTCTCATCATTATAGGCAACTTGCATAGGAAACTTGGATTGTTACCATCCCAGAAGAACAGAAAAGGAAAGAGCATGAAGAGATACAGAGGTTTGTATGGGTGGTGGGTATGGTCATGCCTGAAAGGTGCTTTTGTCATTCCTTTCCTTTGACCTAGACGTATGCTCAGAACTATCAGTAAGGGAGGTAGGCAAATAAAACAACAGGTACACAGGTGGACAGAAGATTGCTTATGTGTTCTACTCTGTTGAAAATGAGACACTGTGCAGTACTGCCACCAATAGTATGCACGGATGGAATAATTAACAACTATCTTACCTTACAGCATTTCACTACAGGAACAGAATGTGGAGGCCATGAGTGGTCATGGAACCTGCCACGTAGAAGACCCTTATTTAAGTATGGACAAATGCAAATATACACCAGATGTGAAACACATCTCTTACTTTATTAACTTTTTCAGTCAAGTTTTATTTACAAATATGACCTGCACTGTAACCTAAAAGGACCATACCAACCTGATACCACAAAGCAAAGGCTGCTGCTTCCTTTCGTGCTACTTATCCTGCCTCTCAACTGAGGAGAATCTCACTGGGGCAGGGATGGAGAGACTCATGCAGGGAAAGTAGAAGTTTCTCACAGTAGAAGGTTTTTCTCATAGCACAGAGATGAGCTGAATGATTCTACTCATCAGTTGACACAATTCTGCATAGTCCAGAAAAAAATCTCAAAATGTTTGTCTTGCCTTTTCAGTACTATCTTGGAATCTGTGAGGCAGCCTAACTTTTTAAAGGAAAGGATTGTTTTAATTCTTGGTTCTTGAGATTTGAAGTCTAGGGTCCTTGTGTTTTGAATGGGCAAGAATCCCAAGGTGATACCTAGAACCAGATGTCATGAGACAGGTAAATAAAACAAGAATACATGAGTCTGTGTTTCTGTGTCAGTCTTACAGACACAGCAGAATTCAGTAAAGTGACCTCTGTGCTAATAATCTGATATAAGCCTAATCACTGCCCAGTGTCCCACCCCTACACCTTGTGGCATCTTATGGACCTAACAACTCAGGTATTTTCAGGAATGGTTTGTTGTTTTTTCTTTAAGATTTACTTATTTATTTAGAAAGAATTACAGAGAAGCTGAGGCAGAGGGAGGGATCTTCTTCTGGTGGTCTACTCCCCAGACAGCTACAATGGCTTGAGGTGGGCCTATCTGAACCAGGAGCTTCTTGCTGGTTACCAATATGGATGCAGCATCCCTAGGTCTTGTACCGTCTTCCACTGCTTTCCCAGGCATATGAGTAGGGAAGTGATTTGCAAGTAGAGTAGCTAGGACAGGACTGGTACTCATATTGGATGCGCTCACTGCAGGCATTGGCTTTACCCACTACATATGGTGCCAGCCCCAGGGCTGGCTTCTCTTCTTGGGTGATGGAGGAGTGTCCTTCCTTCCTGTGGCTTCACACTGTCCTTGATTTTCTTCCCCTTCAACAAAAATCTCCAGCCTCTTGTTTCCACTGTCACATATCTCGCCATCCTTTTCACCTTCTTGCCTCCCAGCTTTAAATATCCTCGGGGTGACAGTGAAGATCCCACCATTGTACTCAAGGGTGCTGTTCTCATCATAAAAGCCTTGGTTTTCCATCATCAGCAAATTCCCCCTTCACATACTAGGTAATATTCACAAGCTCCAGGGTTAGATTGTGGCCTTCGTGGGCAACATTACTCAGCGTTTCGTAACTATAATGGAGCCATAAAACACAGTGACAGATAAATGAATACTAAAGTGTCTTACATTTAGTGACAGCACATATTTTGTGACAGCCTTGTTTCATGAAACACATTACAAGTGGGTTCCAAAAGACAATGAAATACACCCTGTTTGCACCAAGCCTAGCACAACCAATTAAACCTCAAAGTTACTTAAGACTTATGTTCCAAAACTTTGGTCATGGTCTGCGTGAGTGGCATGCAGCAAACATGAAGATTCACTGAATGGTGAAGCTGGCCTTATTTTTGTGAGCACAACTTCGTTGGGTATCCCCATGCCTGAAACAACATGATTCACTTTCCTACTCTTCTTTTGGATAGATGCACAACCCAGATGAGGTTGCATCTCAAATGGTCATTTTCCCACTGCATTCCAGAAGCCTCAAGAGGCTGCTTTTGAGATATGTTTGAAGACCTCATGCCATCTTAAGAAAGATGGAGATAGTTCACCCACCTCAAATGATGTGCATTCAGTTTCTTCCTGGAATAGGCCCATTCTTATTGAAGATGGTAAGACAGATGCAAAGGGAAGGTGTGAACTTAGGTGAGAGTTACAACTGAACTGCCGTGGCCAATCCTTTCTCACTCAACTCTTCCCTCAAGATAATGAAGTGCTTCAGGTCACAGCAACTAGACGAAGACTGTGGGGAGTGACACATAGGTAATGTGGTCCCAATAATGGGTCACAGCTCCTCAACACGAACTCACCATCTGTGGTCACGGAGAGAGCTGCAAATGAGGTCACGGGCACCACTGACACATCTGCAAACATGTGGCCCCAAATATTGGGGACAATCCCCTGCTCACATACTCTGCTTTTCTATTCCTCCTCACTCAGCTGTTCTATTCCAAAATTTCCCCTGGAACCAATCTTCTCTTATCCTCCTTGCTTGATCATGTGCTTCCCATTGCCTAGTGGAATTGCACAGGGGCATGCCTGCACCCTCAATTATGTACCCCTTTTCTCTAACTAACCTCATGAATACTTCACACCGCATCACACAGATAACCTGTTTTAACTACCCAGCTCTGGAGCTCATATATGAACACTCATCTGTCTGATGAGAATTCACTTTTGCAGACAGCATTCCCTCTTACATATCAACAAACTCTTACTGCACCCACAGCACCTTCAACCTTTCAAAGTGCTGTATGTGGTGAGAGCTGCTGAATGCTTCCTCCAACATGCAGTATCTAGTGTCTCATGGAGTAACACACTTCTGAACCCCTCCAGCACATAGCACACAAATACCGATGCCTTACCACGCACACACACACACACACACACACACACACACCACAGAACACCCATCTGTATGTAATACAACACACACTCAAAACCACGTGATGTGACATGACATAGAGCCATGTGTGCTAAACACACAGACACAAACATTTCCTTTCTACCTAATTAAAACTCACTGCAGTATTCATATAGGTAAATACTGAATTTATTTCATATTAATTTCAGACCAATTCAAGCAGTATGTTACAAAGTTACATACATGTGGCACATGATTTCACCACACTGTTTCTCTGCAATGTGTGAGTGCATCATATACAGCACACCACCTTCATGGCACAACTTGATAATCTTAAGAATTCAGTAACAATCAGTGGACTGTGTTAACATTTAACAGCAACAGTGGCATGAGACAATCATGAATATGTATTTTATTCAAGTTCAGAATTCAGCCATTGTTTCATTGGCATGACAAATTAGTGGAGGCCAACAGGGCCAAAAGCAGTAGCCAAGGACTGTGGTACTGAGGAGACCTGAGGGCTGGACCCGGGAAGAAATATAGACAACCCAAAGGGTAGCACCCCCTTGCGCATTTTCAATTGAACCTAAGAGGAAAATGTCATCTTGGATGTGGGAAGGGTGCTCACTGGAAAAAGTCAATCAAGGAGAATAGAAGAAGCTGTGTCCCTGCAGGGAACAATACAGAATATTCAGAGATGTTGGTTATTCTGTAGGTAGGATAAGGCCCAATACAGGACTTAAGTGAGGTCACATATGATATTTTGTACATAATCTTTGGTAAAGCAAGAGAAATGCTAGTTGTATTCCTTCACACACTCTGACACCATTAAAAAAAGAGCTTTAGCAGATAGCAAGAAGTCCAACCCAATTATATGACTTCTAACCCAAACTCCAGCATCCAATGAGACGAATGTGCTGTGCACATGTATGTTATAGTTTTTATCAGGACATGTATTTGGTTGCCTGTGAGATTATGGAATACGTCTATTCTGAGAACTCAGATCATGATCATCAGAATATGTGTGGATTGGATAAATCAATGAATGAAACATCAACTGCATATTCATGACCTCTGATCCACATTGCAGACATCTCAATCACCCAGTGTGATCCACAACCTGAAAACTCAATGGAGGGCAAGACCTTGGTCCTTGAAGCAGAAGAAACATCTGATAAATTGGAACCCCACATCAGCCACTCACCTTCACCTTTACAACCTCATCCTGGTAAGGACAGCGACAGGTGAGGCTGGGCACATCAGTGCAATGTGTGTGGGTATGTTCAGCAACCATCACGGAAGACAAATGGACACAGAATAAAATAGTGTGCTTAGGGCAAAAAGAACAGTCACGGTCATACAAGGTCAGGGATTAAATATGACAGTTTAACATAAATACGCCAAAGAAAAATGAAAACTAATAGTGATTTAAAGAGTCTATTCAGAAAAAAAAAAAAAAACTGACAAAGGAAATGGCAACCAGCAACAAATTTGTGCTAGGAGATCGGAGAATATATAGATAGGTCTTGATTATTCAAATTCCCAAGAGAAAATAACTAATTCACAACAGATAGAGCAGCTGTGATTAAAGTGCTGAATGACAGTAGGATGTCCGATGCCGACTAGAAGCAGAAGTATTCTGTGCTCCTGTTATTGCTTGAAATAGGGTTAAAACTGATAACTCAAAGGGTACTGAACTCAGGAAACAAAGAGAATTAGGTAAGAAGTGCCCATTCATGAGGTACAAAGATCCTGAATTCACGCATGTGTATGTAATTATCTCCTTTAACTTACCAGGTAAGATCCACAGGTTCCCGTGGTTAAGATATGGAGATCTTGGTTGTGGAGCATCGCGCAGCCTTTCACAACTATCATGGAATTTTTAGACAGTAACAGGGGCATGAATACTAACAACACATGGATTGCACTCTGTGTGACATTACTGTTTCAAGACACACAAAGCAAGTGATAGTATAAATGTGTGCTCTGTCTTTTGAGCCAGCAACACCTGGACAAGGATGAAAGTTATTAAAACATCTGTTTTGAAGCTTTGACCAGGCACATTTCATGGTCTTCATGAGAGTCTGGCATGTAGTGGACAACTGACATTCACTAAATGGGTGAAGTCGCTTTCATTCCTGTGAGAGCAAGTCTCATGAGTGGCCACCTGCCCGAAACAACATATCCAGTGACACATTGCCATTTAGATGCAGAAACTGGATGATGTCACATCTCAAGGATGTCATTTTGTTGTTTTTCCCCAGCACTGCAAAAGCCTCAAAAGGATGCCTCTGAGATGTGTTTGCAAGGCCTGGCACATCTTAACAAGGAAGGAGAGAATTCATCCAACTCAGATGATGTCTGCTTTGTTTCCTCTTGGAACGAGTCCATTCTTATTGAAGACGGTAAGTCAGATGCAAAGGGAAAGCATCAAGCTATGTGACATTTGAAATTGAGGTACTGTTCCAAGAATAAGTCACAGGTTCTCAGCACAGGACACGAGGAATGAGCACTAGGGAAGCTTTGAGGGTGTGACTATGGGATGCCCTTAAAGTACGGAAACCAGAACAGAGAACAGAATAAACACATGAAACAAATACCTGTGCACAGACTAACTTGTTATACTCCTGACAAAAAGAATGTAGGCTTATTCTACATTATAGTCTGAAATTCTTTTGTACTCACACAAAGATCCTTGGGATGACATTTATAACCAACATGCATGATAAAGGGTCATCCGTGCACCTCAAATTCTGTGAAAAATGGCATCTAAGTGTCATCATTGACAATCTCGGGAATGTCCAGGGGCTACAGTGATGAAGACATGAACAGCGTGGGGTGGGTGTATTACGCAAGCTTTCACAGCAGTCATACAAATGTTAGAGAGAATGAAGGAGACATAGGTAAGTGACATTACAGTTTCTTAACGTCAGTTGCACCTGACAGCATATTTTTAAGACAACGCACCTAACGTGGCTCCACAAAAACATGTTATGTACATCGTGTCTAATTAATTAGCCTTTGACACCCAGATACAACTGAAATATTTTTAAACACTTCCCATTTGAAATTTGTCCAGGAGGCAGACTGTGGTCTGCATAGGACTGGCACTCTTAGGATGGTTGCTAGTCAATAGATGGGGAATTCAGCACCATTCCTTTGAAAGCAAGTCCCCTGTGGGCTCAAATGCCTTGAACAATATATGCATTTGCCGTGCTGTTCATTTGCATAGATGCAGAAGCCAGATGAAGTCACATCTCAAGGTTGTCTTATTGTCATCTTGTCCCCCCAGAAGGCTCTGAGGCACTGGAGAATGCTCCTGAGTCATGTGTGACTTTCCCATCCCATCTTTTCTTTTTTACTTTTTTTAACATGCAGAGTGGATAGTGAGAGAGAGAGACAGAGAGAAAGGTCTTCCCTTTGCCGTTGGTTAACCCCCCAATGGCCGCCACGGCTGGCGCGCTGTGGACGGTGCACCATGCTGCTCTGAAGGCAGGAGCCAGGTGCTACTCCTGGTCTCCCATGGGGTGCAGGGCCCAAGCACTTGGGCCATCCTCCACTGCCTTCCCAGGCCACAGCAGAGAGCTGGCCTGGAAGAGGGGCAACCGGGAAAGAATCTGGGGCCCCGACCGGGACTAGAACCCGGTGTGCCGGCGCCGCTAGGTGGAGGATTAGCCTAGTGAGCCGTGGCACCGGCCTCATCCCATCTAAAGTCAGAAAGAAAGAGATCCTCAACATCAGATGATGCCCGCTTTGTTTGCTGTCTGGGAGATTCCATTCTTATTGAAGATGAAGGTAAGGCACGTGCAAAGGGAAGGTGTGAACTTTGGTGAGTGTTGCAGCTGAGTTCCCCAGGCCAACTCCCGCCCACTCCTCTTTGGGCTCACATAGGAGCATGTTTCAGGGTATAGAACCAGGATGAAGCCCCATGGGAGGAAGCTATAGGAATGTCCCAGTAATATCCTGAGAATGGCTCAGAGATCCTCTCCATCAAGTTGCCATCCGTGGGCACTCGGAGGACTGAAGATGAGTCCATGGGTGGTGCGCTCGTGTGTGGAATCCAGATAGAGCCTCCCAAGGCACACTGACTGGCAGGATTTCCATTCCGTACTCATGTGTTGGTCTTCTCTACCAGGGGTGCACTGCCATTTCCCTTTCCTCTTTCAGATCATCTCACATCTATCATCTGCCTTCACCATTTCTTTCCTATCCTCTAGTGGCATTGCACTGGGATAGCCTGTCACCCTCATTCCTGAAGAAACCTGCCCCTTACTCCAGTCATGATCGCTTCACACCACCTCACACGTATCAGTATGCCAGACAATCCTGTGTGTGAAGGGATTTGATTTGCCCAGACAGCACATGTTCTCCATCACAGGGCACTTCATCCAAAGTGAAATCAGCCCTTCAAAGAGATGCATATGCTGCGAGTTGCCGTGTGCTTCCTCCTGCATTGTGCCATCCTCTGCATGTACTGACATGATAGTGAACCACTCCAACGCAGAACATGCTTGCATTTGCCATGGCACAAAACACACACACACACGCACACACACACACACACACACACCACAGAACACCCATCTGTATATAATACAACACACACTCAAAACCACGTGATGTGACATGACATAGAGCCATGTGTGCTAAACACACAGACACAAACATTTCCTTTCTACCTAATTAAAACTCACTGCAGTATTCATATAGGTAAATACTGAATTTATTTCATATTAATTTCAGACCAATTCAAGCAGTATGTTACAAAGTTACATACATGTGGCACATGATTTCACCACACTGTTTCTCTGCAATGTGTGAGTGCATCATATACAGCACACCACATTCATGACACAACTTGATAATCTTAAGAATTCAGTAACAATCAGTGGACTGTGTTAACATTTAACAGCAACAGTGGCATGAGACAATCATGAATATGTATTTTATTCAAGTTCAGAATTCAGCCATTGTTTCATTGGCATGACAAATTAGTGGAGGCCAACAGGGCCAAAAGCAGTAGCCAAGGACTGTGGTACTGAGGAGACCTGAGGGCTGGACCCGGGAAGAAATATAGACAACCCAAAGGGTAGCACCCCCTTGCGCATTTTCAATTGAACCTAAGAGGAAAATGTCATCTTGGATGTGGGAAGGGTGCTCACTGGAAAAAGTCAATCAAGGAGAATAGAAGAAGCTGTGTCCCTGCAGGGAACAATACAGAATATTCAGAGATGTTGGTTATTCTGTAGGTAGGATAAGGCCCAATACAGGACTTAAGTGAGGTCACATATGATATTTTGTACATAATCTTTGGTAAAGCAAGAGAAATGCTAGTTGTATTCCTTCACACACTCTGACACCATTAAAAAAAGAGCTTTAGCAGATAGCAAGAAGTCCAACCCAATTATATGACTTCTAACCCAAACTCCAGCATCCAATGATGAGACGAATGTGCTGTGCATATGTATGTTATAGTTTTTATCAGGACATGTATTTGGTTGCCTGTGAGATTATGGAATACGTCTATTCTGAGAACTCAGATCATGATCATCAGAATATGTGTGGATTGGATAAATCAATGAATGAAACATCAACTGCATATTCATGACCTCTGATCCACATTGCAGACATCTCAATCACCCAGTGTGATCCACAACCTGAAAACTCAGTGGAGGGCAAGACCTTGGTCCTTGAAGCAGAAGAAACATCTGATAAATTGGAACCCCACATCAGCCACTCAGCTTCACCTTTACAACCTCATCCTGGTAAGGACAGCGACAGGTGAGGCTGGGCGCATCAGTGCAATGTGTGTGGGTATGTTCAGCAACCATCACGGAAGACAAATGGACACAGAATAAAATAGTGTGCTTAGGGCAAAAAGAACAGTCACGGTCATACAAGGTCAGGGATTAAATATGACAGTTTAACATAAATACGCCAAAGAAAAATGAAAACTAATAGTGATTTAAAGAGTCTATTCAGAAAAAAAAAAAAACTGACAAAGGAAATGGCAACCAGCAACAAATTTGTGCTAGGAGATCGGAGAATATATAGATAGGTCTTGATTATTCAAATTCCCAAGAGAAAATAACTAATTCACAACAGATAGAGCAGCTGTGATTAAAGTGCTGAATGACAGTAGGATGTCCGATGCCGACTAGAAGCAGAAGTATTCTGTGCTCCTGTTATTGCTTGAAATAGGGTTAAAACTGATAACTCAAAGGGTACTGAACTCAGGAAACAAAGAGAATTAGGTAAGAAGTGCCCATTCATGAGGTACAAAGATCCTGAATTCACGCATGTGTATGTAATTATCTCCTTTAACTTACCAGGTAAGATCCACAGGTTCCCGTGGTTAAGATATGGAGATCTTGGTTGTGGAGCATCGCGCAGCCTTTCACAACTATCATGGAATTTTTAGACAGTAACAGGGGCATGAATACTAACAACACATGGATTGCACTCTGTGTGACATTACTGTTTCAAGACACACAAAGCAAGTGATAGTATAAATGTGTGCTCTGTCTTTTGAGCCAGCAACACCTGGACAAGGATGAAAGTTATTAAAACATCTGTTTTGAAGCTTTGACCAGGCACATTTCATGGTCTTCATGAGAGTCTGGCATGTAGTGGACAACTGACATTCACTAAATGGGTGAAGTCGCTTTCATTCCTGTGAGAGCAAGTCTCATGAGTGGCCACCTGCCCGAAACAACATATCCAGTGACACATTGCCATTTAGATGCAGAAACTGGATGATGTCACATCTCAAGGATGTCATTTTGTTGTTTTTCCCCAGCACTGCAAAAGCCTCAAAAGGATGCCTCTGAGATGTGTTTGCAAGGCCTGGCACATCTTAACAAGGAAGGAGAGAATTCATCCAACTCAGATGATGTCTGCTTTGTTTCCTCTTGGAACGAGTCCATTCTTATTGAAGACGGTAAGTCAGATGCAAAGGGAAAGCATCAAGCTATGTGACATTTGAAATTGAGGTACTGTTCCAAGAATAAGTCACAGGTTCTCAGCACAGGACACGAGGAATGAGCACTAGGGAAGCTTTGAGGGTGTGACTATGGGATGCCCTTAAAGTACGGAAACCAGAACAGAGAACAGAATAAACACATGAAACAAATACCTGTGCACAGACTAACTTGTTATACTCCTGACAAAAAGAATGTAGGCTTATTCTACATTATAGTCTGAAATTCTTTTGTACTCACACAAAGATCCTTGGGATGACATTTATAACCAACATGCATGATAAAGGGTCATCCGTGCACCTCAAATTCTGTGAAAAATGGCATCTAAGTGTCATCATTGACAATCTCGGGAATGTCCAGGGGCTACAGTGATGAAGACATGAACAGCGTGGGGTGGGTGTATTACGCAAGCTTTCACAGCAGTCATACAAATGTTAGAGAGAACGAAGGAGACATAGGTAAGTGACATTACAGTTTCTTAACGTCAGTTGCACCTGACAGCATATTTTTAAGACAACGCACCTAACGTGGCTCCACAAAAACATGTTATGTACATCGTGTCTAATTAATTAGCCTTTGACACCCAGATACAACTGAAATATTTTTAAACACTTCCCATTTGAAATTTGTCCAGGAGGCAGACTGTGGTCTGCATAGGACTGGCACTCTTAGGATGGTTGCTAGTCAATAGATGGGGAATTCAGCACCATTCCTTTGAAAGCAAGTCCCCTGTGGGCTCAAATGCCTTGAACAATATATGCATTTGCCGTGCTGTTCATTTGCATAGATGCAGAAGCCAGATGAAGTCACATCTCAAGGTTGTCTTATTGTCATCTTGTCCCCCCAGAAGGCTCTGAGGCACTGGAGAATGCTCCTGAGTCATGTGTGACTTTCCCATCCCATCTTTTCTTTTTTACTTTTTTTAACATGCAGAGTGGATAGTGAGAGAGAGAGACAGAGAGAAAGGTCTTCCCTTTGCCGTTGGTTAACCCCCCAATGGCCGCCACGGCTGGCGCGCTGTGGACGGCGCACCATGCTGCTCTGAAGGCAGGAGCCAGGTGCTTCTCCTGGTCTCCCATGGGGTGCAGGGCCCAAGCACTTGGGCCATCCTCCACTGCCTTCCCAGGCCACAGCAGAGAGCTGGCCTGGAAGAGGGGCAACCGGGAAAGAATCCGGCGCCCCGACCGGGACGAGAACCCGGTGTGCCGGCGCCGCTAGGTGGAGGATTAGCCTAGTGAGCCGTGGCACCGGCCTCATCCCATCTAAAGTCAGAAAGAAAGAGATCCTCAACATCAGATGATGCCCGCTTTGTTTGCTGTCTGGGAGAATCCATTCTTATTGAAGATGAAGGTAAGGCACGTGCAAAGGGAAGGTGTGAACTTTGGTGAGTGTTGCAGCTGAGTTCCCCAGGCCAACTCCCGCCCACTCCTCTTTGGGCTCACAATAGGAGCATGTTTCAGGGTACAGAACCAGGATGAAGCCCCATGGCAGAAACCTGCAGGAGTGTCCCAAAAATATCCTGAGAATGACTCAGAGATCCTCTCCAACAAGTTGCCATCCGTGGGCACTCGGAGGACTGAAGATGAGTCCATGGGTGGTGCGCTCGTGTGTGGAATCCAGATAGAGCCTCCCAAGGCACACTGACTGGCAGGATTTCCATTCCGTACTCATGTGTTGGTCTTCTCTACCAGGGGTGCACTGCCATTTCCCTTTCCTCTTTCAGATCATCTCACATCTATCATCTGCCTTCACCATTTCTTTCCTATCCTCTAGTGGCATTGCACTGGGATAGCCTGTCACCCTCATTCCTGAAGAAACCTGCCCCTTACTCCAGTCATGATCGCTTCACACCACCTCACACGTATCAGTATGCCAGACAATCCTGTGTGTGAAGGGATTTGATTTGCCCAGACAGCACATGTTCTCCATCACAGGGCACTTCATCCAAAGTGAAATCAGCCCTTCAAAGAGATGCATATGCTGCGAGTTGCCGTGTGCTTCCTCCTGCATTGTGCCATCCTCTGCATGTACTGACATGATAGTGAACCACTCCAACGCAGAACATGCTTGCATTTGCCATGGCAAAAAACACACACACACACGCACACACACACACACACACACACCACAGAACACCCATCTGTATATAATACAACACACACTCAAAACCACGTGATGTGACATGACATAGAGCCATGTGTGCTAAACACACAGACACAAACATTTCCTTTCTACCTAATTAAAACTCACTGCAGTATTCATATAGGTAAATACTGAATTTATTTCATATTAATTTCAGACCAATTCAAGCAGTATGTTACAAAGTTACATACATGTGGCACATGATTTCACCACACTGTTTCTCTGCAATGTGTGAGTGCATCATATACAGCACACCACATTCATGACACAACTTGATAATCTTAAGAATTCAGTAACAATCAGTGGACTGTGTTAACATTTAACAGCAACAGTGGCATGAGACAATCATGAATATGTATTTTATTCAAGTTCAGAATTCAGCCATTGTTTCATTGGCATGACAAATTAGTGGAGGCCAACAGGGCCAAAAGCAGTGGCCAAGGACTGTGGTACTGAGGAGACCTGAGGGCTGGACCCGGGAAGAAATATAGACAACCCAAAAGGTAGCACCCCCTTGCGCATTTTCAATTGAACCTAAGAGGAAAATGTCATCTTGGATGTGGGAAGGGTGCTCACTGGAAAAAGTCAATCAAGGAGAATAGAAGAAGCTGTGTCCCTGCAGGGAACAATACAGAATATTCAGAGATGTTGGCTATTCTGTAGGTAGGATAAGGCCCAATACAGGACTTAAGTGAGGTCACATATGATATTTTGTACATAATCTTTGGTAAAGCAAGAGAAATGCTAGTTGTATTCCTTCACACACTCTGACACCATTAAAAAAAGAGCTTTAGCAGATAGCAAGAAGTCCAACCCAATTATATGACTTCTAACCCAAACTCCAGCATCCAATGATGAGACGAATGTGCTGTGCACATGTATGTTATAGTTTTTATCAGGACATGTATTTGGTTGCCTGTGAGATTATGGAATACGTCTATTCTGAGAACTCAGATCATGATCATCAGAATATGTGTGGATTGGATAAATCAATGAATGAAACATCAACTGCATATTCATGACCTCTGATCCACATTGCAGACATCTCAATCACCCAGTGTGATCCACAACCTGAAAACTCAGTGGAGGGCAAGACCTTGGTCCTTGAAGCAGAAGAAACATCTGATAAATTGGAACCCCACATCAGCCACTCACCTTCACCTTTACAACCTCATCCTGGTAAGGACAGCGACAGGTGAGGCTGGGCACATCAGTGCAATGTGTGTGGGTATGTTCAGCAACCATCACGGAAGACAAATGAACACAGAATAAAATAGTGTGCTTAGGGCAAAAAGAACAGTCACGGTCATACAAGGTCAGGGATTAAATATGACAGTTTAACATAAATACGCCAAAGAAAAATGAAAACTAATAGTGATTTAAAGAGTCTATTCAGAAAAAAAAAAAAAAACTGACAAAGGAAATGGCAACCAGCAACAAATTTGTGCTAGGAGATCGGAGAATATATAGATAGGTCTTGATTATTCAAATTCCCAAGAGAAAATAACTAATTCACAACAGATAGAGCAGCTGTGATTAAAGTGCTGAATGACAGTAGGATGTCCGATGCCGACTAGAAGCAGAAGTATTCTGTGCTCCTGTTATTGCTTGAAATAGGGTTAAAACTGATAACTCAAAGGGTACTGAACTCAGGAAACAAAGAGAATTAGGTAAGAAGTGCCCATTCATGAGGTACAAAGATCCTGAATTCATGCATGTGTATGTATTATCTCCTTTAACTTACCGGGTAAGATCCACAGGTTCCCGTGGTTAAGATATGGAGATCTTGGTTGTGGAGCATCGCGCAGCCTTTCACAACTATCATGGAATTTTTAGACAGTAACAGGGGCATGAATACTAACAACACATGGATTGCACTCTGTGTGACATTACTGTTTCAAGACACACAAAGCAAGTGATAGTATAAATGTGTGCTCTGTCTTTTGAGCCAGCAACACCTGGACAAGGATGAAAGTTATTAAAACATCTGTTTTGAAGCTTTGACCAGGCACATTTCATGGTCTTCATGAGAGTCTGGCATGTAGTGGACAACTGACATTCACTAAATGGGTGAAGTCGCTTTCATTCCTGTGAGAGCAAGTCTCATGAGTGGCCACCTGCCCGAAACAACATATCCAGTGACACATTGCCATTTAGATGCAGAAACTGGATGATGTCACATCTCAAGGATGTCATTTTGTTGTTTTTCCCCAGCACTGCAAAAGCCTCAAAAGGATGCCTCTGAGATGTGTTTGCAAGGCCTGGCACATCTTAACAAGGAAGGAGAGAATTCATCCAACTCAGATGATGTCTGCTTTGTTTCCTCTTGGAACGAGTCCATTCTTATTGAAGACGGTAAGTCAGATGCAAAGGGAAAGCATCAAGCTATGTGACATTTGAAATTGAGGTACTGTTCCAAGAATAAGTCACAGGTTCTCAGCACAGGACACGAGGAATGAGCACTAGGGAAGCTTTGAGGGTGTGACTATGGGATGCCCTTAAAGTACGGAAACCAGAACAGAGAACAGAATAAACACATGAAACAAATACCTGTGCACAGACTAACTTGTTATACTCCTGACAAAAAGAATGTAGGCTTATTCTACATTATAGTCTGAAATTCTTTTGTACTCACACAAAGATCCTTGGGATGACATTTATAACCAACATGCATGATAAAGGGTCATCCGTGCACCTCAAATTCTGTGAAAAATGGCATCTAAGTGTCATCATTGACAATCTCGGGAATGTCCAGGGGCTACAGTGATGAAGACATGAACAGCGTGGGGTGGGTGTATTACGCAAGCTTTCACAGCAGTCATACAAATGTTAGAGAGAACGAAGGAGACATAGGTAAGTGACATTACAGTTTCTTAACGTCAGTTGCACCTGACAGCATATTTTTAAGACAACGCACCTAACGTGGCTCCACAAAAACATGTTATGTACATCGTGTCTAATTAATTAGCCTTTGACACCCAGATACAACTGAAATATTTTTAAACACTTCCCATTTGAAATTTGTCCAGGAGGCAGACTGTGGTCTGCATAGGACTGGCACTCTTAGGATGGTTGCTAGTCAATAGATGGGGAATTCAGCACCATTCCTTTGAAAGCAAGTCCCCTGTGGGCTCAAATGCCTTGAACAATATATGCATTTGCCGTGCTGTTCATTTGCATAGATGCAGAAGCCAGATGAAGTCACATCTCAAGGTTGTCTTATTGTCATCTTGTCCCCCCAGAAGGCTCTGAGGCACTGGAGAATGCTCCTGAGTCATGTGTGACTTTCCCATCCCATCTTTTCTTTTTTACTTTTTTTAACATGCAGAGTGGATAGTGAGAGAGAGAGACAGAGAGAAAGGTCTTCCCTTTGCCGTTGGTTAACCCCCCAATGGCCGCCACGGCTGGCGCGCTGTGGACGGCGCACCATGCTGCTCTGAAGGCAGGAGCCAGGTGCTTCTCCTGGTCTCCCATGGGGTGCAGGGCCCAAGCACTTGGGCCATCCTCCACTGCCTTCCCAGGCCACAGCAGAGAGCTGGCCTGGAAGAGGGGCAACCGGGAAAGAATCCGGCGCCCCGACCGGGACTAGAACCCGGTGTGCCGGCGCCGCTAGGTGGAGGATTAGCCTAGTGAGCCGTGGCACCGGCCTCATCCCATCTAAAGTCAGAAAGAAAGAGATCCTCAACATCAGATGATGCCCGCTTTGTTTGCTGTCTGGGAGATTCCATTCTTATTGAAGATGAAGGTAAGGCACGTGCAAAGGGAAGGTGTGAACTTTGGTGAGTGTTGCAGCTGAGTTCCCCAGGCCAACTCCCGCCCACTCCTCTTTGGGCTCACATAGGAGCATGTTTCAGGGTATAGAACCAGGATGAAGCCCCATGGGAGGAAGCTATAGGAATGTCCCAGTAATATCCTGAGAATGGCTCAGAGATCCTCTCCATCAAGTTGCCATCCGTGGGCACTGGGAGGACTAAAGATGAGTCCATGGGTTGTGGGCTCGTGTGTGGAATCCAGATAGAGCCTCCCAAGGCACACTGACTGGCAGGATTTCCATTCCATACTCACCTGTTGAACTTCTCTATAAGGGGTAGGGGGCTGCCATTTCCCTTTCCTCTTTCAGATCATCTCACATCTATCATCTGCCTTCACCATTTCTTTCCTATCCCCTAGTGGCATTGCACAGGGATAGCCTGTCACCCTCATTCCTGAAGAAACCTGCCCCTTACTCTGGTCACGATCGCTTCACACCACCTCACACGTATCAGTATGCCAGACAATCCTGTGTGTGAAGGGATTTGATTTGCCCAGACAGCACACATTCTCCATCACAGGGCACTTCATCCAAAGTGAAATCAGCCCTTCAAAGAGATGCATATGCTGCGAGTTGCCGTGTGCTTCCTCCTGCATTGTGCCATCCTCTGCATGTACTGACATGATAGTGAACCACTCCAACGCAGAACATGCTTGCATTTGCCATGGCACAAAACACACACACACACGCACACACCACAGAACACCCATCTGTATATAATACAACACACACTCAAAACCACATGATGTGACATGACATAGAGCCATGTGTGCTAAACACACAGACCCAAACATTTCCTTTCTACCTAATTAAAACTCACTGCAGTATTCATATAGGTAAATACTGAATTTATTTCATATTAATTTCAGACCAATTCAGACTAATTGTGCCATCCTTGCGTATACTTACATCATAGTGAACCACTCCAGCACAGAACATGCTTGCATTTGCGATGGCACAAAACACACACACACACGCACAGACACACACTCACACACCTAGAAATTCCCCAGGACCTGCCATCAACAGAAATAGAGAAGTGAATGATGCACACACTGAGGCAAATCGCACCTGACTTTCCCACCCATTTAAAACTCAACTTGTGACTTAATTGATGATAGCAAATCAGTTATCTATGCTCAGTGAGAAATTTGAACCAACATGTGACATTATAACACTTTGCACACTGTAAACTCTATACTGTTTTACTTCCGTGTGTGCCTAATGCTCAACCAGAGAAAATCCTGAACAAGTAAACATCTTATGAATTATTTTTTTAAATTTTTTTTAATTTTCTTTTTTTTTACATTTATTTAATGAATATAAATTTCCAAAGTACGGGTTATGGATTAGAATGGCTTCCCCCCCATAATGTCCCTCCCACCCGCAACCCTCCACTTTCCCATTCCCTCTCCCCTTCCATTCACATGAGGATTCATTTTCAATTCTATTTATATACAGAAGATGAGTTCAGCATACATTAAGTAAAGGTTTCAACAGTTTGCCACCACACAAACATATAAGGTGAAAAATAATAGATGATTTTTTAAATGATGATGAAATCAGATGAGACCTATTGTCATGTTTAATCCCAGCAAGAGTCAAGTTGGGAATTGATAATTTCTTCTTCTTCTTCTTTTTTTTTAACAGAAGATCAGTTTAGTATACATTAATTAAATATTTCAACAGTTTGCACCCCCATAAAAACACAAAGTGAAATATACTGTTTGGGTACTCGTCATAGCATTAAGCCTCAATGTACAGCACATTAAGGACAGAGATCCTACATGAAGAGTAAGTGCAAGGTGACTCCTGTTGTTGACTTTACAAATTGACACTCCTGTTTATAGCATCAGTAATCTCCCTATGAACCAGTCATGAGTTTCCAAGGCTATGGAAGCCCCTTGAGTTCTCCAACTCTTATCTTGTTTAGACACGGTCATAGTCAAAGTGGAGGTTCTCTCCTCCCTTCAGAGAAAGGTACCTCCTTCTTTGAAGACCTGTTCTTTCCACTGGGATCTCACTCACAGAAATCTTTAATTTAGGTGTTTTTTTTTTTTTTTTTTTTTTTTTTGCCAGAGTGTCTGGCTTTCCATGTCTGAAATACTCTCATGGGATTTTCAGCCAGATCGGAAAGCCTTTAGGCCTGATTCTGAGGCCAGAGTGCTGTTTACGACATCCGCCATTCTGTGAGTCCGCTGAGTATCTCGCTTTCCATGTTGGATCACTCTCCCCTTTATATATTCTGTCAGTTAGTGTTAGCAGGTACTAGATTTGTTTATGTGCTCCCTTTGACTCTTAGTCCTTTCATTATGATCAATTGTGAACTGAAATTGATCACTTGGAATAGTGAGAAGGCATTGGTACATGCCACCTTGATGGGATTAAATGGGAGTCCCCTGGTATGTTTCTAACTCTACCGTTTGGGGCAAGTCAGCCTGAGCATGTCCCAAATTATACATCTCTTCCCTCTCTTATCCCCACTCTTATGTTTAACAGGGATCACATTTCGGTTAATTTTCAACACTTAAGAATAACTATGTGATAATTACATAAATAAACCAGTCATATTAAGTAGAACAGACAAAAAAAATACTACTAAGAGGGATAATGTATTAAGTTGTTCATTCACGGTCAGGGCTATGCTGATCAAGTCACCATTTCTCATAGTGTCCATTTCACTTCAACAGGTTTCATTCTTGGTGTTCAGTCAGTTGTCACCAATCAGGGAGAACATATGGTATTTGTCCCTTTGAGTCTGGCTTATTTCACTAAGCATGATGTGTTCAAGATTCCTCCATTTTGTTGCAATTGACTGGATTTCGTTGTTTCTTACTGCGGTATAGTATTCTAAAGAGTACATATCCCATAATTTCTTTATCCAGTCTACCGTCGATGGGCATTTAGGTAGGTTCCAGGTCTTGGCTATTGTGAATTGTGCTGCAATAAACATTAGGGTGCAGACCGCTTTTTTGTTTTCCAATTTAAATTCCTTTGGGTAAATTCCAAGGAGTGGGATGACTGGGTCGAACGGTAGGGTTATCTTCAGGTTTCTGAGGAATCTCCAGACTGACTTCCATAGTGGCTTGACCAGTTTGCATTCCCACCAACAGTGGGTTAGTGTCCCTTTTTCCCCACATCCTTGCCCGCATCTGTTGTTGGTAGATTTCTGTATGTGAACCATTCTAACCGGGGTGAGGTGAAACCTCATTGTGGTTTTGATTTGCATTTCCCTGACTGCTAGTGACCTTGAACATTGTTTCATGTGCCTGTTGGCCATTTGGATTTCCTCTTTTGAAAAATGTCTCTTGAGTCCTTGACCCATCTCTTATTGGGTTGTTGGTTTTGTTTTTGTGGAGTTTCTTGATCTCTTTGTAGATTCTGGTTTTCAACCCTTTATCTGTTGCATAGTTTGCAAATATTTGTTCCCATTCTGTCGGTTGTCTCTTCACTCTCCTGACTGTTTCTTTTGCAGCACAGAAACTTCTCAATTTGATGCAATCCCAATAGTTGATTTTGGCTTTGACTGTCTGTGCCTCCCGGGTCTTTTCCAGAAATCCTTTTCCTGTGCCAATATCTTGCAGGGTTGCTCCAAGGTTCTCTAATAACTTGATGGTGTTAGGTCGTAGATTTAGGTCTTTAATCCACGTTGAGTGGATATTTGTGTAAGGTGTAAGGTAGGGGTTTTGCTTCATGCTTCTGCACGTGGAAATCCAGTTTTCCCAGCACCATTTATTGTATAGACTGTCCTTGCTCCAGGAATTGACTTTAGATCCTTGATCAAATATAAGTTGGCTATAGATGTTTGGGTTAATTTCTGGTGTTTCAATTCTGTTCCATTGGTCTATCCATCTTTTTCTGTAGCAGGTCCATGCTGTTTTGATTACAACTGCCCTGTAGTATGTCCTGAAATCTGGTATTGTGATGCCTCCGGATTTGTTTTTGTTGTACAAGATTGCTTTAGCTATCCGAGGTCTCTTGTGCCTCCATATAAATTTCAGCACCATTTTTTCCAGATCTGAGGAAAAGATCTTCGGTATCTTGATTGGTATTGCATTGAATGTATAAATTGCTTTTGGGAGAATGGACATTTTGATGATATTGATTTTTCGAATCCATGAGCATGGAAGATTTTTCATTTGTTGGTATCCTCTTCTATTTCTTTCTTTAAGGTTTTGTAATTTTCATCGTAGTGAACTTTTTTTTTTTTAATTTTATTTAATGAATATAAATTTCCAAGGTACGACTTATGGATTACAATGGCTTCCACCCATACCGTCCCTCCCACCCACAACCCTCACCTCTCCCACACCCTCTCCCCTTCCATTCACATCAAGATTCATTTTTGATTATCTTAATATACAGAAGATCAGCTTAGTATACATTAAGTAAGGATTTCAACAGTTTGCTCCCACACAGAAACATAAAGTGAAAAATAATAGATGATTTTTTAAATGATGATGAAATCAGATCAGACCTATTGTCATGTTTAATCCCAGTGAGAGCCAATTTGGGAATTGATAATTTCTTCTTTCTTCCTTTTTTTGTTTTACAGAAGATCAGTTTAGTATACATTAAGTAAAGATTTCAGCAGTTTGCACCCCCATAAAAACACAAAGTGAAACATATTGTTTGAGTACTTGTTATAGCAGTAAATCTCAATGCACAGCACATTAAGGACAGAGATCCTACATGAGGAGTAAGTGCACAGTGACTCCTGTTGTTGACTTTACCAATTGACACTCCTGTCTATGGCATCAGTAATCTCCCTATGCTCCAGTCATGAGTTTCCAAGGCTATGGAAGCCCTCTGAGTTCTCCGACTCTTATCTTGTTTAGACAAGGTCATATTCAAAGTGGAGGTTCTCTCCTCCCTTCAGAGAAAGGTACCTCCTTCTTTGAAGACCTGTTCTTTCCACTGGGATGTCACTCACAGAGATCTTTTGCCAGAGTGTCTTGTCTTTCCATGCCTGAAATACTCTCATGGGATTTTCAGCCAGATCCGAATGCCTTCAGGGCTGATTCTGAGGCCAGAGTGCTATTTAGGACATCCACCATTCTATGAATCTGCTGAGTATCTCACTTCCCATGTTGGATCACTCTCCCCTTTATTTATTCTATCGGTTAGTGTTAGAAGGTACTATACATGTTTATGTGCTCCCTTTGACTCTTAGTCCTTTCATTATGATCAATTGTGAACTGAAATTGATCACTTGGAATAGTGAGATGGCATTGGTACATGCCACCTTGATGGGATTGAATTGGAGTCCCCTGATATGTTTCTAACTCTACCGTTTGGGGCAAGTCAGCCTGAGCATGTCCCAAATTGTACATCTCTTCCCTCTCTTATTCCCACTCTTATGTTTAACAGGGATCACATTTCAGTCAAATTTCAACACTTAATAATAACTGTGTGTTAATTACAGAATTAAACCAGTCATATTAAGTAGAACAGACAAAAAAACTACTAAGAGGGATAATGTATGAAGTTGTTCATTAACAGTCAGGGCTATGCTGATCAAGTCACCGTTTCCCATAGTGTCCATTTCACTTCAGGAGGTTTCCTTTTTGGTGTTCAATCAGTTGTCACCGATCAGGGAGAACATATGGTATTTGTCCCTTTGGGACTGGCTGATTTCACTCAGCATGATGTGTTCCAGATTCCTCCATTTTGGTGCAAATGACTGGATTTCGTTGTTTCTTACTGCGGTATAGTATTCTAAAGAGTACATATCCCATAATTTCTTTATCCAGTCTACCGTTGATGGGCATTTAGGTAGGTTCCAGGTCTTGGCTATTGTGAATTGTGCTGCAAGAAACATTAGGGTGCAGACCGCTTTTTTGTTTTCCAATTTAAATTCCTTTGGGTAAATTCCAAGGAGTGGGATGACTGGGTCGAACGGTAGGGTTATCTTCAGGTTTCTGAGGAATCTCCAGACTGACTTCCATAGTGGCTTGACCAGTTTGCATTCCCACCAACAGTGGGTTAGTGTCCCTTTTTCCCCACATCCTTGCCCGCATCTGTTGTTGGTAGATTTCTGTATGTGAACCATTCTAACCGGGGTGAGGTGAAACCTCATTGTGGTTTTGATTTGCATTTCCCTGACTGCTAGTGACCTTGAACATTGTTTCATGTGCCTGTTGGCCATTTGGATTTCCTCTTTTGAAAAATGTCTATTGAGGTCCTTGGCCCATCTCTTAAGTGGGTTGTTTGTTTTGTTTTTGTGGAGTTTCTTGATCTCTTTGTAGATTCTGGTTATCAACACTTTATCTGTTGCATAGTTTGCAAATATTTGTTCCCATTCTGTCGGTTGTCTCTTCACTCTCCTGACTGTTTCTTTTGCAGTACAGAATCTTCTCAATTTGATGCAATCCCAATAGTTGATTTTGGCTTTGACTGTCTGTGCCTCCCGGGTCTTTTCCAGAAATCCTTTTCCTGTGCCAATATCTTGCAGGGTTTCTCCAAGGTTCTCCAATAACTTGATGCTTTCAGGTCGTGACGTGATTCTGCACGTGGAAATCCAATTTTCCCAGCACCATTTATTGAATAGACTGTCCTTGCTCCAGGAATTGATTTTAGATCCTTGATAAAATATAAGTTGTCTGATATTCTCTCTTCTGTTTCACCCATTCTGTTTGTAAGGCTCTCTATTGTGTTTTTCATTTGATCTATTGAATTCTTCACTTCATTATGATTTCTCGTCACTATCACAGTTTCCTGTTGTATTAGTTGTTTCATTTCATTTTGATTCTTCCTTAATATTTCTTTTTTTTTTTTCATTTTCACGAGAGAGATTTTCTACCTTGTCCATTAAGGATTTCTGTAGTTCAAGAATTTGTTTTTGAGAACTTCTTAATGTTCTTATCAATTTTTTGAGATCTGCTTCTTGCATTTCTTCTAACTCATCATCTTCATAATCTTGAATTGGGGTGTCTTTTCATTTGGGGGCGTCATGGTGACTTCCTTGTTTTTATTACCTCGGTTTTTGCATTTGTTATTTGGCATATTGGAGATATTTGGTTTCTTCACTGTGGTGCTTTCTCTTGGTATACTATGACTCTAGATTAAGTGGACTGTCTGTTTTTGATGGAGCCTTAGAGGCTTGAGATGGGTGTGGCCTGAGAGCTCTGTTTGGTGTGCCAAAGGTGACACTCCCAGGTTAGGCATGGTAGATCTCTTTCTCTTTCTGTCTTTCTTTTTTTGATTCAAAAGGGAAGTAATTCCGCACAGCTGAAAGAAGTTGGAGGTAGTTAGCAGGCAAATGATATACCCACAGGAGCCAGAGATCAGAAACTCTTTCCCAACGACCACACAGGGAATCTGTTCTGCCCTCAAAGTGGGCTCAAATTCTCCTTCAGTCTCCCACTGGGTTGCCAAAGTTATGGAATTGCAGCATCTCTGGAGAGTGCCCACGTGAATTCCGTGAGTTCTCTCCCCCACCATCTCTGTTTTCACAGTCTCAGTTCAGTAGCACCAAAAATTTACTAGGTCCTAATCTCCTGATAATTCGCCCTGCCCAGAGTCAGGTTTTTCTGCTAGGCTCAGGGCCGGTGCAGACCTGAGGTCGCTCTGCTTATGACGTATGTCCAAGATGGCGCATGCTCTTTGTCTTGCTCACCCTTGAGAGGTGAGCAGAGAGAGAGAAGCCCGTGTCCGTACCAGTCACCTTTTTTTCTCTCTCTCTCTCTCTTCCAGTTAGCCTGGTGAACTCCCCCCGCCCCGGGTGTCGTTCCCTCTAGTCTCCTCTCTCCACTTGCCTGCTGGTGGCTCGGGATATTGAGGTTCGGCTCACCTCGCGTTCCAGCGCTGGTGTGTTGAGTCTGCCACTGGTGTCCCGAACTGTGGGTTCCCACGCTCTCGACACAGGTCCACTGTGAATCACACGTTCCGGAAGAGTTTCTTCTGCTGTTTCCTCCCCTACTCTTCCTTGAACCTGCAGTATCTCCACTTTTATTAAACTGTCTCTCCCTGGACTATCAGTGTGCTCCCTTCCTATTCCGCCATCTTGCCTCCTCCCCAGTACATCTTATGATTTAAATACCGAGTGTTGAGCTGTGATGACTTAGAAGAGCAACAGTGAAATTTGAATGATGAATATGTATTGTGTAAAGTAAAATATTGTATTGTTTCATTTGAGATAGTGTTCTTCTAGGCATATTGTAATGAGAGAGGAAAACTGCCAGAAGAAGTGTGGGCAAGCAGAATATGACATCTCAAGACAGAGAGTGGCTTTGAGGGTTTAGAGGTCAAGAGCTGTGAAGAAGTACAGACAGGTGAAAGATGCCAGGCCCTGGTACATGGTAGATAGAACTTTTAGGACAAAACGTCTACACTGTGTGGCAGAGAGTTGCTTGGGCTCAGTGCAAGAGAGCAGTGATGGAGGATAAAAGCAACAGTGTCCCTATAGGAACAGAGCAGTTTTCTCAGTGATGTTGGTTTCACTGTGTATGGAAGAGAGACCCCCAAAAAACTCAACTGTGAAAGCAGTTACGCTGCATGTCGGGAGTTTTGAAAGTGAAGTTTGGCAGAACATCACAGTTCTATAGTGAAAAAACTAACTCTTCCAGAGCAGAATTTTGGTGCATGTGATGGAGTAAAACCCCAATGCATGACAACTCAACATTATCAAACTCCAAGTGACAAGTCAGGTGCTTTGGTGCACACATGCGTTAGGATATTATAGGTGTGAATTTGTATGATGTCTGGAGCCCTGTCTGTTCTCAGACCTCAATACGTGACCTTGAGAATATGCAGGAATAGGAAAAAGCAATGAGCTTTGCCACATGTGTACACCCATGACCACTGTTGCTTGTTCCAGAAAGCTCAACCCTACACCAGTGTGATGCACAACCTGCGTACTCTTTGGAGGAAAAGACCCTGGCCAAGAAGTCCGATGAAACATCTGATGAAATGGATTGCCACCTCGGCCACTCAGATTCACATGTATCCCCTATTTCTGGTAAGGGCAGTGTGAGCTGAGGTGGGGCACACCAGTATATAGGAGAGGGAAACAGACGTGTGGTCTCCAAGCTGTTTAACATTTGTCCCAGAGTGAAGTAGTGTACCCATAAGAGCAGTCACCCTCTTACAAGAATAGGGGTGAAATAAAGACATTTAAAAAGGTTATCAAAGGAAGAAGTAAGTGCAACAGTAGCTGACACAGTCTGTACATGATAAAATCGACAGAACTCATGGTGTGGCCCTCAGGAACAAGTTCTGAGCTAAGTCTTTTGAGAGTATGTGACTGCATATAAGCTTCGATGGCTTAAATCCCCAAAACAATAATACCAATTCAGAACTGATAAATCAGCCCTGATTAAATTGCTGAATTCAACACCATGTCAATGACCCAAAGTAGTCATATTCTAAGGTCCTGCTATTGTTCAGATTATGGATAAAACTAGTCCTACCAGCAACTATGAACTAGGGACCTAAGAGTATTAGGTATGTAGGGACCTCCCGTGTGTTAGAAAAAGCCTTAATTCAAGCTTAGTATATAAGCTTATACCGTGTAAAGCACTGTTACATATCACCGCGAGCTTACCTATTAGAAATACACATGCAGTAAACTGTTCTCTTACAGATCCGGCAGCAGGGGGACAGATAACACAAAATATGGCTTGCGAGGTTCGCATTCTTTATATTTGCAGGACTGGTCAGTCCCCTGTTGCTTGTAGTGGAGAATGCCCTTGCTTGTTAATACTTGGATTATGGTCTTAGTACTCTGGGATTGATATCTTCTCAATTCTTAGCTCCAGCTCTTGCTTCCATCTGTCAGAACTCACCCATTTTTGACCTTCATGCCCTCTATTAAGTATCCTTTGGATGGCATTTATAACCTACATATGTGGTAAAAGATCATCGCCCCACCTCAAAATCCATGATTCAGTACCATCTGTAAAATCATCCTTGACATACTAGGGACCATCCTGGGGCTTTCCTGATGGAGACATGAACAGTTTGTGAGGGCAGGATTACGCAACCTTTCACAGCGATCATGCAATTGTTAAAGAGAATGAAGGAGACATAGATAAATGAATATTACAATTTCTTACAATGATTGCACCCTGACAGCATATTTTCAACAGGTGCATCAAAAGGGACTCCACAAACAATGTGTATGCATTGTGTCCACTTAGCCTTCAACACCCAGATACAACACTTTCTTTAGAACCTTTGTCCAGGAGGCAGACTGTGGTCAGGGTACTTATGCAGCTCAGAGCAGTTGGTTGGTATTCACTGAATGCTGAAATCATCTCTATTCCTGTGACAGCAAGGCCCCTTGGGGACAAATGCCTTAAACAATATATGCATTCTGTGCACTGTTCATTTGAATAGATGCAGAACCCAGATGAAGTTGCATCTCAGGGTTGTCATGTTGTCATCCTGTTCCACAGAAATATCTAAGGCGCTGGAGAATGCTTCTGAGTCATGTGCGACATTCTCATCCCATCCTAAGTCAGAAGAATATTTCTCCAACTCTGATGTTGACTGCTTTGTTTCTTCTCTGAGTGATTCCATTGCTGTGGAAACAAAAGGTAAGGCAGATTCTAAGGGAAAATATGAATTTTGATGAATGTTGCAGCTGAGATCCCCGTGCCAACTCCTGCTCACTCTGCACTGTGCTCACAATATGAGAGTGTTTCAGGGCACAGAGACTAGGATGAGGACTCCAGGAAGAGACCCATAGGGAGTGTAAGAAGAATGATTCACAGTTCTCAGTAACAATTTGCCATCATTCAGATGGCTTTAATTGAGCCCTGGGCTGTGCTAACATTATGATGGTGTAGGCCGAGCTTCTCCTAGCACACTGACGCAGTCTCCTCATGCAGTTGTTCCTCCAGCTCCATATCATAGATGGCCAGATTTTCTGTTTCTCTGGGAAGTCCCCTCAAATCCACCTCCATTCCTTTCATTCATCTCTTTTTTTTTTTTTTGACAGGCAGAGTGGACAGTGAGAGATAGAGAGGCAGAGAGAAAGGTCTTCCTTTTGCTGTTGGTTCACCCTCCAGTGGCCGCTGTGGCCAGCAAGCTGCGGCTGGTGCAATGCACTGATCAGATGGCAGGAGCCAGGTGCTTCTCCTGGACTCCCATGCAGGTGCAGGGCCCAAGGACTTGGGTCATCCTCCACTGCACTCCTGGGCCATAGCAGAGAGCTGGCCTGGAAGAGGGGCAACCAGGACAGAATCCGGTGCCCCGACCGGGACTAGAACCTGGGGTGCTGGTGCTGCAGGCGTAGGATTAGCCTGTTGAGCTGCGACGCTGGCATCATTCACTCTTATGATATTTTATGTGAACACTCTCATACTCTCCTTCCTGCAGCAGCGTTCCTTTACATTTAGTCATCCTTCACATCCTCTAACAGAAATAACACATCGATCTTCCTAGTTCAAAGTCACGCACTAGAATACATTTATGTCTGAACAAAATTCACTCAGTTCACTCACAGATAGGCGCACAGCATTTCCTCACATGTCATTGTGTCTAAAATGCCCCTCAGCCCTCAAAGAAATGCAGATGCTGAGTCTTCTGTGTGTGTTCTCCAACATGCTCATTTACCATCTCTTAGACCTATAGAGGCACAAGCCCGTTCATCAGACACACACACACACACAAATACCACTTAACGTGTACACCATGAAGACATTGACCACACACACACACACACACACACACACACACACACACCCCACAGAATGCATGTCATGGCAGAGAATGCATACACACCATAATTTCCTTTCAGAAACACCCAAAAATTACCAGATATATAACAGAACACATCAGCCTCCACCAGACTCATGCACTCTCTTCCACATACTAAGAGATGGTAACCAAACACCTCACCTCACACATAGAAGACTGTGCCTCTCACACACATGACCCTCAGACCAACTTGAACCCCACAGATTTCAGGACGTTCTGCCAGCATTCTTACATTTGACGTTCTCTTGCCTAGAAATCTGCAAATCAAAAAAAGAGGCCCTGTGTATCCAGTCTAGGAAGATACCTCTACTCCAGGATCTGAAGCAACATCAGACTCCCAACCCGACCCAGTGCCGCTGCTTTAATTTCCATTTGGCTCATGAGCCCTGCACACCAGAAACACATATGAGGAAGGAGAGGCTCATGAAAGTCTATTACACGAGAGTCCAGAGGAAAAGAAATGCCAGCGTTGTCTGCTACACTCAAGATGAACTTGTGCCTCCCGGAAAGAGATCAGAAATTGAAGATGTAGCTTTTCCTGTCAAGATTCGTGCAGATCCCAGCTTTTGCTATCAGTCTTCAGAGTATCTTGTAACTGATGACTCCACGTACAGTGTGGAAGACAAAGAACAGGATCAGGAGGCTTCCAGCTGCCAGGCAGTGTTGTCAGCTGCAGAAGAGAATTTGCAGGCGAGGGCCAGCACACCTGAGTGGCTGGTGACCCCAGAGAGAGGATTCAAGTGCATGGCCTGCTGCCAAGTCTTCTCCAGCCTGGGGGACCTTGTAGACCATGTGAAGCATGGGGTCAAGGGGGACTTTAGTTGCCAGGTTTTCCATCTTGCCTTCACCTGGCTCGAAAGCAAGAGGCACATGATGGAGAAGAGGAACAAAAGAAAGAAGTCCACCAGGAAGACATCTGGATACAAGGAGAAATAGCTAGATAGGCAGAAATTCCCACACCAGTAATCTAGTCCCTTACCAGCCCCCATTAGCGAGCAGCCACGCCCTCCTGAGACAGCCTATCAGCACTAAGAAGCCCTAGTCCCCCTGTTATCTCCACACTGCACCATCACTGTTATCAGAGGACTCCTTAGAGTGGGATCCATTCCTCTCCATAGGTAAAAGAGAGCCAATTTTTTGAGGAGTATGAATGGAAAGAGACAAGTAAGAAACCCCAATTACTCCAAGACCCGTATTGAGTAGATGACTTTACTCTATCCTCTGGGAAAAATTTTCCACGGTATTCACTAGGAACCCTTAAGTGCAGACTTTTTCCTTAAATATAAGCAACTACATAAGAGGGACAACAGGGCTTTTCTCTCCTGTCCTGGATCATGGCTGGTTGTTTTTATTTATGATTTGCCTTCTAGAGGACTCTCATGACCACTTTAGGAAATTTAAATAAATCTTACATCTTACTCTCTTTCTTACAGCATCAAATTTTCATACCCCAAGTGACCGCCTGCGAAGTATTAAGTGTAGCATAGAGTTTTTGCAAGGTCTGGTTCATATCCAAGGTTATATCACTAACTCATGGACACATCAAGTGCCCTCCTATTTTCAGCAGATCACTTAAGCAGTGTTTCATATAAATTGTCCTCAGTTTACCAAACCATGCAGGAGATTTTTTTTTTCTTTATTGACAGGCAGAGTGGACAGTGAGAGAGAGAGACAGAGGGAAAGGTCTTCCTTTTGCCGTTGGTTCACCCTCCAATGGCCACCGCTGCAGCCGGCGCACCGTGCTGATCCGAAGGCAGGAGCCAGGTGCTTCTCCTGGTCTCCCATGGGGTGCAGGGCCCAAGCACCCGGGCCATCCTCCACTGCACTCCCTGGCCACAGCAGAGGGCTGGCCTGGAAGAGGGGCAACCGGGACAGAATCCGGCGCCCCGACCGGGACTAGAACCCGGTGTGCCGGCGCCGCTAGGCAGAGGATTAGCCTAGTGAGCCACGGCGCTGGCCCATGCAGGAGATTTTGAGAGTGACTGAGAGCAATAAGACAAGCTTCCAACATTTCCTGAATTGATTGTCTCACAGCCAGGCCGGCACAGGGCCTGAATTCAGGTGTCCAGTGTAGTGCAGCATTCCAGTGAACGAACAGTCAAAGCTGGGCTGGACATAGATGGAGCAGGTTTTCTGTGCTGCTTCTAAATAACCCTCAACAACATGAAAAACCAGTTCTGAACAAAACATCCACAGAGCTGTGAGGAGCCCAGGGAACCCAGAGCACACTTCATCTTCATCAGGACACTCCCCGATACTCTGAATCCCACAACAGGAAGAGGACACTGAGAGGGCTTCTGTGGTAACTTTGTGAAGAGGAGAATATAGGTAGAGAGATTTTCAGAACACAAAGAAAATTTTATACACATTGATCTATCCAGTAGTGGGTTGCTCTATTGAGAGAAGATGTAAGGTATTCTCGTTCTCTTCCCATGTGGAGGCCTAGTCTATCTTATGAAATACCTACCTTTAATTTCTTGTATACTTGAATACCTGTAATCTCACAGTTCTTCCAGGCAGATACTGAATTTCACCCATTCCACTTAATGCTTCCACACTACTGTCTCCTATATAGAACATCTATGAATATGTGCTTGACACAGGAAAAAAGTGAAATGCGGAACTTAAGTCACATGAATTTTAATACCCTTCTGTCCTGCATTCATCTCCTCTCGGTCCTTCCATGTTGACTAGTAGTTCATCACATGTTTCTTAATCTTTCTCTGAACATAACCCAGACCTTGTCCCAACTTTCCCCCAGTGCTCTGTCTTTGCATTGTCTGGCTGGAGGGCAGGCTTTTTATGGAAAGAAGGAAGTAAGATCCTTCATGGGTGAGCCAAAGGCCATGGTAACCCACCACTTGGCCTCTCCGAGCTTGTGCAGACACACAGGTGAACACGCACTTCTCCAGTGACAGTAGGAAGGATGGATATGTGTTAAGTGACCCAGGACAAACACCTGTATATAAAGGTGCACCCCAAGCCATAAGTTTTTGTTCTGCTTGAATGTAGTCTGGGTCGCTTATTGTTGTTTGTCATGTAGTACAAATTAATCTGTGCCTGTTAGCATCATACATGTGAATTTCTTCCATTTTGGTTATTTAAGACTTGTATTCCTAAAATGAATGGCAATTGATGTCCTCACATTGATGTTGAAACAGTAGAGGATTTTCTTAAGCTCAGTCAATACACAGTACCCTTGATTGATTAGAGACATTGAAATTGCTTGAACATCTAAGTGGAATTGGACAGCAGTACAGTCGGTCTGACCTTGAAGTTCCTCAGTAAGTCCTGAGCTTAAATTTGTTTACGCAGCACTGTGCTTTGCACCCGGTATCTCATCATGAAAGGAGATGACAGCATTCAGCAACTCATTTAAATACTACAGAGATGAAGTACGCATCATATGTGTGAGGATAGTGGGCTGGTAGAAGCACAGCTTTAGTATACCTCTTTATCATAGTTATTATTTCATACACTAGACATTCTAATTGCCGATGCATCACAAATCAGGATATTAACATTTATAGTGGTTAAAACATATACTGAAAATCCACTGTGTTTTTGACTGCCAAACCCTTTACTGTCATCATTGCCCTTTTACAACATATTATCTGAATGCCACACACACAGAGACATACTTTTAATCTGACTTCAGCCTCATTCCTCCTTTTAAATATAAACAATACTACATATTTACGGGAACACTGACATTTAAGCACAAGCTCAGGAAATGTGCAGATCAAATCAGGATAAGTAATATTTCTCTTTTACATTACATTGTGTAGGAACGGAGGTTTGGAGTTACTTCTGTTTGTTCATAAGAGGTATACTAGTTATTGTGAACCAGAGTGACCGCACTATGCTATTGATGCTAAGAACATATTCCCTCAATCAAGTGTGGTTTGGCATCTGTTATCCCTACCACTTCAGCCTGTGATAATCAGTCTTTCTTCAGATTGAAGTTTAGGTTTTTGATTTTAGCTGCCTTAAGAGAGAACATGCAGTAGCAGTGTCTCTGCCTGGTTTATTTTTCTGAGCATTATATCTTCCACTATCATCCATTTTGGCCTGTTATTTTCACTGAGCACTTACAAGAGAACTTCAGAGATCCAATCATGATATAATGACAGGGAAGTGGTGGTTTCCCTGATTTGAGTACACATTATACACTTTTTTGGAATGTCCTAGTGTACCCTATAAATATATGCAATACTGCTAATCAAAAAAGAAAGGTTTTGTACAAAATGCAGATGAAAAACTCATGTGTAGATTTCAAAATTTTTGCAGCAAGCAAAATTTATTCCTATTTTCCCACAAGCTGCTTAAAGTTTCCTCATACATATTCAGTGTGTGTCACTATTTGAGGAGCTAGTGTATATAAATTATACATATGGATGATATGTATAAACATTATATTTTATCAAGAAACTTATGCTGTGATGGCCTAATGAAATATCAGGACAGATGAAGCAGCACAAATAAGCTTTATATGTTCTTTACATTTTTGAAGCTGCATTATTACTCTGAGGAAGGAAAAGTTGCTAAAGTGTTCTTACTGGGCTAGGGTGTTGAATATGCATAGACAGGAATAAAAGCAAATTTGTACAAGAAGTACTTTTTTAACTTTTATTTAATGAATCTAAATTTCCAAAGTACGGCTTATGGATTAAAATGGCTTCCCTCCATAACGTCACTCCCACCCGCAACCCTCCTCTTTCCCACTCCCTCTCCCCTTCCATTCACATCAAGATTCATTTTCGATTCTCTTATATACAGAAGATCAGTTTAGCATACATGAAGTAAAGATTTCAACAGTTTGCTCCCACACAGAAACATAAAGTGAAAAATAATAGATGATGAAATTAAATCAGACCTATAGTCATGTTTAATCCCAGTGAGGATCCAGTTAGGAATTGATAATTTCTTCTTTCTTCCTTTTTTTGTTTTACAGAAGATCAGTTTAGTATACATTAAGTAAAGATTTCAACAGTTTGTACCCCATAAAAACACAAAGTGAAATATACTGTTTGGGTACTCGTTATAGCATTAAATCTCAATGTACAGCATGCTAAGGACAGAGATCCTACATGAGGAGTAAGTGCACAGTGACTCCTGTTGTTGACTTTACAAATTGACACTCCTGTTTATGGCATCAGTAATCTCCCTATGCACCAGTCATGAGTTTCCAAGGCTATGGAAGCCCCTTGAGTTCCCCAACTCTTATCTTGTTTAGACACGGTCATAGTCAAAGTGGAGGTTCTATCTTCCCTTCAGAGAAAGGTACCTCCTTCTTTGAAGACCTGTTCTTTCCACTGGGATCTCACTCACAGAGATCTTTCATTTAGTTTTTTTTTTTTTTTTTTTTTTGCCAGAGTGTCTTGGGTTTCCATGCCTGAAATACTCTCATGGGATTTTCAGCCAGATCCGAATGCCTTTAGGCCTGATTCTGAGGCGAGAGTGCTATTTAGGACATGTGCCATTCTATGAATCTGCTGAGTATCTCACTTCCCATGTTGGATCACTCTCCCCTTTATTTATTCTGTCAGTTAGTGTTAGCAGGTACTAGACTTGTTTATGTGCTCCCTTTGACTCTTAGTCCTTTCATTATGATCAATTGTGAACTGAAATTGATCACTTGGAATAGTGAGATGGCATTGGTACATGCAACCTTGATGGGATTAAATTGGAGTCCCCTGCTATGTTTCTAACCCCACCGTTTGGGGCAAGTCAGCTAGAGCATGTCCCAAATTGTACATCTCTTCCCTCTCTTATTCCCACTCTTATGTTTAACAGGGATCACATTTCAGTCAAATTTCAACACTTAAGAATAACTATGTGATAATTACATAATTAAACCAGTCATATTAAGTAGAGCAGACAAAAAAAAACTACTAAGAGGGAGAATGTATTAAGTTGTTCATTAACAGGGCTATGCTGATCAAGTCACCGTTTCCCATAGTGTCCATTTCACTTCAGGAGGTTTCCTTTTTGGTGTTCAATCATTTGTCACCGATCAGGGAGAACATATGGTATTTGTCCCTTTGGGACTGGCTTATTTCACTCAGCATGATGTGTTCCAGATTCCTCCATTTTGTTGCAAATGACTGGATTTCGTTGTTTCTTACTGTGGTATAGTATTCTAAAGAGTACATATCCCATAATTTCTTTATCCAGTCTACCGTTGATGGGCATTTAGGTAGGTTCCAGGTCTTGGCTATTGTGAATTGTGCTGCAATAAACATTAGGGTGCAGACCGCTTTTTTGTTTGCCAATTTAAATTCCTTTGGGTAAATTCCAAGGAGTGGGATGAGTGGGATGACTCAGGTTTCTGAGGAATCTCTCCAGACTGACTTCCATAGTGGCTTGACCAGTTTGCATTCCCACCAACAGTGGGTTAGTGTCCCTTTTTCCCCACATCCTTGCCCGCATCTGTTGTTGGTAGATTTGTGTATGTGAGCCATTCTAACCGGGGTGAGGTGAAACCTCATTTTGGTTTTGATTTGCATTTTCCTGATTGCTAGTGAGCTTGAACATTTTTTCTTGTGCCTGTTGGCCATTTGGATTTCCTCTTTTGAAAAATGTCTATTCAGGTCCTGGGCCCATCTCTTATTGGGTTGTTTGTTTTGTTTTTGTGGAGTTTCTTGATCTCTTTGTAGATTCTGGTTATTAACCCTTTATCTGTTGCATAGTTTGCAAATATTTGTTCCCATTCTGTCGGTTATCTCTTCACTCTCCTGACTGTTTCTTTTGCAGCACAGAAACTTCTCAATTTGATGTAATCCCAATAGTTGATTTTGGCTTTGACTGCCTGTGCCTCCCGGGTCTTTTCCAGAAATCCTTTGCCTGTGCCAATATCTTGCAGGGTTTCTCTGATGTTCTCTAATAACTTGATGGTGTTAGGGCATAGATTTAGGTCTTTAATCCACGTTGAGTGGATTTTGGTGTAAGGTGTAAGGTAGTGGTGTTGCTTCATGCTTCTGCACGTGGAAATCCAGTTTTCCCAGCACCATTTATTGAATAGACTGTCCTTGCTCCAGGAATTGATTTTAGATCCTTGATCAAATATAAGTTGGCTATAGATGTTTGGGTTAATTTCTGGTGTTTCAATTCCGTTCCATTGGTCTATCCATCTGTTTCTGTAGCAGGACCATGCTGTTTTGATTACAACTGCCCTGTAGTATGTCCTGAAATCTGGTATTGTGATGCCTCCAGCGTTGTTTTTGTTGCACAAGATTGCTTTAGCTATTCGAGGTCTCTTGTGCCTCCATATTAATTTCATCACCATTTTTTCCAGATCTGAGAAGAATGTCTTTGGTATCTTGATTGGTATTGCATTGAATCTATAAATTGCTTTTGGGAGAATGGACATTTTGATGATATTGATTCTTCCAATCCATGAGCATGGAAGATTTTTCCATTTCTTGGTATCCTCTTTTATTTCTTTCTTTAAGGTTTTGTAATTTTCATCGTAGAGATCTTGAACGTCCTTGGTTAAGTTTATTCCAAAGTATTTGATTGTTTTTGTAGCTATTGTGAAAGGGATTGATCTTAGCAGTTCTTCCTAAGCCACGGCATTGCTTGTGTATACAAAGGCTGTTGATTTTTGTGCATTGATTTTATACCCTGCTACTTTGCCAAATTCTTCTATGAGTTCCAACAGTCTCTTAGTAGAGTTCTTTGGGTCCCCTAAATAAAGAATCATATCATCTGAAAAGAGGGATAGTTTGAGTTCTTCCTTCCCAATTTGTTTCCCTTTAATTTCTTTTTCTTGCCTAATAGCTCTGGCTAGAACTTCCAGAACTATATTGAATAGCAGTGGTGAGAGTGGGCATCCCTGTCTGGTACCAGATCTCAGTGGAATTGCTTCCAGCTTTTACCCATTCCATAGGATGTTGGCTGTGGGTTTTTCATAGATTGTTTGATTATATTGAGGAATGTTCCTTCCAAACCCAGTTTGCTTAGAGTTTTCATCATGAACGGGTGTTGTATTTTATCAAATGCTTTCTCGGCGTCTATTGAGATAATCATATGGTTTTTCTTCTGCAGTCTGTTAATGTGGTGTATCACATTGATTGTTTGGCACACATTAAACCATCCCTGCACACCAGGGATAAATCCCACTTGATCTGGGTGGATGATCTTTCTGATGTGTTGTTGCATCCTCTTGGCGAGAATTTTATTGAGGATTTTTGCATCTATGTTCATCAGGGACATTGGTCTGTAATTCTCTTTCAGTGCTGCATCTTTTTCCGGCTTAGGGAATAAGGTGATGCTGGCTTCATAGAAAGAATTTGGGAGGGCTCCCTCTTCTTCGATCGTTCTGAATAGTCTGAGAAGAATTGGAGTCAGTTCCTCTTGAAATGTCTGGTAGAATTCAGCAGTGAATCCATCTGGTCCTGGGCTTTTCTTTGTTGGGAGGGCCTTTATTACTGTTTCAATTTCTGTCTCAGTTATGGGTCTGTTTAGGTTTTCGATGTCTTCCTGGTTCAATTTAGGCAGGTTGCATGTGTCCAGGAATCTATCCATTTCTGATAGGTTTCCCTGTTTGCTGGCATACAAGTCCTTATAGTAATTTCTGATGATTCTTTTTATTTCTGTGGTGTCTGTTGTTACATTTCCTTTTCCATCTCTGATTTTATTGATTTGGGTCTTTTCTTTTTTTTAGTTAGTTGGGCTAATGGGGTGTAAATTTTGTTTATTTTTTTCAAAAAACCAGCTCCTCGTTTGGCTGATTATTTGTAATGTGTTTTTTTTGGATTCAATTCTGTTGATTTCTTCTCTGATTTTAATTATTTCTCTTCTCCTATTAGATTTGGGTCTGGTTTGCTGTAGGTTTTCTAGATCCCTAAGATGAATTGAAAGCTCATCTATTTGGTGCCTTTCCAATTTCTTGATGTAGGCACCTATTGATATAAACTTTCCTGTTAACACTGCTTTTGCTGCGTCCCATAAGTTTTGGTATGTTGTCCTGTTATCCTCATTTACTTCCACAAGAAGTACTTTTAAAATTTACTATAAATTCCCACTGAGGAAAGCTAGTTCTTAATTGTGTCAGTCCATGTGTGTGTGTGTGTGTGTGCGTGTGCGTATCTGTGATAATGTCAACTTTTATTTTTTAAGATTACTTGGTTTTATTTGAACAATAGTGTTACACAGAGAGAGGTAGAAACAAAGATGTCTTCCATCTGCTGTTCGTTCCCAAAATGAACACATATGCTGAAGGCTGGGCAAATGCAAAACTTGATTCAGGGAGTCCATCTGGGTCTCTGAAATGAATGACAGGGGCCCGACCACTGAGCTATCCTGTGCTGCTTTCCCATGCACATCCATAGGAAGCTGGATCAGAAGTGGAGCAATGGGGAATTTACCCAGTGGCAATATGGAATACAGTAATGCAGGCTTTCGTTTAACCGGGTAAGCTTCAGTGCCAGTCCTAACTGTTCTCCTTACAAAAGCAGTTTTCTTTACATCTCCACATGCATTCCATCAGAACAAATAATTTTAGGTTTGCTGACATTTGTTTAAGGATATGCATTCTTTGTGCCTTTATTTTCGTGTGATTTTATTTATATAGGGTGAACTAATTTCATGCATTCCATATGTACACATTTAGAAGCATAGCATTATGTCTTGCTACCCGCCAACACACCCATGATCCCATCCTCCTCCCTTTTTTATGACTGACTTACACGAAAGGTAGAGAGAGGGAATGCTGTTCCATCTACTTGTGCACTCCTCAAATGGCCATATTGTTCAGCACTGGTCTAGACTGAAGACAGAAGCTTAGAAATCAATATATGGGTCTCTCACATGGGTGTCAAGCACTTGAGCACTGGGGCTGGGCCCCTCCAAGCTCAGGAGGTTCATCAGGGTCTCCAGTGTGGATGCAGGGCTAACACAATTGGGCCATCTGCTGCTGCTTTCCAAGGCACATGAATAGGGAGCTGGATCAGAAGAGGAGCTGCAGAGACTTCAGCCAGTGCCCATATGGGGTGCAGGCATTGCAGGTGGGAGTTTAACCTGTGTGCCACAGTGCTAGTCCCCAACGTGCACTCTTAGTTGCTTTCAATAAGAAAGTTAGTGATTAGATGTACCATTACTGTTTATAGCCTTGTCTCTATTCCTGCTAAACACCGATGTTTTTATGCTTTTATGCATTGAACAGTTTATTTAGTGGACCATTAAGTCTGAAACTGCAGATTCAAATAAGTCATTACGAAAGTTAAAAACATGGAAATACATGAGTGAGGGAAGGAATACCCAGGGCTGGCTCTGCAATGGCTCTGGACCCCAAAGAAGCCCCACCCAGCAGATGCCCCACCGCTGGTTCCTGGATTCTGACTCCTCCTGCATCCCTTCATTGCAGGATCTCTCCCAGATGCCTGAATCCCTCCTCCCTGATGAGCCCTGAACACTCTGCTGGCACTTTCTCTGTCCATCTGAGGAGCCACCACCTCTGCGCAGTGAGCGGAGCTGACACCTGTGGTGTGGCCTGCACACTGCAGACCTCTGGCACCCCACTTGAGTGTCTCAGGTTGTCCAGGTTGCAAAGTCCCTGACGCTTCAGCCTGGCCAAACTGAGAGTCTCAGAGGCTGAGGCCAAGCAAGAGACAGGTGGCTGCTGCTGTTCATGACACCGCCTCCAGGATGACCATGACTGGTCACTAGTCACAACAAATGGCAGGGTAGCCAAGATGGCACTGGAAAGCAGCAGCTGGCCAGGCCTAATTGAGAATTCAGGAAGAGCATGTCTTCCCGCAGAGTTTCTTAAAAAGAATTCTTGAGGAGAAGGTGCATGGCACCTCTGGCTGTTGACAACTGTGATCCAGCCATTCACCTGCCTGAGGAGCACAGAGACAGTACGCACACAGAGATGCCTGGGGGCACAGTCTGCCCAGCTGCTGGGTCCTGGTGAAGCATGCTGGCTGTGCCCTTCCTGTTGTGGCTATAAGACTTCACATTGGAGAACAATGAAACCTGGGCTGGGAGGGAGTGAGTGGCGCTCAGGTGCTCACTGTATACAAACAGAAGCCACGTGCCTGTTAGCCCAGCTGCTGCCCCCTGCCACCAGATCTCTCCTCCTCTCACTCACTCCAGTTTCCCCTCCCTCATTCTTTTCTCTCTCGAACTCCTGCCTGTTCTCCTCCTTGACCTCATTCCTTTCTTCTGGGAGAGAAATGTGGGCAGTCCCAAGCACACCTGGTACCTGCTGCCCATTCTTAAGTTCCTATATTGTCTGGCTCAACACTGACAGCAAAGCATGGTGTGAAAGGGGCAGGCTTGTTGTCTGAGGGGGCCTCTGTTTCCAGCATCCACTCCAAAATGAGCCTTGTTAGGGTAGCCCCTAAACTTCCTTTCTTAGCATAGGCAGTAGAAGAATCTGGAGGATTTTGAAAAATGGCTCTTAGCTTACAGAGCTTCAGGAGGGACCGACCCAAATAAGTGAATTGTGTCAGATATCTTGGAAAATGCATCCTGTTCCAGAGATAGACTCCCATGAGCCAGGTACTCTGTTCTGTTCCGTCTGCATTCAGGGCTGGAAGAGGTGAAAGTGCTCCTCTGTTCACAGAGGTAGAAAGGAAGCCAGAAGCAGTCCACTCTGTCCTGAGCCAGGCACCTGTTTCAGAGAGGCAATGGTGAGGCCAGTTTTGGGACCTGAGTGAAAGGCAAGGACAGACAGATGCTTGACGCATCACTAAGTTGTACCAAATTCCCTGCCATCCACCAGTACCAAAATTATTATTTGTAGGGAGCATTTTGAATAAAAAGATATAGCCTATAGCTTCCAATTTTGGTTTGCCTGCCCCCTCCCTCCCTTTGGAATGTCTGATGTCTCATTGCTATACATGGATTCAACTGGAACAGTTGAGGTGCAAGAATGAGCACAGCCCCACTGAATCCCATTAAGGGGATTCTTAAGGGAGGTAGGGGGAAACACAGAGAACAGCTTCTCAAAGAAAATAAGTCTTTAGAATACTATACCGCAGTAAGAAACAACGAAATCCAGTCATTGGCACCAAAATGGAGGAATCTGGAACACATCATGCTGAGTGAAATAAGCCAGTCCCAAAGGGACAAATACCATATGTTCTCCCTGATCGGTGACAACTGATTGAACACCAAAAAGGAAACCTCCTGAAGTGAAATGGACACTATGGGAAACGGTGACTTGATCAGCATAGCCCTGACTGTTAATGAACAACTTCATACATTATCCCTCTTAGTAGTTTTTTTGTCTGTTCTACTTAATACGACTGGTTTAATTCTGTAATTAATACACAGTTATTCTTAAGTGTTAAAAATTAACTGAAATGTGATCCCTGTTAAACATAAGAGTGGGAATAAGAGAGGGAAGAGATATATAATTTGGGACATGCTCAAGCTGACTTGCCCCAAATGGCAGAGTTAAAAACATACCAGGGGATTCCAATTCAATCCCATCAAGGTGGCATGTACCAATGCCATCTCACTATTCCAAGTGATCAATTTCAGTTCACAATTGATCATAATGAAAGGACTAAGAGTCAAAGGGAGCACATAAACAAGTCTAGTACCTGCTAACACTGGGGTGCAAACTGTTGAAATCTTTACTTAATGTATACTAAACTGATCCTCTGTAAAAAAAAAAAAAAAAAAAAAAAAAAGAAAGAAAGAAATTATCAACTCCCAACTCCCAACTTGACTCTCAATGGGATTAAACATGACAATAGGTCTGATCTGATTTCATCATCATTTAAAAAAATCATCTATTATTTTTCACTTTATGTTTCTGTGTGAGAGCAAACTGTTGAAATCCTCACTTAAGGTATACTAAGCTGATCTTCTGTATATTAAGATAATCGAAAATGAATCTTGATGTGAATGGAGGGGAGAGGGAGTGGGAAAGGGGAGGGTAGTGGGTGGGAGGGACGGTATGTGGGGGAAGCCATTGTAATCCATAAACCATACTTTGGAAATTTATATTCATTAAATAAAAGTTAAAAAAAAAGAAACTGCTAAGAAAATAATAGGTCAATTACCAGGCAACGTCATCTGCAACTGCAACTGCCTTTTTAGTTCTTGAACTTCAACATTTGTCTTGAGTTTCAATTTGAAATGAGATCAAGAGTGCTGGCGGAAAATAATTCTAAAGACTGCTAAAGGGAAATTGAGCTATCCTATTCACTGTCAAACAAATAAGAGACAAAGAAGAACAAAGAAACAAACGAGAAGTATATTTTCCAAGCAAGGTTTGTTCAAATCTCATGTTGAGTGGGCAAGTAAAACACATTTTTAAAAATCACTTCGATAAAGGAAAGCAACTTTACTGTATTTACTAAATCACAGATGTTGGAACAAGGCATCCAGAGTTGTAGCAAGGTAGTTTCAAGCAAATCTCAATTTCCTGGCAAGGCCCTGTTACTTGCGTGTCTTCAGTCACCCTATGGCATGTTCGTCAGAAAGTGTACCTTTCGAAATGAGTTTTGTAATACAGTCTTAGGATATTACTTCTAGAGGCTAGTACTAAAATCCCCAAAAATATAAAACTAGAAAGCTAAGACTAGAAATCTAAGGCTAGAAACGTCTGATGGGACATTTAAAGTAAAAGAGCAGTCTAAAAGTTTAACTTCTCATTTTATTTCCTGCTTATTTCTACTACCACAATAATACATGAGGATTAATTGCATATTACAAAGTTAAATTACTTTTGACAATAGTGTGTGTTACCAAATGTTTACCTTCTTTGTTTAGAATTTTGAAATATTTTGAAAACTCCAGGGGCATGGAACAACGTTCAACACACATTCTTCCATAACCTAACTGCATGGAGCAGTGGAAATAAATCTCATTCTTGATTACCTGATAGACAACTTGTGAAAGATGTGAAAGATCTCCTATTAAATCAACTCCTTGGAGAATCAGGGTGGATGGTAGCTTATAAAATACTTGGAAAGGCCCTGTGACTAACACTTCCAAAAGTACATTATATGCCATTTTGTAACCACCCACTTTTTAAAACAATAAGATTTTTTTCTCAGAAATGTCTTACCATATTGTAGATTTTAGTGTTATTAAGAAAATGTCTCAGGAATGTTTCCCTAATACAGAGCAAAATAAAGCAGCAGCACAAAAAAAAAAAAAAAACAGTAGGCAGTTTATTAGTTTTTTTTTTTTTTTTTTTTTTTTTTTTTTTTTTTAACTTTTATTTAATGAATATACGTTTCCAAAGTACGAATAATGGATTACTATGGCTTCCCCCCCATACCGTCCCTCCCACCCACAACCCTCCCCTTTCCCACTCCCTCTCCCCTTCCATTCACATCAAGATTCATTTTCGATTATCTTAATATACAGAAGATCAGCTTAGTATACATTAAGTAAGGCTTTCAACAGTTTGCTCCCACACAGAAACATAAAGTGAAAAATAATAGATGATTTTTTTTTAATGATGGTGAAATCAGATCAGACCTATTGTCATGTTTAATCCCAGTGAGAGTCAAGTTGGGAGTTGATAGTTTCTTTTCTTTTCTTTTTTTTTTTTTTTTTTTTTTTTTTTTACAGAGGATCAGTTTAGTATGCATTAAGTAAAGATTTCAACAGTTTGCACCCCCATAGAAACACAAAGTGAAATATATTATTTGAGTACTCATTATAGCATTAAATCTCAATGCACAGCACATTAAGGACAGAGATCCTACATGGGGAGTAAGTGCACAGTGACTCCTGTTGTTGACTTTACCAATTGACACTCCTGTCTATGGCATCAGTAATCTCCCTATGCTCCAGTCATGAGTTTCCAAGGCTATGGAAGCCCCTTGAGTTCTCCGACTCTTATCTTGTTTAGACAAGGTCATAGTCAAAGTGGAGGTTCTCTCCTCCCTTCAGAGAAAGGTACCTCCTTCTTTGAAGACCTGTTCTTTCCACTGAGATCTCACTCACAGAGATCTTTTGCCAGAGTGTCTTGGCTTTCCATGCCTGAAATACTCTCATGGGCTTTTCAGCCAGATCCGAGTGCCTTTAGGGCTGATTCTGAGGCCAGAGTGCTATTTAGGGCATCTGCCATTCTATGAGTCTGCTGAGTATCTCACTTCCCATGTTGGATCACTCTCCCCTTTATTTATTCTATCGGTTAGTGTTAGCAGGTACTAGACTTGCTTATGTGCTCCCTTTGACTCTTAGTCCTTTCATTATGATCAATTGCGAACTGAAATTGATCACTTGGACTAGTGAGATGGCATTGGTACATGCCACCTTGATGGGATTAAATTGGAATCCCCTGGTATGTTTCTAACTCTACCATTTGGGGCAAGTCAGCTTGAGCATGTCCCAAATTATATATCTCTTCCCTCTCTTATTCCTACTCTTATGTTTAACAGGGATCACAATTCAGTTAAATTTCAACACTTAAGAATAACTGTGTATTAATTACAGAATTAAATCAGTCATATTAAGTAGAACAGACAAAAAAACTACTAAGAGGGATAATGTATTAAGTTGTTCATTAACAGTCAGGGCTATGCTGATCAAGTCACCGTTTCCCATAGTGTCCCTTTCACTTCAACAAGTTTCCTTTTTGGTGTTCAGTCAGTTGTCACCGATCAGGGAGAACATATGGTATTTGTCCCTTTGGGACTGGCTTATTTCACTCAGCATGATGTGTTCCAGATTCCTCCATTTTGTTGCAAATGACTGGATTTCGTTGTTTCTTACTGCAGTATAGTATTCTAAAGAGTACATATCCCATAATTTCTTTATCCAGTCTACCGTTGATGGGCATTTAGGTTGGTTCCAGGTCTTAGCTATTGTGAATTGTGCTGCAATAAACATTAGGCTGCAGACCGCATTTTTGTTTGCCAATTTAAATTCCTTTGGGTAAATTCCAAGGAGTGGGATGGCTGGGTCGAACGGTAGGGTTATCTTCAGGTTTCTGAGGAATCTCCAGACTGATTTCCATAGTGGCTTGACCAGTTTGCATTCCCACCAACAGTGGGTTAGTGTCCCTTTTTCCCCACATCCTCGCCAGCATCTGTTGTTGGTAGATTTCTGAATGTGAGCCATTCTAACCGGGGTGAGGTGGAACCTCATTGTGGTTTTGATTTGCATTTCTCTGATTGCTAATGACCTTGAACATTTTTTCATGTGCCTGTTGGCCATTTGGATTTCCTCTTTTGAAAAATGTCTATTGAGGTCCTTGGCCCATCTCTTAATTGGGTTGTTGGTTTTGTTTTTGTGGAGTTTCTTGATCTCTTTGTAGATTCTGGTTATTAACCCTTTATCTGTTGCATAGTTTGCAAATATTTTTTCCCATTCTGACGGTTGTCTCTTCACTCTCCTGACTGTTTCTTTTGCAGTACAGAAACTTCTCAATTTGATGCAATCCCAATAGTTAATTTTGGCTTTGACTGCCTGTGCCTCCCGGGTCTTTTCCAGAAACTCTTTGCCTGTGCCAATATCTTGAAGGGTTTCTCCAATGTTCTCTAGTAACTTGATGGTGTCAGGTCGTAGATTTAGGTCTTTAATCCATGTTGAGTGGATTTTTGTGTAAGGTGTAAGGTAGGGGTCTTGCTTCATGATTCTGCACGTGGAAATCCAATTTTCCCAGCACCATTTATTGAATAGACTGTCCTTGCTCAAGGAATTAGTTTTAGATCCTTGATCAAATATAAGTTGGCTGTAGATGTTTGGGTTGATTTCTGGTATTTCAATTCTGTTCCATTGGTCTATCCTTCTGTTTCTGTACCAGTACCATGCTGTTTTGATTACAACTGCCCTGTAGTATGTCCTGAAATCTGGTATTGTGATGCCTCCGGCTTTGTTTTTGTTGTACAAGATTGCTTTAGCTATTCGAGGTCTCTTGTGCCTCCATATAAATTTCAGCACCATTTTTTCCAGATCTGAGAAGAAGGTTTTCGGTATCTTGATTGGTATTGCATTGAATCTATAAATTGCTTTTGGGAGAATGGACATTTTGATGATATTGATTCTTCCAATCCATGAGCATGGAAGATTTTTCCATTTCTTGGTATCCTCTTCTATTTCTTTCTTTAAGGTTTTGTAATTTTCATCGTAGAGATCTTTAACGTCCTTGGTTAAGTTTATTCCAAGGTATTTGATTGTTTTTGTAGCTATTGTGAATGGGATTGATCTTAGAATTTCTTCCTCAGCCATGGCATTGTCTGTGTATACAAAGGCTGTTGATTTTTGTGCATTGATTTTATACCCTGCTACTTTGCCAAACTCTTCTATGAGTTCCAATAGTCTCTTGGTAGAGTTCTTTGGGTCCCCTAAATAAAGAATCATGTCATCTGCAAAGAGGGATAGTTTGAGTTCTTCCTTCCCAATTTGTATCCCTTTAATTTCTTTTTCTTGCCTAATAGCTCTGGCTAGAACCTCCAGAACTATATTGAATAGCAGTGGTGAGAGTGGACATCCCTGTCTGGTCCCAGATCTCAGTGGAAATGCTTCCAACTTTTCCCCATTCAATAGGATGTTGGCTGTGGGTTTTTCATAGATTGCTTTGATTGTATTGAGGAATGTTCCTTCCAAACCCAGTTTGCTTAGAGTTTTCATCATGAACGGGTGTTGTATTTTATCAAATGCTTTCTCGGCATCTATTGAGAGAATCATATGGTTTTTCTTCTGCAGTCTGTTAATGTGGTGTATCACATTGATTGTCTTGCGCACATTAAACCATCCCTGCATACCAGGGATAAATCCCACTTGGTCTGGGTGGATGATCTTTCTGATGTGTTGTTGCATTCTGTTGGCGAGAATTTTATTGAGGATTTTTGCATCTATGTTCATCAGGGATATTGGTCTGTAATTCTCTTTCAGTGCTGCATCTTTTCCCGGCTTAGGAATTAAGGTGATGCTGGCTTCATAGAAAGAATTTGGGAGGATTCCCTCTTCTTCAATTGTTCTGAATAGTTTGAGAAGAATTGGAGTTAGTTCTTCTTTAAAAGTCTGGTAGAATTCAGCAGTGAATCCATCTGGTCCTGGGCTTTTCTTTGTTGGGAGGGCCTTTATTACTGTTTCAATTTCTGTCTCAGTTATGGGTCTGTTTAGGTTTTCGATGTCTTCCTGGTTCAATTTAGGTAGGTTGCATGTGTCCAGGAATCTATCCATTTCTGATAGGTTTCCCTGTTTGCTGGCATACAAGTCCTTGTAGTAATTTCTGATGATTCTTTTTATTTCTGTGGTGTCTGTTGTTACATTTCCTTTTTCATCTCTGATTTTATTGATTTGGGTCTTTTCTCTTCTTTTTTTAGTTAGTTGGGCCAATGGGGTGTCAATTTTGTTTATTTTTTCAAAAAACCAGCTCCTCGTTTGGCTGATTTTTTGTAATGTTTTTCTTGATTCAATCCTGTTGATTTCTTCTCTGATTTTAATTATTTCTCTTCTCCTACTAGATTTGGGTCTGGTTTGCTGTAGGTTTTCTAGATCCTTGAGGTGAATAGAAAGCTCATCTATTTGGTGCCTTTCCAATTTCTTGATGTAGGCACCTATTGATATAAACTTTCCTCTTAACACTGCTTTTGCTGAGTCCCATAAGTTTTGGTATGTTGTGCTGTTATCCTCATTTACTTCCAGAAAGTTTTTGATTTCTCTTTTGATTTCTTCTATGACCCATTGTTCATTCAGGAGCATGTTGTTCAATCTCCATGTGTTTGCGTATGCTCTAGGGATTCCTGAGTTGTTCATTTCCAACTTCATTCCTTTATGGTCTGAGAAGCTGCATGGTATGATTCTAATTCTTTTGAATTTGCTGAGACTTGCTTTATGGCCTAGTATGTGGTCAATCCTAGAGAAGGTTCCATGTACTGCTGAGAAGAATGTATAATCTTTAGCTGTAGGATTGAAAGTTCTGTATATATCTGTTAGATCCATTTGGGCTATAGTGTCGTTTAAATCTACTGTATCCTTGTTGATCTTCTGTCCTATTGATCTGTCTATTTCTGAGAGTGGAGTATTGAAGTCCCCCAGTACTATTGTATTGGGGTCTAAGTCTCCCTTTAAGTCCGTTAACAAATCTTTTAGATAAACCGGTGCCCTGTAGTTAGGTGCATATACATTGATAATTGTTATATCTTCCTGTTGAATTGATCCCTTAATCATTATGTAGTGTCCCTCTTTGTCTCTCTTAATGGTTTTTGTGGTAAAGTTTATGGTGTCTGATATTAAGATGGCTACGCCTGCTCTTTTTTCATTTCTGTTGGCATGGTATATCTTTTTCCAGCCTTTCACTTTCAGTCTGTATGGATCTTTGTTGGAAAGATGTGTTTCTTGTAGGCAGCAAATAGATGGGTTTTGTTTTTTAACCCAATCAGCCAAACGGTGTCTTTTAACTGGACAGTTCAGGCCATTCACGTTCAATGTGACTAATGATAAGTGGTAACTTTGCCCTGCCATTTGCTAAAGATAAGTTCTAATATATGCTTTGAATTCCCTGTGATCTTTTGCTGTGAGCTTTCCTTCCTTGGTTTCCTTCCTTTACCTTCTTTCATATTGATGACTGTGTTTCTTTGTTTCTGTGTGTAACACATCTTTAAGCATCTTTTGCAGGGCTGGACGAGTGGCAACAAATTCTTTCAATTTCTGTTTGTTATGAAAAGTCTTTATTTCACCTTCATTCACAAATGATAGCTTTGCAGGATATAATATTCTGGGCTGGCAGTTGTTCTCTCTTAGTACCTGGGCTATATCTTGCCATTCCCTCCTAGCTTGTAGAGTTTCTGATGAGAAGTCAGCTGTGAGTCTGATTGGAGATCCTCTGAGAGTAATCTGACGTTTCTCTCTTGCACATTTTAGGATCTTTTCTTTATGTTTCACTGTGGAGAGTTTAATTACAACGTGCCGTGGTGAGGGTCTCTTTTGGTCGTGTTTATTAGGGGTTCTGTGAGCTTCCTGTACTAGGATTTCTCTGTCCTTCTCCAAACCTGGGAAATTTTCTGCTAATATCTCACTAAAAAGGCCTTCTAATCCTTTCTCCCTCTCCATGCCTTCAGGAACTCCTAGAACCCGAATGTTGGGTTTTTTAATAGTATCCTGAAGATTCCCGACAATATGTTTTAGATTCCTAATTTCCTCTTCCTTTCTTTGGTCTGACTGTATCCTTTCCTGTTCTCTGTCTTCTAAGTCCGATATTCTCTCTTCTGCTTCTCCCATTCTGTTTGTAAGGCTCTCTATTGTGTTTTTCATTTGATCTATTGAATTCTTCACTTCAGTCACTATCCCAGTTTCCTGTTGTACTAGTTGTTTCGTTTCATTTTGATTCCTCCTTAATATTTCATTTTCACGAGAGAGATTTTCTATCTTGTCCATTAAGGATTTCTGTAGTTCAAGAATTTGTTTTTGAGAACTTCTTAATGTTCTTATCAATTTTTTGAGATCTGCTTCTTGCATTTCTTCTATGTCATCATCCTCATAATCTTGAATTGGGGTGTCTTTTTCATTTGAGGGCTTCATGGTGACTTCCTTGTTTTTATTACCTTGGTTTTTGCGTTTGTTATTTGTCATATTGGAGATATTTGGTTTCTTCACTGTGGTGCTTTTTCTTGTTATACTATGACTCTAGATTAAGTGGACTATCTGTTTTTGATGGAGCCTTAGGGCTTGAGATGGGTGTGGCCTGAGAGCTCTGTTTGGTGTGCCAAAGGTGACACTCCCAGGTTAGGCGTGGTAAACCTCTCTCTCTCTCTCTCTCTCTCTCTCTCTCTCTCTCTCTCTTTTTTTTTTTGATTCAACAGGGAAGTTATTCTGCACAGCTGAACAAAGTTGGAGGTAGTTAGCAGGCAAATGATATACCCACAGGAGCCAGAGATCAGAAGCTCTTTCCCAAGGACCACACAGGGAATCTGTTCGGCCCTTAGAGTGCGCTCAAATTCTCCTTCAGTCTCCCACTGGGTTGCCAAAGTTACGGAATTGTAGCGTCTCTGGAGAGTGCTCACGTGAATTCCGTGAGTTCTCTCCCCCACCGTCTCTTTTTTCACAGTCTCAGTTCAGTAGCACCATAAATTTACTAAGTCCTAATCTCCTGTTAATTCGCCCCACCCAGAGTCAGGTTTTACTGCTAGGCTCAGGGCCGGTGCAGACCTGAGGTCGCTCTGCTTATGACGTATGTCCAAGATGGCGCCTGCTCTTTGTCTTGCTCGCCCTTGAGAGGTGAGCGGAGAGAGAGAAACCCGTGTCCATACCAGTCACCTTTTTTTTTTCCTCTCTGTCTCTTCCAGTTAGCTTGGTGAAGTCCCCCCCCCGCCCCGGGGGTCGTTCCCTCTAGTCTCCTCTCTCCGCTTGCCTGCCGGTGTCTCGGGTTATTGAGGTTCGGCTCACCTCGCGTTCCAGCGCTGGTGTGTTGAGTCTGCCGCTGATGTCCCGAACTGTGGGCTCCCACGCTCTCCACGCAGGTCTGCTCCCCTTCCAGCGCCGATGTGTGGACTCGGAGCCCTGGACTTCCCAAGTCTCCCCGCTGTTGCACTCCCCTTCGAGCACTTGCGCGCAGCTCCGTCCCTCGGCTCGGCTTCCGCGGCTCAGTCCCGCTGCTCGGTCCTGTGGTTCGGCTTTCGCGCGCGGTGGGCGACCTTGTTCTCCCAGTAGGTCCTCCGATTCACGCCCACTGGATCCAGAAGAGTTTTGTCTGCAATATTTTCCTGGTTCTTTTTTCTGAGGCTACCGTAACTCCCCTTTTATTAAACTAAATTTTCCCGGACTATCGGTGCGCGCCCTCATTATTCCGCCCAGTTTTTTTTTTTTTTTTTTGACAGGCAGAATGGACAGTGAGAGAGAGAGAGACAGAGAGAAAGGTCTTCCTTTGCCGTTGGGTCACACTCCAGTGGCCACCGTGGCCGACACACTGCGGCCGGCGCACTGCGCACATCCAAAGGTAGGAGCCAGGTGCTTCTCCTGGTCTCCCATGGGGTGCAGGGCCCAAGTACTTGGGCCATCCTCCGCTGCAATCCCTGGCCACAGCAGAGTGCTGGCCTGGAAGGGGGGCAACCAGGACAGTATCCAGCGCCCTGACTGGGACTAGAACCCGGTGTGCCGGCGCTGCAAGGCGGAGGATTAGCCTGGTGAGCCACGGCGCCGGCCGAGTTTATTAGTTTTTACTATGCAGTGAATGTTTCTGCCCCTCCATATTACTGTGTCGGTGCTTAAATCCCCAATATTATGGTACTGTGCGATGGAGTCTTGAGGAATCAAACTGATCATGGGAGTGTAGTCGCATGAGTATAATCAGTGCTGTTGTTAAGAAATATGAAAGATTTGATGTCTCTCTCTGATGGATGCTATTTCCAAAAGCAAATTGTGCAGATTCATAAAGACTGCACCTTGGTCTTCAAACTCTAATCCCTAGTAAGAGAAATTTTCTGTATTTGGAATTCTGTTCCCAGCCACTCCATTTCAGTGAGTTGTTCTTAGGTACCTTTGCTTATAATTGAATAACTGATGTATACACAAAGTAAAGTTCAAGACACAAGAGGGGATGCAGGGAAATATGTCCTTCCTCATAATATCACTTCCCTTCAGGAGGCAGCCTCCCCTGGGCAAACCAGTGATAACTTGTAGCTAATGTTTGTGACACATACACACACAGATGTGTGTGCCCATATAGATGTAGATGTAATATGGATGCATGTCCACCTTTTTTAAACTTTCTAATATATGCACATATTTCATATTTCTTTTTTCAAATTTTATTTAATACATATAAATTTCCAAAGTACAACTTTTGGATTATAGTGGCTTTTACCCCCATAAGCTCCCTCTCACCTGCAGCCATCCCATCTCCCACTCTCTCTCCCATCCCATTCACATCAAGATTCATTTTCAATTCTCTTTCTATACAACAGATCAGCTTAGTATATACTAAGTAAAGATTTCAACAGTTTGCACCCACACAGAAACACAAAGTATAAAGTACTGTTTGAGTAGCAGATTTACCATTAATTCACATACTACAACACATTAAGTACAGAGGTCCTAGATGGGGAGGAAGTGCACAGTGACCCTGTTGTTGATTTAACAATTGGCACCCTTATTTATGACGTCAGTAATCACCCAAGGCTCTTGTCATAAGCTGCCAAGGTTATGGAAGCCTCTTCAGTTCACAAACTTTGACCTTATTTGGACAAGTCCATAGTCAAAGTGGAAGTTCTCTCCTCCCCACTTTTATGGCCCATTCTTTTTGCTAGGTTGTCACTCACAGAGCTCTTTCATTTAGGTCACTTCTTTGCCGCAGTGCCTTTACTTTCCATGCTGGGAATGCTCTCATGGGCTTTTCAGCCAGATCCAAATGTCTTAAGGGATGATTCTGAGGCCAGAGTGATGTTTAGAACATCCGCCATTCTATGAGTCTGCTGTGTATCCCACTTCCCATGTTAGATCATCTCTCCTTTTAATTTTGTCAGTTAGTATTAGCCAGCACTAGTCTTATTATGTGATCCTTTTGACATTTAATCCTATCATTATGATCAATTATGAAGTTGAACATACCATTTTGATTGTGAGATGGCATTGGTACGTGCCACCCTGACGTGCTTGAATTGGTATCCCCTGGCACGTTTCTAGCTCTACCATTAGGGGTAAGTCTGAGTGAGCATCTGCCAAACTGCACATCTCTTCCCTCTCTTATCCCCTCTTGTATTTAACAGGGATCACGTTTCAGTGAATTTTAAATGCTTAAAAATTATTTTTGTGTTAATTAAAGAGTTCAACCAATGGTATTAAGGAGAACAAAAAATACTAAAAGGAATAAAATAGTAAGTTGTATGTCAGGACACGGGCTGATTGAGTCGTTGTTTCTCATAGTGTCCATTTCACTTCAAAAGGTTTCCTTTTAGGTGCGCAGATGGCTGTCGCCGCTCAGGAAGAACATATGATATCTGTCCCTTTGGGGACTGGCTTATTTCACTCAGCATGATGTTTTCCAGATTCCTACATTTTGTTCAAATGACCGCTTTAATTTTTTTTACTGCTATATAGTAATCTATAGAGTACATATCCCATAATATCTTTATCCAGTTTTCTGTTGATGAGCATTTAGGTGGATGCCATGTCTTAGCTATTGTGAATTGAGCTACAATAAATATTGAGGTGCAGATAGCTCTTTTATTTGCCAATTTAGTTGCCCCTATGTAAATGCCAAGGAGTGGGATGGCTGGGTCATGTGGTAGGGCTATATTCAGGGTTTCTGTGGAATCTCCAGACCGAATTCCATCGTGGCTTTACCTGTTTGCATTCCCACCAACAGTGCGCTGGTGTCCCTTTTCCCCCACATCCTCACCAGCATCTGTTTTTAGTTGATTTCTGTTTGAAGGCCATTCTGATGTGGGTGAGGGGAAACCTCATTGTGGTTTTGATTTGCATCTCGCTTATGGCTACTGATCCTGAACATTTTTTTCATGTGTCTCTTGGCCATTTGGATTTCCTCTTTTGAAAAATGTCTATTCAGGTCTTTGGCCCATCTCTGAAGTGGGTTGCTTTTTTTGTTTTTGTAGAGTTTCTTGATCACTTTGTAGATTCTGGTTATTAAACATGTATCGGTTCCATAATTTGCAAATATGTTTCCCATTCTGTCGGTTGCCTCTTCACTCTCCTTGTTTTTTTTTTTTTTTCAGTACAGAAACTTCTCAATTTGATGCAATCCCAATAGTTGATTTTGGCTTTGACTGCCTGTGCCTCTAGGGTCTTTTCCAAGAAGTCTTTGCCTGTGCCTATATCTTGCAGGGTTTCTCTGATGTTCTCTAATAACTTGATGGTGTCAGGTCATAGATTTAGATCTTTCATCCATGTTGAGTGGATTTTTTGTGTAAGGTGTAAGGTAGGGGTCTTGCTTCATGCTTCTGCATGTGGAGACCCCGTTTTCCCAACACCATTTGTTGAATAGACTGTCCTTGCTCCAGGAATTAGTTTTAGATCCTTGATCAAATAAAAGTTGGCTGCAGATGTTTGGGTTGATTTCTGGTGATTCAATTCTGTTCCATTGGTCTATCCCTCTGTTTCTGTACCAAGACCATGCTGTGTTGATTACAGCTGCCCTGTAGTATGCCCTGAGATCTGGTATTGTGATGCCTCTGGCTTTGTTTTTTTGTACATGATTGCTTTAGCTATTTGGGGTCTCCTGTGCCTCCATGGTAGTTCACTTGTTACTAAGATACCCATTCTTCATCTTGTATTTTTAACTAAAGTATGTCAGAACCATGTAAAGGAACTAAATTCCTATAATGAAATGGTTTGACAGTTATTTTTGATCCTTTCCTGTTTTCCAGCTGCAAGCAATAATTCCATGAACACAGATGTTGCACTTGTGTGGAGAATAAAACTCATAAAGATTGCTTGAAATGGCAACACTGGTTGAAGGAATGTGAATTAAAATCTGTGACACATACCACATTGACGCCATGCATAAAAGATACATGAAGGAATCCTTTCACCTGTACTGCAGCAGAGAACTTGTGACCCTACCACCTGCCTAATGCAATGTCTTAGCATCTTTAATCTCATTCATCTCATAGATGTAAATAGTATGTCAGGGTTTTAAAATTATTACTGTTGGGCTTTTGTAAATTTCCACATACCTCTAAGTTATATTTTACTTTCATGAATTCACATTTTGTGACTTTTATTCTTCTTTTCTACAGGATTGCTGATCCTTCTTATTGATTAGTGGAACCTCTGTAGATATTTAATAAATGATTCTACTGTGCTTCATATTTATGCCAAAGCTGTCTTAACTTTACAGTGCGAAATTTATATATGGTTTATGTATGCTGGTGTCCCACATAGGTGCCGGTTAATGTGCCAACTTCTCAACATATGATCCAGTTCCCCAATTTCATGGGAAAACAGTGGAGGGTGGCCAAATATTTGTGCAGCTACTACTCATGGGGGAGTTTCAATGGGATTGTGGCTTCTGACCTCAGCTTGTACTATCAATAGACATTGTGGCCATCTGCAGAGTGAACCAGGTAATGGAAGATCTCTATTTCTATCTCTTTGTCTCTCTCTCTGTAACACTTTCAGATATACAAATCTTTAAAAAAAATAGGAAGCTAAGTGAAATCTTTAAAAAGATTAAGCTATCAAATGCAATTATAAGGGGGAGATGTACAAATTGGGACATGCTCAATCGGACTTTCCCAAATGGTGAGTTAGAATCATGCCAGGAGATCCCAATACAATCCCATTAAGGTGGCATATACCAGTGCCATCTCACTAAGTCTAAGTGATCAATTTCAGTTTACAATTGACCAAACTGATAGGTGAAAGGTCAAAGAGTCAAAGGGATCACACAAACAAGTCTAGTGTCTCCTAATACTAGCTGATAGAATCAAAAAGGGAGAGAACGATCCATCATGGGAAGCGGGATACACAGTAGACTCATAGAATGGCAGATGTCCTAAATAGCACTCTGGCCTCAGAAACAGCCCTTAAGGCATTCAGTTATGGCTGAAGAGCCCATGAGAGTATTTTAGGCATGGAAAGCCAAGGCACCTTGGAAAAAAATAAGAAGACCTAAATGGAAGATCTCTGTGAGAGAGATCCCAGTGGAAAGAACGGGGCCTTCAAAGAAGGAGGTACCTTTCTCTGAAGGGAGGAGAGAACTTCCACTTTGATTATGACCCTGTCAGAATAAGATTGAAGTCGGCGAACTCAAAAGGCTTCCATAGTCTTGGTAACTCATGACTAGAGCCTAGGGAGATTACTGATGCCATAAACAATAGTGTCAAATTGTTAAGTCAACAATAGGAGTCACTGTGTACATGCTTCTCATGTGGGATCTGTCCTTAGTGTGTTGTTAAAGTGAAGTAATGCTATAACTAGTACTGAAACAGTATTTTACACTTTGTGTTTCATGTGGGTGCAAACTGATGAAATCTTTACTTAATATATATTGAATTGATCTTCTGTATAGAAAGATAATTGAAAATGAATCTTGATGTGAATGGTATGGGAGAGGTAGAGGGAGATGGGAGGGGTGTGAGTGGGAGGGAAATTATGGGGGGAGCCATTGTAATCCATTAATTGTACTTTGAATATTTATATTTACTAAATAAAAATAAATTAAAAAATAAATGAATATCAAAGATGAAGAGTAATTCATATCCTCTTGATATTTTAACAGCAAAATGTCTACAGTTAAAGAGTAAAAAGAGCAATAAAATATTTTTTCTATTATAATCACTGTTTCACATATATGTATGTATATGGAAAAGAAATATACATTAATATGTCATCGAGCATATAATCAATTAACATTTCATGTCTTCATTTAAGAGGAGAATACTATTTAATTTTTAAAAGATTTTATTTATGTATTCTTTGGGGTAGAGTTTCAGAGAGTGGTGGAGAAATAAAGGTCTTCCATCCACTGGTTCACTCCCCAAATGGCTAAAATGTCCAGAGCTGGGCTGCTCCAAAGTGAAGAGCTTCTTCCAGGTCTCCTATCTATATGAAGGTGTCTGAGCACTGGGGTCATCGTCCACTGCTTTACTGTGCCATATGAAGAGAGCTGGATTGGAAGAGGAGCAGCCAGGACATGAACCAGCACCCATATTGGATGCAGGCATCACAGGCAGAGGGTTATCCTATTATGCCACTGTGCCATCCCCACTCGTAATTTTATGGCTGATATTAACACAGATGGGAGGGTGGTTCCAAGATGGCAGAATAGGGAGGGAGCTTACTGCTGTAGTCTAGGGAAACTCAGTTAAAAAGGTGGAGAAAGGGCAATCTCAGGGAAGAGTTTGGGAGAAAACTGCTGTGGACTTATGTGGAGGGTGTGGACATGCACAACTCAGGACCCCAACAGCTGAGAATGTCAGCACCATCTTTGTAGAGTGAAGTAAGACCAGACTGGCAGCCCAAGCCACTGGCAATGAAGCCACAGAACAGCCTGGTATGAGTCTGGCCTAGAGACCTGTGGGGGACAGTATACCTGCAGATATGGAGAGGAGAGAAAAGGGAGGGCATGTTTCTCTCTCCCCAACTAACTGGCACTGAAATCCTGTAACTAGCTGAGAGAGACAGGGTGTCATTCTGGACAAACATAATTGCTGTGCCAACTGGTGTCCACGTGCCCAGCAACCAATTGAGAGGAGGGCACAGAGTGTGGCTTGAGTCTGTGGGAAGTCACTGTAGGCAGCTTCACATGCTTGGGGCTCCTGATTCCTTGGTGAGGGTCAATGCTGTGGGACCCATGCTCACATTGAGGACTGCACAATTCCTTTGTGTGGTCTTTGTTGCAGCACAGATGAACATTATACCCAGTGGGGATAGTGCCAAGGCATGAGTCTCCTGGGAGGAGATGAGGTAAACATGAGAGTATGCTTATGGAGTTGAACAATCCTCCACTCAGATGAAAAATAAAAACAAACTATGGGATTTACCACACTCACCCTTGGACACTCCCCTCACAAGAGAGTAGTGAACAGAGCTTACTGTCCACACCCAGCAAATTCTTCAGGGTATGCACTGAAATAGACGACACTCCACTAGGACACAGAGGCATAGTCCACAGATAGGGAAAAAAAAACCTAAATGTATCTCCACAGGGCTTAAAATTAATGCAGCAATTCAAGGAACAAGAAGAAAGGAAGACAAAACGATGTGCCCAAAAGAACACAACACGTCTGTACTAGAATGTGAAGATGAAGAGATTGAAGAAATGCCAGAAATGGAATTAAAACATTGATGGTAGGCATAGTTAGTACTTATCAGAAGAAAGTCCACAAATTAAAGAAATTCATACATGACATGAATAAAAATTTTCCCATGAAATTGAGTTGTAAAAGAAAAATCAAGATAAGGTATCAAAAATGAGGCATTTAATGGATCAAATAAAAATTGTGTGGTGGAGAACATTAAGAACAGACATGGTGAGGGAGTGTAAAGAACTAGACACACAGCAAACTTCTCATCAGAAACCCTACAGGCTAGGAGAAAATGATGAGGAATATTTCAAGTATTAAAAGAAAAAAACCTCTCAACCCCGTATACTGTACCCTGCAGAGCTCTCATTAATGAATGAAGGTTAAATAAAGACCTTCCATGACGAACAGAAATTGAAATAATTTGACACCACCCATCCATCCTTACAAAAAATGCTTAAGGATGTGCTACTCACAGAAACAGAAATATGGTCATCACTATGAAGGAAGGTGAAGGCAGAAAAATCTCCCAGTGGGCTGGCACTGTGGCTCACTGGCCTAATGCTCCACCTGCGGCACGGGTGCCCTGGGTCCTAGTCCCAACTGGGGCACCGGGTTCTGTCCCGATTGCTCCTCTTCCAGTCCAGCTCTCTGCTGTGTCCCGGAAGTACAGTGGAGGATGGCCAGGTCCTTGGGCCCTGCACCTGCATGGGAGACCAGGAAGAAGCACCTGGCTCCTGGCTTCACGTTGGTACAATGCACCAGCCATAGCAGCCATTGCGGGGTGAACCAACAGAAAAAGGAAGACCTTTCTCTCTGTCTCTCTCTCTCTCTCTCTCACTGTCTAACACTGCCTGTCAATGGAAAGGAAAGCAAAGGAAAGGAAAGGAAAAGAAATGGAGGGGAGGGGAGTAAAGGGGATGGGAAAGGAGAGAAGGCCACAGCTAATCTACAAAGGAGATCCAAAGTAAAAAGTAGGAATATTTATGGGAGAATAGCAGAGAAAAGTCGCTACTTATCAGTTGTCACCTGGAATGTAAACAGCTTCAAGTCTTCAGTTAAATGATACAGAGTAGCTGGTTGGGTTCAACAGCAAACTCCATCTATTTTCTGTATATAAGAAACACATTTCACTGTATATAAGAAACACATTTCACTAACAAATATATACAGAGAGTGAAAGTGAAAGAATGGAAATATGCTAACAGAAACCAAAAAACAGCTGGTGTAGGCATTCTAATATTAGACGAAATAGACTTTAACACAAAACTTTTAGCAAAAGATGGGAGCTGGCCCTGTGGCATAGTGGGTAAAGGCACCACCTGCAGTGCTGGCATCCCATATGGGTGCCAGTCTGATTCATCATTACTATACTTCTGCTACAGCTCTCTGCTATGGACTGGGAAATGAGTATAACACCCAAGTCCTTGGGCCCCTGTACCCACATGGTACACTTGGAAGAAGCTCCTGGTTCCTGGCTTCAGATTGTCACAGCTCTGTCCATTGCGGCTAACTGGGGAGTGAATCATCAGATAGAAGACCTCTTTCTCTCAGCTGCTGCTTCTCTCTGTGTGTAGTGAAGTCTTAAAAAGGGAGATAGAGAGAGAAAGAAGGGCACTATGTAATGAGTATAGATCAATGTAACAGGAAGGCATGACTAAAATAAATTTATAGGCACTTAATTACAGAGCACTTGGCTATTATTTTAAATTTAACTGAAAGAATCAGCCCTAAAGGCACTTGGATCTGGCTGAAAAGCCCATGAGAGTATTTCAGGCATGGAAAGCCAAGATACTCTGGCAAAAAGATCTCTGTGAGTGAGATCCCAGTGGAAAGAATAGGTCTTCAAAGAGGGAGGTGCCTTTCTCTGAAGGGAGGTGAGAACCTCCACTTTGACTATGACCGTGTCTAAACAAGATAAGAGTCAGAGAACTCAAGGGGCTTCCATAGCCTTGGAAACTCATGACTGGTGCATAAGGAGATTACTGATGCCATAAACAGGAGTGTCAATTTGTAAAGTCAACAACAGGAGTCACTGTGCACTTACTCCTCATGTAGGATCTCGGTCCTTAATGGGCTGTATATTGAGGCTTAATGCTATAACGAGTACTCAAACAGTATATTTCATTTTGTGTTTCTATGGGGGTGCAAACGATTGAAATCTTTACTTAATGTACACTAAACTAATCTTCTGTAAAAAAAAAAAGAAGAAATTATCAATTCCCAACTTGATTCTCACTGGGATTAAACATGAAAATAGGTCTGATCTGATTTCATCATCATTTAAAAAAATCATCTATTATTTTTCACTTTATGTTTCTGTGTGGGAGTAAACTGTTGAAATCCTCACTTAAGGTATACTAAGCTGATCTTCTGTATATTAAGATAATCGAAAATGAATCTTGATGTGAATGGAAGGGGAGAGGGAGTGGGAAAGGGGAGGGTTGTGGGTGGGAGTGACGGTATGGGGGGGGAAGCCATTGTAACCCATGAGTCATACTTTGGAAATTTATATTAAATTAAATAAAATTAAAATAAAATAAAATTAAATAAAATATTATTTTTTAAATTTAAATATTAAATTAAATAAAATTAAAATAAAATTAAATTAAATAAAATTAAAATTAAATTAAATTAAATAAAAGATAAAAAAAAAGAAAGCTCAAAAAAAATTTAACTGAAAGTGATTCCTGCTAAATATAAGAGTGGGAATAAGAGAGGAAGGAGATGTACAATTCAGCACATGCTCATTCTGACTTACGCCTAATGGGAGATTTAGAAATGTTCCAGGGGATTCCAATTCAATCCCATCAAGGTGGCATGTACCAATGCCATCTCACTAGTCCAATGATCAGTTTCACTTCATAATTGATCACAAGGATAGGATTAAGAGTCAAACGGGGTCAGCGCCATGGTTTACTTGAATAATCCTCCACCTGCAGCGCCGGCACCTCCGGTTCCAGTCTCAGTTGGGGCACTGGGTATTATTCTCAGTTGTTCCTTTTCCAGTCCAGCTCTCTGCTGTGGCCCAGGAGGGCAGTGGAGGATGGTCCAAGTGCTTGGGTCCCTGTACCCACATGGGAGACTGGGATTTGGATCAGTGCAGTGCCAGTTGTAGTGGCTATTAGTGGAGTGAACCAACAGAAGGAAATATTTCTCTCTGTCTCTCTATCATTGTCTATAATTGTCTCTCTGTTTCTCTCTCTCACTCTAACTCTGCCTGTCCAAAAAAAAAGAGTCAAAGGGAGGTATCACGTAAACAAGACTAGTGTCTGCTAATACTAACTGATAGAACTAAAAAGGAGAGAATGCTCCAACATGGGAAGCAGGACACACAGCAGACTCGTGGATGTCCTAATCATCACTCTGGCCTCAGAATCAGACTTAAGGCATTTGCATCTGGCTAAAAATCCTATGAGATTATTTCAGGCATGGAAAGCCAAGACACTCTAGGAAAAAAATGACCTAAATGAAATATCTCTGTGAATGAGATGCCAGCAGAAAGAACAGGCCATCAAAGAAGGAGATACCTTTCTCCAAAGGGAAGAGAGAACTTCCACTTTGACTTTGGCCTTGTGCAAATAAGCTCGGAGGTGGTGACCTCAAGAGGCTTCCATAGCCTTGGCAGCTCATGACAGGAGCCTCGGGTGATTACTGATGTCATCAATAAGAGTGTCAGTTGTAAATCAACAACAGGAGTCACTGTGCACTTACTCCCCATGTAGGATCTCTGTCCTTAATGTGTTGTACTATGTGAATTAAAGGCACAACTATAAAGTACTCAAATAGTATGTTATACTTTGTGTTTCTGTGTGGCTGCAAACTGTTGAAGTGTTTACTTAGTATATACTAAATTGATCTTCTTCTGTGTATAAAGATAATTGAAAATGAGTCTTGATATGAATGGGATGAGAGAGGGATTGGGAGATGGGATGGTTGTGGGTGAGCGTGATCTTATGGGGGGATAAGCCGCTATAATTCACAAGTTGTACTTTGGAAATTTAGATTTATTAAATAAAAGTTTAAAAAAGAAGTATCAATGGATCTAAAGGGAGACGTTGACTCCAATACAATAATAAAATTATGCAGTACCCCACATTCAGCATTGGGAAGATCAACCAAACAGAAAATCAGCAAGGAAACAAGAGTTAATTAACATTTTAGACTAAATGGACCTAACAGGTACCTACAGAACTTTTCATCCTGCAGCTGCAGAATACACATTCTTCTCACCAGTGCATGGGACTTTCTCTAGGATTCGCCACATCTAGGCCATAAGGCATGTCCCAGCAAATTCAAAAATCAGCATTGAAATCATAGAATGCATATATAGCAATTGGTGCCTATATCAAGAAATTGGAATGGCACCAAGTAAATGAGTTATCAATACATCTCAAAGACCTAGAAGACAAAAACAAACCAAACATAAATCTTGTAGGAGAAAATAGTTAAGGTTAGATATGAATTAAAAGAAGAAACACAAAATACAAAAGATCAACAAAACTGTTGTTTTTTTTTTTTTTGAAAAAGCAAAGAAAATTGACACACCATTGGCCCAACTACCCAATAAAAGAAGAAAAATATCAAAATCAATAAAATCTGAGTTGAAAAGGGAAATGTAACAGTAGTTTCCACCGATAACAAAAATTACCAGAAATTATTAGAAAGAGCTGTCTGTCAATAAGTTGGGAAGTGTAGACAGTTGGTTAGATTCCTGGACATGTTTTATCTGCCTAAATTTAGCCATGAAGACAGAAAACCTAAACAGACCAATAAACCAAGATGAAAACCGAATCAGTAATAAAGCTCATCCACACACAGAAAAGCCCAGGGCTGAATGGAATGGCTTCACTGCTGAATTCTACCAGACATTTAAAGAAGACCTAACTCCAGTTCTTTTCAAGATATTCAATACAACTGAAAGGCAGGGAATCCTCCCAGACGCCTTCTATGCAACCAGCATTACCTTAATTCCAACACCTGAAAAGATGCAACAGAGAAAGAGAATTACAGACCAGATTTCCCTAATGGATGTAGACACAAAAATCGTCAACAAAATTCTAGCCAGCTGAGCCAAACAGAGTCCTGGATGTCCTATGCAGGTCCTTATGGAAGAAAAACAAATCAAAGGATACAAATTGGGAGGGAGTATGCCAAATTATCCCTGTTTGGAGATGACATGATTCTATCTATATTTAATGCATCCAAAGGACTCCAAAAAAAGATATTGGAACTCATAGCAGGGTTTGGTAAAGTGGTAGAATATAAAATGAACAACACAAACTTAATAGCCTTTGTCTATTCATATAATGACATGGCTGAGAAAGAACTTCTAAGATGAATCCCATTCAAAAATAACTTTAAATAAATTTAACCAAGATGTCAGAGATTTATACAACGAGAATTACAAAACACTAAAGGAAAATGGAAGATTCACAAAAAACACTTCCATCTTCTTGGAATAGAATAATCCATATCATCAAGAAATCCACAATGCTGGAAGCAGTTTATAGATTCAATGCCATACCGATGAAAATTCTCAGATAAGAAAAATTAATGCTGGAATTCATGTGGAAAAGCAGAGACCCCACAAAGCTACAGCAATATTATATAACAAAAAAGATAGCTTCAGCCATCACAATAGCAGATTTCAAGACATACTATACAGCAGTTGGCCGGCGCCGCGGCTCACTAGGCTAATCCTCCGCCTAGCGGCGCCGGCACACTGGGTTCTAGTCCCGGTCGGGGCGCCGGATTCTGTCCCAGTTGCCCCTCTTCCAGGCCAGCCCTCTGCTGTGGCCAGGGAGTGCAGTGGAGGATGGCCCAGGTGCTTGGGCCCTGCACCCCATGGAAGACCAGGAAAAGCACCTGGCTCCTGGCTCCTGCCATCGGATCAGCGCGGTGTGCCGGCCGCAGCGCGCCAGCCGCAGCGGCCATTGGAGGGTGAACCAATGGCAAAGGAAGACCTTTCTCTCTGTCTCTCTCTCTCACTGTCCACTCTGCCTGTCAAAAAAAAAAATAAATAAATAAATAAATAAATAAAAATAAAAAAAAATACTATACAGCAGTTATAGTCAAAACAGCCTGCAACTGATTCAAAAACAGAGGCATAGACTGATGGAATAAAATATAAATGCCAGAAATCAATCCACACATCTTTAACCAACTTACATTTGAGAAAGGAGCTAAAATCCAGGAGAGTCACCTCAACAAATCGTGCTGGGAACCTGGTTCTTCATATGCAGCATTATGAAGCAAGATGCCTGCCTTCCACCTTTACAGAAAAATCCACTCAAAATGAACACAAGATCTAAATCTATGACATCCATATAATCTATGACACCATCTAATTATTAGAGAATACTGGGGGAACCCTACAGAGGCATAGACATAGACAATGAGTTCCTGGAAAAGACCCAGTGGCACAGCCAATCCGAGCCAAAATTGGCAAAGGGATTGCATCAAGTTGAGAAGCTTCTGCAGTGCAAAAGAAACTCTAAGCAACATGATGAGACAACTGACGGTGTGGAAGAAATTGTTTGCAAACTATGCAACTGATAAAGGATTTTTTTTTGACAGGCAGAGTGGACAGTGAGAGAGAGAGACAGAGAGAAAGGTCTTCCTTTGCCGTTGGTTCACCCTCCAATGGCTGCCGCAGCTGGCGCGCTACGGCCGGCTCACCACGCTGATCCGATGGCAGGAGCCAGGAGCCAGGTGCTTATCCTGGTCTCCCATGGGGTGCAGGGCCCAAGCACTTGGGTCATGCTCCACTGTACTTTCTGGCCACAGCAGGAAGCTGGCCTGGAAGAGGGGCAACCGGGACAGAATCCGGCGCCCCGACCGGGACTAGAACCCGGTGTGCCGGCGCCGCTAGGTGGAGGATTAGCCTAGTGAGCCGCGGCGCCGGCCGCTGTTAAAGGATTAATAACCAGGATAACTAAAGAGATCAAAACCCCCAACATAAACAACACAACCCACTGGGTTAGTAAAGAAATGGGAGGAGGATTTAAACAGGCAGTTTCTCCAAAAGTGGAAATCCAAATGGCTAACAGACACAAGAAAAACTGCTCAGGATCACCAGCCATCAGGGAGATGCAAATCAGAACCACAATATGTTTCACAACATCCCTGTTCAAATGGTTTTCATACAGAAATCAACAAACAGCAAATGCTGGCGGGGATGCGGAGAAAATTTACCCTAATCCACTACTGGTGGGAATGTAAAATGGTATAGCCACTGTGGCAGACAGTATTGGAATACTTCTACCCATGTAGAAGACCAGGATGATGTCCCTGGCTCCTGGCTTTATACCAGACCAGATCTCGAGTTTGCAGCTATTTGGAGAGTGAACCATCGGGTTATGTTGTGTGTCTCCTTCTCTCTTTTCTCCATCCCCTCTCCTTTTCTTCATCACTTGTACCCCTTCTGTGTTGCTTGGCACTTTCAAATAATAAAATAGATCTTTAAAAAGCATTATTACACTCTCAACTTTTAGGAAATCTTTTTTTTATTTAACATAGGATCAAGAATTATTTTTCTGTGTCTTGCTTCTCTTTACACAATGACCTCTAGTTCAGTCTACATTGTGGCAGATGACCAAGTTTCATCCATTTTATAGCTAACTATCCACCAGTTGATGCATATTTAGTTTACCCATACACCTGTTGATAGACCGTCTGTTTCTGTTTCTTGGCTATTGTGATAATGAAATAAACATGAGAGTGCATGTTTGCTTCTACTGATTTCACTCTCTTTGTGTTATGTATACCCAGTAGCTGAAGAACTGCATTATATAAAAGTTTCAGTTGTACTTTCTTGAAAACTTGCATACTCTTCTCCACAATGGCTGAACTAATTTAAGTTGCTGCCAATAGAGTGTACAAGTTGCCTTTTCTATAGATTGTGGCCAAATCCTTATAATATTTGGAAAACAAATGACATCCTGCCCTTGTTCCATTATATTTAGTGATCCTAGGAACTTTAGTTCATTAGTATATATTCGGTTTCTAAATAAAAATTTAAAGTATATGTAAAAGGAAAAATAATGGCAAAATTGCAGTTCCCTTATTGAATAGACAAGAGATTTGTGGTCTGACAGATATACCTTTCTTGATGTTTATTAGGATATAATTCAATGTGTAAAGTAATTTTTCATTTTAAATATAATAAATTGGATAGTTTGAACTAAAATGTTTTCAATGGTGTAGCAAAAATCCTTCAAAACCTGGGACTGCACTCATGTGACCCTCAATAAACTTGAAAGACATTTTATCTGAATTATCGTTTTCCTTGTATTATGAGAAATTCATTTCTGAATGTATTTTCATAAATAATCTATTGGAAAAAAGAACAGGAATTTAAATGAGTTTATAAGTCAATCATAATAATTAACTTGTAAATAATGAATTTAAATCCATCTATCCCAGATTCGAATTTGAATGAAATGATAGGCAAGAACCACTGGTAACATATTTTATTTGCATATGTATTTCTTTAGAATTAAATAAAGAAATAATATATTTTTCAAGTCGGTTGATGAATAGCAGACACTAAAACCACGTTTTAGAGAGATGAAAGATGTTTTCTATTTAGTCTTTGATGATATGACTGAAAATTCTCCTAGAGCAGGCTTGTGCCCTGCCAAATAGTGTGCCTTTCAAAGTTCTGAGTCAGACATGAATGTCTTCACCACTCTGCTTTGAATAGTTACTGAACATCACAGTAAATCGTCCCGTTAGAAGAACCCGAGGTTTAGTTATGCAGATATAAGTATTACATCTTTCAGCAAGTTAACATGTTTAAGTTTGTATAGCCTACTTGTCAATAAGTGTTTTCGCGTGTACTTTTACGGTTTAAAACCAAAATAAAATTCTTCTTCAGATGAAATTCTAGATATTCCCTTTGATTATATAAAGATACATATTAACTTGAAGGCACGGTGAGGGGGGATAGACAAGGGATCCCTAATGGTTGGCAGAGACCTAAGTACTGCCTTACCAGGTAAATTACCAGGAAGCTGAATCAGAAGAGTAGCCAGAACTTGAACTGCCACACTGATATGAGATTTGGACAACTTACATGGCAGTTAAATCACTGTGCCTTACTTTTTCTTTTCTTCTCAATTTTTTTTTTACTTTTACATCTTCCACTTAAGTATGTAATCTATTTTATTGTTTGTATACTGTGAGACAAGAGCCTAATGTCATTCTGCAATGTGTTGATATGTCCAGCACCATCATGAGTTTGTATTTTCTCCATTATGTGATCTTTTTTTTTCATTTTTTGACAGCCACAGTGGACAGTGAGAGAGAGAGACAGAGAGAAAGGTCTTCCTTTTGCCGTTGGTTCACCCTCCAATGGCCGCCACGGCAGGCACGCTGTGGCCAGCGCACCGCGCTGATCCGATGGCAGGAGCCAGGTACTTATCCTGGTCTCCCATGGGGTGCAGGGCCCAAGCACTTGGGTCATCCTCCACTGCACTCCCTGGCCACAGCAGAGAGCTGGCCTGGAAGAGGGGCAACCGGGACAGAATCTGGCACCCTGACTGGGACTAGAACCTGGTGTGCTGGCGCCGCAATGCAGAGGATTAGCCTAGTGAGCCACGGCGCCGGCCTCCATTATGTGATCTTAGCATGTTTATAAAAGCTTGTTGTTGTCGGCACATGCTCACACAGACTTACCTCCAATGGTGGAACTAGAAATGTGCTAGGGGTTTTCAACTCAATCTTACCAAGGAGGCAGCACTTGGTAAATGCCAGCGCACTTGGTAAAGTGATAAATATAAATACACAATCAATCAAAAAGATAGGGTATACATCGATGAGATTTCACAAATAAGACCAGTGTAAGCAAATAATGAAGTGTAGAATTAAAAGGGAGAGAATGATCTTGCGGGAGAAACAGGACACACAGCAGACTCAAAGAATGGCAGCACTCCTGCCTCAGAATCAACCTTGGGACATTCGGATCTGGCTAAAAGGTCCACAAGCATGGAAAGCCATGACACGGTGGCAAAAAAGAATCTAAATGAAAGTTCCTGGTGAACAAGTCCCCAGCAGAAGGAACAGGCCATCAAGGAGAGAGGCGCCTTCCTCTGAAGGGAGGAAGGAACCTCCACTGTGATACGGCCTTGACTAATGAAGTTCAGAGTCGGTGAACTCAGGGGGCTTCCATAGCCTAGACAGCTCATAGCAAGACTCTCTGGTGATTGCTGACATCATAAATAAGAGTGCCAATTGTTAAATCAACAACGGGAGTCACTGGGTACATGCTCCCCACGTGGGATCTCTGCCCTTAATGTGTTTTACTATGAAACTTAAAAACAACAATACTAATCGAACAATACCCTATACCTTGTGCGGTTGTGTGAGTGCAGCCTGTTGAAATCCTTGCTTAGTATATACTAAGTTGATCTTCAGTATATGAAGGTAATTGAAAATGAAACTCAATGAAGGGCGGGATGGGAGAGGCAGTGGGAGAGGGGAGGGCCACGGGAGGGAGGGAGGTTGTGGGGGAGCCACAACAATACAAAAGTTGCACTTTGTAAATTCACATTTATCAAATAAAAATATAACTATATAACAAATAAAAAAAGAAAAAAATGAACTTAATACTTTACCCTTTTAGTATATTTTATGTTCTATTGAAAACTAATTAATACACAATTAAAAATTAATACACAATTACTCGTAGGTGTTTAATTAATGCTATAACTAGTACTAAAATAGTATTTTACTCTTTGTGTTTCTGTGTGGGTGCAAACTGTTGAAATTTTTACTTAATATATGCTAAATTGATCCTATGTATATAAAGATAGTTGAAAATTAATCTTGACGTGAGTGGAAGGGGGAGGGAGTGGGAGAGGGGAGTGTTGTGGGTGGGAGAGAAGTTACAGGGTGGGGGGTGAAGCTATTGTAATCCATAAGCTTTACTTTGGAAATTTATGTTCATTAAATAAAATAAAATAAAAGCTTGTTGTTGATATAGATTTATTTTCCATTGTTTCCCGAATCTTGTTTTCTCTCATGCATTGGCTATTATCTATGTCCATGTGGTTTTGCTTACTAAACTTTGTAGCATATTTTGAAGTTGGATAGTGTGATCCATTCAAGCTATTCTCTTTTGCTCAAGATTGATTTGGCTACTTGAAGTCTTTTGTGGTTCCATGCATATTTTAGTATTTCTGGGGAGATTCCAAGATGATGGATTACAGAATGACAAACTAAGCTAGGCTACAGGTAAAAAGAAACATGAGAGGGAGAAAGAGAGGCAGAGCGAGAGGTAGAGGGAAGGAAGTACACTCTCAGAGGAGAATTGGAGAGTAATCTGCACTGGAATTGCCACAAGAGGAAGAGGAACACCAGGGACCTGTGTGTAGGGTATGATCATGCAGCATGAACACCAACAAGACACACAACTGCAGCAGTCAAGAGCCTGAGCAGAAAGCCGCTTGAAGAGGGAAGTGAGACCGGACTGCAGCAACCCATGGTGATATCGCTGGGGTGAGAGCATGGCATAAGCCTGGGTTGGCGACGTCTGGGCTAGCAATTGCTAGAAGAAAATTATCTCCACGGTTGCCTAGAAATAAATTCAGAAATTCAAGAAACAAGAATAACAAATACATCATGACCCTCCACCCCAAGAAACATAGCAACATTTCACTATTAAATGTGAAGATGAAGGGACTAGTGAAACGCCAGAAACAGAATTCAAAAAATTAGTAATAGAATACTTCTTCTAGTCCGGCGCCACAGCTCACTGGACTAATCCTCCACATTGCGGCGCTGGCACACCGGGTTCTAGTCCCATCGGGGCGCCGGATTCTGTCCCGGTTGCCCCTCTTCCAGGCCAGCTCTCTGCTGTGGCCTGGAAGTGCAGTGGAGGATGGCCCAAGTCCTTGGGTCCTGCACCCGCATGGAAGACCAGGAGAAGCACCTGGCTCCTGGCTTCGGATCAGCGTGGTGCGCCGGCTGTAGCACACTGGCCAGAGCGGCCATTGTGGGGTGAAGCAATGGGAAAGGAAGACCTTTCTCTCTGTCTCTCTCACTGTCCAGTCTGCCTGTCAAAAAAAAAAAAGCATACTCCTTCTAGACAAAATTTATGAATGGTTTTCATCATGAAAGAATGCTGTATTTGATCAAATTTGATCAATGATACCAAAGACCTCTATGATGACATTCCAATACAAGATTATGAACATGATGAGGCAGAAGATTGCAATATATGGATTTAAAAAATTTATGAGAAGACCATTTAGAAGTTACCAAAAACTACAGGAATCAATACAGAACAAGACAGAAAATCTCACTTGTGAAAATGAAATCTTAATGAGGAATCGAAATGGAACGAGGAATTTAGTAGAACATGAAAATGAGATAGTGAGAAACACAGTGAACTGAAGAATGAATAGAACAAATGAAAAGCACATTTGAGGCCTTAAAAACAGAATCAGTGAGGTAGATGAAAGAATGTGGGGCTTGGAAGACAGAGCACAGGAAAGTGTACAGTCAAACCAGAGAAAAGAAGAGGAAATTAGAAATCTAAAAAATACGGTTGGGAATCTCAGGATACTATTAGAAAACCCAATATTCGGGTTATAGGAGTTCTTGAAGGCAGGGAGAGAGAAAGGACATCTTAGTTGGGCTTATCCATTCTTCAGACTGACTACATAACAATTACAGACACTTTTTGAAGCCTTGAAGGGTAAGATCCATCCACTGACACTATTTCTGTTTCACCAGAGATGCAATCTTCTGTGGGTGCTAGTAATATTGCCCTATGTCATATTATATGGATTTTATGGATGCCTGCAAAGATTGTTTTACAACTGGCTTTACTGCCCATTCCAATAAAGCCAACAGTAGACTTGATAGCTCAAGCTTCCAGAAAAACATGTTAATGCAATGGCTCTACCTGTCTCACACTCCTCCTCGTAATGTTTAACCTTCTGTATAAGCTGTTGCTGACTTAAATGCAAAAGGTGATTAACTGATCACTTAATGTTCTGGGTCTCGACCTGATCAACATCTACCTCACATTCTCAAAACAGGATCATGAACATTTACTCCAATCTCAATTATTTTATTAGATTACTCTAATGATTCAGTGGATTAACTTTTATATAACCTGCTCAAGGGCCTCCACTTAACACTGCTATCTGTTCTTCCTGTTTCTTTCCATGCCATGATCTCTAAAACTCTCTTCCTCAAACTTTGACAGTCTTTTTTGACGGTTCTCCATCTAGTGGTATAATTATTTATAAAAATAAATAAATAAATAAAACTTCCCTCCCCAAAACAATACAACGTATCAGATTAGCTGTGGTACTGTTAACTATGTCTATCCAATATTCAGCCTTCAAATTTGATCACCATTTGTCATTATGTCACTAATTTACTTCTCCACCTGCCTTATGCTCGTATTACAATAGAACTTGAATTAATTTACTCAGTCTTTTCCTCACTGCAGACGTTATTGATTAAACACCATCCTCCATTATTTGTGGCACATAGTTGCAGTCACACACCCCCTTCCCAGCATATTATCAGAAGTTAATCAGTGCTACCATCACGCTCTTTATGTTGCTGCTCTTTTCAGAGATCCTTACAAAGTCATGGATTTTCCATCAGTCTCCAAAATCTTTCTATTAACAGTTTCACATACTTCTCCCAGAGGCGTGTACTGGTTATCTCCAACTGTGTGCAGAGTGCAAATCCCACATTATTTTGTGCAGCTAATCACGTGGACAGCAAGCTAATGACCTTTGGCAAACGGGTGTTTCTCACTGTCCATCGCTAAAACCTTTCCTTGCCTACATGTCATCACTGGTACACGGGCCATCCACCTGAAGGGTAAATCTTCTTGCCATGTTATTAACCACCTGCTCATGTCAACGGCTATCATGGGTAAGCCTAGCCAATTGAAACCTGATAATGCTCCTGCATACACTTCACCTGCCCTTTTCCAGCTTCTGTCGTTTGTTGGACATCAAATTCACGCATGGTATCCCTTATAATGCCACCTATTGTAGAGCATGCACATTGTACCCTTAAAACCCTTTAACAACAAAGGAAGGGATAAACACCCTGGGGTTTAATCAAACAATGTCTATTCTTTTAGTTACACTTAATCATTTATGCGACCCTTCAAGCACTTTTGAGGCAGCTGATGCTCCGGTGAGAAAATATTTCTGCCTCGTGCCCATTAGAATATAATAAAGGACCTCCTGCTCTGCCTTGGGAAGTACCAGAACCACTACTAATGTGGCAGTGAGGGGATGTCTTCTGGTCTGTCTCCTACAGGACCTGTGCGGATTCCTGCCCATTGCATTCACCCTGCGTGGCATCATGAGTTGGCTTCAAGGCCTTCAGGACTCCATGTCTCAGTTTTGCCTCAGGTTGGAGGGGGGAGAGAAAACATCTCGGTGTCACAGACCTTCTTTGCCCTGAAATACCACCAGTTACTTGGGGAGACATCAAGTCACTAGTCGCCTCAGCTCAGCAATTGACTCAACAAAAACATCAAGAAGAAACCCCAGAGATTCCTTTGATACTTACAGTGCCTCAACTGACATGGAACTTGTTGTTGTTAGTGTGTTGTCTTCTTCCTTTTTTCATAGGCAAAGTTGGACAGTGCGAGGGAGAGACATAGAAAAAGGTCTTCCTTTTTCCATTGGTTCACCCCTCAAGTGGCTGGTAGGGCCGGCACGCTCGCCGATCCGAAGCCAGGAGCCGGGTGCATCCTCCTGGTCTCCCATGTGGGTGGCCTCATTGAGCTTGAAATCCTGGTTCATTCAGTGCATACTCTCGTTGACTAATACTTGTACAGATTGTTTTCCCTGTTTCCAAAAACCCACCTATTACTAATGGTTACTCATAAAAAAGGGGGCTGCGTGGAACAGTGTTTCTGCAGAAGCACTCTCAGTGGGGACCAATCTTCCTGAACACCAGGTGCTGTGTAGGAGCAGATTGAGGATAATAAATGCCTTGCTAACAAGAAGAGCATTGAGTCCAACGCAGCTATATAGCAGACATGCTTATCTAATAACGCAATTCATAATCATGTGCTGTACAAAGGACTAATGCAACCCTTGTCAATAAAAGAAGCACATTGTAATGCACTGGCAGTGCTTTTTAGAGAAAGAGCTCCCATGTCCTTTCTCTCCTTCTTTAGAACCTCCCCAACAAAACTCGATGCTTCCAGAATTGCATTCACATTCTACTCCTAACTCGAGACCTACTTCCATATTTCCTGTCCCATGGAATACCTTCACAACCCATTCAGTTCTTCAAATCACAAAAGAACAGCTTGATCTTGTCAGTCTCTGTGACTAAATTACCACTGCTTTGTATACTTTCACTTCTTGCATTCTCCTCAGTCCATTAATTTTTTTCAACATTGCTGCTCCCACCAGTCTAAAAAAGGTTTGTCAACAACAGGAATCACTGTGTACTTACTCCTCATGTAGGATCTCTGTCCTTAATGTGCTGTGCATTGAGATTTAATGCTATAACGAGTACTCAAATAGGATATTTCACTTTGTGTTTCTATGGGGGTGCAAACTGTTGAAATCTTTACTTAATATATACTAAATTGATCTTCTGTAAAAAAAAAGAAATTATCAATTCTCAACTTGACTCTCACTGGGATTAAACATGACAATAGGTCTGATCTGATTTCATCAGCATTTAAAAAAATCATTTCTTACTTTTCACTTTATGTTTCTGTGTGGGAGCAAACTGTTGTAATCCTTACTTAATGTATACTAAGATGATCTTCTGTATATTAAGATAATCGAAAATGAATCTTGATGTGAATGGAAGGGGAGAGGGAGTGGGAAAGGGAGGGTTGTGGGTGGGAGGGACGGTATGGGGGGAAGCCATTGTAATCCATAAATTGTACTTTGGAAATTTATATTCATTAAATAAAAGTTAAAAAAAAGGTTTGTCTTAACTTGCAATCTCATAGAATCTAGAGATGCACTTTTAGAGAGAAGAGTTAAACGTCAATGCTGGGAGCTTTGAAGAAAGAGACATGAGCTTAACTAAGTCTTCATTGTTGAAGCTGGCAGAGTCCATCGTGAGTATGAATGCTCTTGTGATAATGAAATAATAAGCTTGTAATTGAGACAGATCATGCTATGTTTTGAAATAACCTCAAAGAAGACAATGGAAATTGAAGATTATATTTTTCTTTTACTCAGGTAATCTGTGATTTTGCACATGCAATAACATTGCTAGATCTTAAAACTCCAGCCTATATATCAGTGATATCACCGATAAATTGATAATTACATTCCATATGTGCATGTTAATGTTAATAAATGTATTTGAAGCTTAACAATTTATAAGCCAGGATAAAATAAGTCAATGTTTTACATGATTACATGATTTTAGTTTATATTTTTGCTAATACCACTGGCTTTCCAGAAAATTCTACTAATGTATCAAAACCATAAAATTGATTGTTATATGATTCGAGGTATCTTTTATGACCCATTTAAGTTTCTAGTCTTTATTGGGTTTTGAAATTGATAAGGTGAGGCCGGCGCCGCGGCTCACTAGGCTGGTCCTCCAACTTGTGTCACAGGTACAATGGGTTCTAGTCCCAGGTGGGGTGCTGGATTCTGTCCTGGTTGCCCCTCTTCCAGGCCAGCTCTCTGCTGTGGCCAGGGAGTGCAGTGGAGGATGACCCAAATGCTTGGGCCCTGCAACCGCATGGGAGACCAGGAGAAGCATCTGGCTCCTGGCTTCGGATCAGTGCGATGTCCGGCGCAGCGCACCAGCCATGGCAGCAATTGGAGGGTGAAACAACGGCAAAGGAAGACCATTCTCTTGGTCTCTCTCTCTCACTGTCCACTCTGCCTGTCAAAAAAAAAAAAAAAAGAAATTGATAAGGTGAAATTGGTTCATCTGCTTTTTTTTTAAGATTTCATTATAGCCCTAGTAGAGAATTCTAACCTGACTTTGATTTTTAAGTGCTTTTTAGCAGAAGCTACCTTTCTTCAAAGATTTTTTTTTTAATTTTATTTAATGAATATAAATTTCCAATGTACGGCTTATAGATTACAATGGCTTCCCCATCATAATGTCCCTCCTACCCGCCACCCTCCCCTTTCCAACTCCCTCTCCCCTTCCATTCACATCAAGATTCATTTTTGATTCTCTTAATATACAGAAGATCAGTTTAGCATACATTAAGTAAAGATTTCAACAGTTTGCTCCCACACAGAAACATAAAGTGAAAAGTAAGAAATGATTTTATAAATGATGATAAAATCAGATCAGACCAATTGTCATGTTAAATCCCAGTGAGAGTCAAGTTGTGAATTGCTAATTTCTTTTTTTTTTACAGAAGATCAGTTTAGTATACATTAAGTAAAGATTTCAACAGTTTGCACCCCCATAGAAACACGAAGTGAAATATACTATTTGAGTACTCGTTATAGCATTAAATCTCAATGCACAGCACATTAAGGACAGAGATCCTACATGAGGAGTAAGTGCACAGTGACTCCTGTTGTTGACTTTACAAATTGACACTCCTGTTTATGGCATCAGTAATCTCCCTACGCTCCAGTCATGAGTTTCCAAGGCTATGGAAGCCTTTTCAGTTCTCCGACTCTTATCTTGTTTAGACAAGGTCATAGTCAAAGCGGAAGTTCTTTCCTCCCTTCAGAGAAAGGTACCTCCTTCTTTGAAGATCTGTCCTTTCCACTGGGATCTCACTCACAGAGATCTTCTATTTAGGTCTTTTTTTTTTGCCAGAGAGTCTTGGCTTTCCATGCCTGAAATACTCTCATGGGCTTTTCAGCCAGATCCGAATGCCTTTAGGGCTGATTCTGAGGCCAGAGTGCTGTTTATGACATCTGCCATTCTATGGGTCTGCTGAGTATCTCCCTTCCCATGTTGGATCACTCTCCCCTTTATTTATTCTCTCAGTTAGTATTACCAGGCACTAGACTTGTTTATGTGCTCATTTGACTCTTAGTGCTTTCATTATGATCAATTGTGAACTGAAATCGATCCCTTGCACTTGTGAGATGGCATTGGCACATGCAACCTTTATGGGATTGAATTGGAGTCCCCTGGTATGTTTCTAACTCTACCGTTTGGGGCAAGTCAGCTTGAGCATGTCCCAAATTATACATCTCTTCCCTCTCTTATTCCCACTCTTATGTTTAACAGGGATCACATTTCAGTTAAATTTCAACACTTAAGAATAACTGTGTATTAATTACAGAATTAAACCAGTCATATTAAGTAGAACAGACCAAAAAAAAAAAAAAAAAACTACTAAGAGGGATAATGTATTAAGTTGTTCATTAACAGTCAGGGCTATGCTGGTCAAGTCACCGTTTCCCATAGTGTCCATTTCACTTCAACAGGTTTCCTTGTTGGTGTTCAGTCAGTTGTCACTGATCAGGGAGAACATATGGTATTTGTCCCTTTGGGACTGGCTTATTTCACTCAATATGTTGTGTTCCAGATTCCTCCATTTTGTTGCAAATGACTGGATTTCGTTGTTTCTTACTGCGGTATAGTATTCTAAAGAGTACATATCCCATAATTTCTTTATCCAGTCTACCGTTGATGGGCATTTAGATTGGTTCCAGGTCTTGGCTATTGTGAATTGTGCTGCAATAAACATTAGGGTGCAGACTGCATTTTGTTTGCCAATTTAAAATCCTTTGGGTAAATTCCAAGGAGTGGGATGGCTGGGTTGGACGATAGGGTTATATTCAGGTTTTTGAGGAATCTCCTGACTGATTTCCATAGAGGCTTGACCAGTCTGCATTCCCACCACCAGTGGGTTAGTGTCCCTTTTTCCCCACATCCTCGCCAGCATCTGTTGTTGGTAGATTTGTGTATGTGAGCCATTCTAACCGGGGTGAGGTGAAACCTCATTGTGGTTTTGATTTGCATTTCCCTGATTGCTAGTGATCCTGAACATTTTTTCATGTGCCTGTTGGCCATTTGGATTTCCTCTTTTGAAAAATGTCTGTGGAGGTCTTTGGCCCATCTCTTAAATGGGTTGTTTGTTTTGATGTTGTGGAGTTTCTTGATCTCTTTGTAGATTCTGGTTATTAACCCTTTATCTGTTGCATAGTTTGCAAATATTTTTTCTCATTCTGTTGGTTGTCTCTTCACTCTCCTGACTTTTTATTTTGCAGCACAGAAACTTCTCAATTTGATGCAATCTCAATGATTTTATCTTTGACTGCCTGTGCCTCCCGGGTCTTTTCCAGAAACTCTTTGCCTGTGCCATTATCTTGAAGGGTTTCTCCAATGTTCTCTAATAACTTGATGGTGTCAGGTCGTAGATTTAGGTCTTTAATCCACGTTGAGTGGATTTTTGTGTAAGGTGTAAGGTAGGGGTCTTGCTTCATGCTTCTGCACGTGGAAATCCAGTTTTCCCAGCACGATTTATGAATAGACTGTCCTTGCTCCAGGAATTGGTTTTAGATCCTTGATCAAATTTAAGATTTTGTAATTTTCATCGTAGAGATCTTTAACGTCCTTGGTTAAGTTTATTCCAAGGTATTTGATTGTTTTTCTAGCTATTGTGAATGGGAATGAATTAGCAGTTCTTTCTAAGCCGTGGCATTGCTTGTGTATACAAAGGTTGTTGATTTTTGTGCATTGACTTTATATCCTGCTACTTTGCCAAACTCCTCTATGAGTTCCAATACTCTCTTAGTAGAGTTCTCTACCTTGTGATGCCGACACACCCGGTTCTAGTCCCGGGTGGGGTTCTGGATTCTGTCTGGTTGCCCCTCTTCCAGGCCAGCTCTCTGCTATGGCCCAGGACGGCAGTGGAGGATGGCCCAAGTCCATGGGCCCTGCACCCCATTGGAAACCCCATGGGAAACCAGGAGAAGCACCTGGCTCCTGGCTTTGGATCAGTGTGGTGTGCCAGCCACAGCGAGCCGGCTGCCACTTCCATTGGAGGGTGAACCAATGGCAAAGGAAGACTTTTTCTCGGTCTCTCTCTCCCACTTTCCACTCTGCCTGTCCAAAAAAAAAAACACAATAAATTGATAAGGTGAAATTTGTTCATCTGCTCTTTTTAAAGATGTCATTATAGCCCTACTAAGTAAAGCATTCTAACCTGACTTTGATTTTTTAAGTGCTTTTTAGCAGAAGCTAACTCTCTTCAAAAATTAATACTTGCTGCAAGAATAAGAGTCTTCAAGATTTGAATTCTTTCACTGTTTCAAACCTATTATATTTATTAAAACAAAATTGTGGCTTATATATACAATTATGAAATTGTAGACTATAAGTCGTAGGCTATAAAATCTATAAAATTATAGATTGTAGGATAAATTTGCATAGTTTCTTACATTATGTCCTGATTATTTATGCTCTATTTCCTGATGGGGAAAATAATGATTCAAAGCAGTTATTTGCCATGGAAAGGTCTCTGGAATTTAAGCTAAATGTCTCCTATGTCAGATAACCGTAATCAGATGATAAAATCGGTGTGTATCTGTATTCCATAAATTTGGTATGTTGTATTATCACTTCTTTTGTTTCCAGAGATGTTTTTATTTCCTTTTTGATTTCTTCTATGAACCACTGTTCGTTCATGAACATGTTGTTCATTCTCCATGTGTTTGCACGTGATGCAGAGATTCTTGAGTTGTTGATTTCTAGCTTCATTTCATTGTGGTCCAAGAAGACGCAAGGTATGATGTTGATTTTTTTTCATTTGCTGAGACTTGTGTTTTGGCCTAGGATGTTGCCAATCCTAGAGAAAGTCTCATGTACCAGAGAGAAAAATGTGTGCTCTGTGGCTGTGTGGTGTAAGGTTCGGCAGGTCTCTGCTAGGTCTGTTAGTTAAGTCTAAAGTGTTAATTACCTCTGCATTTGCTTGTTGATTTTCTGTCTTGTTGATGCGCCCATTGCTGAAAGCGGGTTATTGAAGTCCTGCATTACTACTGTATTTGAGTCTTTCTGTCACTTTAAATACATTAACATTTCTTTTAAATAGCCAGGTACCCTGCAATTATGTGCGTATACAAGTTCAATATCCCATCTTTCTGTTGAATTGGCCCTTTAATCATTATATGGTGCCCTTCTTTGTCTCTTTTAATTGTTTTTGTGCTAAAGTCTATTTGGTCTGATATTAGGATGGCCACCCCAACTCTGTTTCTGTTTCTATTAGCATGGATTATATTTTTCCACCCCTTCACATTCAGTCTGCTTGCATCTTTGTTGGTAAGGTGTTGTTCTTGTAGGCAGCAAATAGATGGGTTTCCTTTTTTAATCCATCCAGCCAATCTATGTCTTTTAACTGGGGAGTTGAGACCATTCACATTCAGTGTGACTATTGTTAAGTACCGACATTTCCCTGACAGGTTTCCATAGATAGTTGTATTTTATTTTATTTTTTATTTATTTCTTTATTTGACATGTAGAGTCATAGACAGTGAGAGAGAGAGAGAGAGAGAGAGAGAGGGGTGTCTTCCTTCCATTGGTTCACCCCCAAATGGCCGCCATGGCTGGTGCTGCGCCGATCCAAAGCCAAGAGCCAGGTGCTTCCTCCTGGTTTCCTATGCGGGTACAGGGGACCAAGCAGTTGGGTCATCCTCCACTGCCCTCCTGGGCCACAGCAGAGAGCTGGACTGGAAGAGGAGCAACCGGGACTAGAACCTAGCGCCCCTATGGGATGCTGGCACCGCAGGCACAGGATTAGCCAAGTGAGCCACGGCACCGGCCCCCATAAATAGTTTTGTTTATGTATTTTGGATTTCAGTTTTACTTTACCTGGTTCATTTTCTGTGTTCATCTACTTTTGCAGTGATGTTCCCATTTCTGTATTTCTCTGTGTAGGACATCCTTGAACATCTTTTGTAGGGTCGGGTAAGTAGTTATGAATTCTTTCAATTTCTGTTTGTTGTGGTAAATCCTCATTTCTCCTTCATTCAAATATTTTTCAAAAAAATTTTTTTCTTTCAATTTTTTTCTGACAGGCAGAGTGGACAGTGAGAGAGAGCGAGACAGAGAGAAAGGTCTTCCTTTGTCGTTGGTTCACCCTCCAATGGCCGCCATGGCTGGCGCGCTGTTGCTGGTGCACCACATTGATCCAATGGCAGGAGCCAGGTACTTTTCCTGGTCTCCCATGGGGTGTAAGGCCCAGGTACATGGGCCATCCTCCACTGCACTCCCTGGCCACAGCAGAGAGCTGGCCTGGAAGAGGGACAACCGGGACAGAATCCGGCATCCCGACCGGGACTAGAATCCGTTGTGTTGGCGCCGCAAGGCAGAGGATTAGCCTAGTGAGCCACAGCGCCGGACCCATTTCTCCTTCATTCATAAGTAAGAGTTTTACAGGATATACTAACCTGGGTTGACAATATTTTTTCTCTTAGGACTTGGAGTAGGTCTCTCCATTCTCTCCTTGCCTGAAGGGTTTGTGATGAGAAGTCCCAAGTGAGTCTGATTGGCTTTTCTCTGAATGTTATCTGTCTTCTCTCTTGCATGTATTTTAAGATCTTTTCTTTATGTTACTGAGGAGAGCTTAACTACAATTGTGTGGTGAAGATCTTTTTTTTTTAAAACTTGAAAATTGTTCTTAAAATTTTTTAGTATTTCAATTACATATTTCATGGGGTATAGTGTTATAGTTTGATACAGGAATTAAATGTGTGATGATCAAAAAGGTTAGCATTTTCACCTCTAAACCTTTTTTAAAAATTTGATTGGTTCATCATAATTATATTTATTTGTGGTATTTCAAAAATATATACAATGTCCATTGATCAAAGCAGAGTAATTAACATATTGTTATGTTCTACAATTGGTCTTAATTTTGTCACCTCTTTTGATCAAAATATTTTGATGCCAACCTTCCTTCCACATCCCCAAACAACAGGCACTCAATGAGTTGAAATAAAGGAAAGACTACCTCAGTATAAAGGATTACATCGCTATATAAAGATAGTTCCAGGAGTTTGAGGTTATAAAATCCCCTCAGACAACTCATTACAGTATATTTGTTTTTTTTAACGTGTATTTAGTAGATATAAAATTCCAAAGTACAGAATAATTGTGTGTTGATTACAGAGCTCAAGCAATAGTATTAAGTAGAACAAAAATATTAAAAGGGATAAAGTATTAAAGTGTACATCAACAGTGATGACAAGGGCTGATTAATTCACTGTTTCTCATAGTGTCCATTTCACTTCAACAGGTTTCCTTTTAGGTGCTTAGATAACTGTCGCCGCTCAGGGAGAACATATGATATCTGTCCCTTTGCAAATGACCGCATTTCATTGCTTTTGCTGCTGTATAGTATTCTATAGAGTACATGTCCCATAATTCCTCTATGCAGTCTACTGTTGTTGGGCATTTGAGTTGATTCCAGATCTTAGCTATTGTGAATCGAGCTGCAATAAACATTAAGGTGCAGACCGCTTTTTTGTTTCCCAATTTCATTTCCTTTGGGTGAATTCCAAGGAGTGGGATAGCTGGGCTGTATGGTAGCGTTATATTCAGGTTTGTGAGGAATCCCCAGACTGACTTCCATAGTGGCTTGACCAGTTTGCATTCCCAGGAAACAATGGGTTAGGGCCCTTTTTCCCCACATCCTCACCAGCATCTGTTGTTGGTAGATTTCTGAAGGTGAGCCATTCTCACTGGTGTGACGTGAAACCTCATTGTGGTTTTGAATTACATCTCACTGATGGCTAGTGATCCTGAACATTTTTTCATGTGTCTGTTGGCCATTTGGATTTCCTCTTTTGAAAAATGTCTGTGGAGGTCTTTGGCCCATCTCTGAAGTGGGTTGTTTGTTTTGATGTGGTGGAGTTTCTTGATCTCTTTGTAGATTCTGGTTATTAACCTTTTATCTGTTTTATTGGTTGCATATATTTTTTCCCATTCTGTCAGTTGCCTCTTCACTTTCCTGACTGTTTTTTTTTTTTTTGCAGTACAGAAACTTCTCAATTTGATACAATCTCAAATGTTAATTTTGGCTTTGACCGCTTGTGCTTCCGGGGTCTTTTCCAAGAAGTCTTTGCTGGTACTAATATCTTGCAGGGTTTCTCCAGTGTTCTCTAATAATTTGATGGTGTCGGGTCCTAGATTTAGGTCTTTAATCCATGTTGAGTGGATTTTTGTGTAACGTGTAAGGTAGGGGTCTTGCTTCATGCTTCTGCATGTGGAAATCCAATTTTCCCTAGAATATTTATTGAATAGACTCTCCTTACTGCAGGGATTGATTTTGGATCCTTGATCAACTATAAGTTGGCTGTAGATGTTTGGATTGATTTCTGGTTTTGACTATTCTGTTCCATTGGTCTATCCCTCTGTGGGGAATCGCAGGCTGGCCACCTGTGGGAACTTCCTCACTTTGCTGTTTGCCTTGCCTGTTGTAATAACTTGTGCAAAACAAGTTAAGGAAGTGCTGGCTGCTGAGCAAAACAAGTCAAGGAAGTGCTAACCACAGGATGTCCTGAAGACACAAACAACCCCGATGGGAGCAAGATGAACTTTCAACCTGAGGCACTATGTGCCCTTCAACTTGATTGGACTGTGCCTGCATGGACTGCATGTGAACAGACTAGCCATTGTCTGGGAGCATCCTGCTAGGGGAACCTAGGGTATATAATGGGGATAGGATTGTGTAGGAAGAGGAGGGCTTGGCTTCTTTTCTTTTGCCTTGCATCTGGATGAATAAAGTTCCATGAGAACCAAGTAAGCAGTGATCGTGTCTTTACTACGCTGGACTCTCGCGGGCGAGCGTCCGGCATCCCTCTGTTTCTGTACCAAAACCATGCTGTTTTGATTACAACTGCCCTGTAGTAGGTCCTGAAATCTGGGATTGTGATGCCTCCGGCTTTGTTTTTGCTGTACAAGATTGCTTTAGCTATTCGAGGTCTCTTGTGCCTCCATGTATATTTCAGCACCATTTTTTCCAGATCTGAGAAGAAGGTCTTCGGTATCTTGATTGGGATTGCATTGAATCTCTTAATTGCTTTTGGGAGAATGGGCATTTTGTTGTTATTGATTCTTCCAATCCATGAGCATGGAAGATTTTTCCATTTTCGGTCTCTTCTTCTATTTCTTTCTTTAAGATTTTGTAATTCTCATCGTAGAGATCCTTGACGTCCTTGGTTAAGTTTATTCCAAGGTATTTGATTGTTCTTGTAACTGTTGTGAATGGGATTGATCTTAGAAGTTCTTTCTCAGCCATGGCATTGCCTGTGTATACAAAGCTGTTGATTTTTGTGCATTGACTTTATATCCTGCTGCTTTGCCGAAACTTTGCTGCAGTTTTTCTAGATCCTTGATATGCATTGAAAGCTCATTTATTTGGTGCCTTTCCAATTTCTTGATGTAGGCACTTATTGCTATAAACTTTCCTCTTATCACTGCTTTTGCTGTATCCCATAAGTTTGATATGTTGTGATGCGGTCCTCATTTACTTCCAGAAAGTTTTTGATTTCTCTTTTGATTTCTTCTAGGACCCAGTGTTCATTCAGGAGCATGTTGTTCAATCTCCATGTGTTTGCATATGTTCTAGGGATTCCTGAGTTGCTAATTTCCAACTTGATTCCACTATGGTCTGAGAAGCTGCATCATATGATTCTAATTCTTTTGAATATGTGGAGACTTGTTTTATGGCCTAGTATGTGGTCAATCCTAGAGAAAGTCGCATGTACTGCTGAGAAGAATGTATATTCTTTGTGTGTAGGATGAAAAATTCTGTAGATATCTGTTGGATCCATTTGGGCAATGGTGTCCTTTGAATCTACTGTTTCCTTGTTGATCTTCTGCCCTGTTGATCTGTCTATTTCTGAGAGTGGAGTATTGAAGTCCCCCAGTACTATTGTATTGGGGTCTAAGTCTCCCTTTAAGTCCCTTTACATATCTTTTAAATAAACCGGGGACCTATATTTAGGTGCATATTCATTAATAATCGTTATATCTTCCTGTTGAATTGATCCCTTAATCATTATATAGTGCCCTTCTTTGTCTCTCTTAACAGTTTTTGTGGTAAAGTTTATGTTGTCCAATATTATATGGCTATGCCCGCTCTGTTTTCATTTTATATCTTTTTCCAGCCTTTCACTTTCAGTCCGCATGCATTGTTGTTGGAAAGATGTATTCCTTGTGAGCAGCAAATACATGGTTTTTGTACCTTGCCCCATTCAGCCAATCTGTGCCTTTTAACTGGAGAGTTGAGGCCATTAACGTTCAATGTGACTATTGATAGGAGTAATTTTGCCCTGCCATTTTCCCAAAGATATTTTCTAGCATATGCTTTGAACTTCCTGTGATCTTTTGCTGTGAGGTTTCCTTCCGTTGCCTTCTTTCATACTGATGACCGTGTTTCGGTGTTTCTCTGTGTAACACATCTTTCAGCATCTTTTGCAGGGCTGGATGAGAAGAGACAAATTCTTTCAATTTCTGTTTGCTATGAAAGGTCTTTATTTCTCCTTCATTCACAAATGGGAGCTTTGCAGTATATAATAATCTGGGCTAGTAGTTTTTCTCTGTTAGTACCTGGGCTATGTCTCGCCATTCCCTTCACAAAGGCACAGGTATTGTCCCATCTTCCCACCTCTATAGTTCCAACACCTGGCTTGGCCCTTGGCATGTACTGAGGCTCTGAGTTCTATCTGATAGAAAACTCCACAACATTAGGCACTACTGGAAGGCCAAGGGAAGTACATCACTTTCCTTGAGAGGAGGAGTGTCAAGGAGAGCTTCCAGGATAAAGACACAAGAGAAGTACTTGTTGATGTGGCAGTGGAGAAGCTGAGGGTCAAGAAGAAGCTGGGACAGTACTCTAAGTGGAGGAGAGTGTGTAAGTGCTGGGGAAGAGGGTGATGGCAGCAGATGATGGCTCAACTAGCTGAGTGTCTGTCATGCACCTGTGAAACTTGGATTTCATTTCCACCTCCTGGCTTCAGCCCCACTCAGCCCTGGCCTTTGTGGGCATTTCAGAAAGAAACTAATCGATGGGCGCACTCTACCAGTCTCTCTCTCTCTCTCTCTCTCTCTCTCTCTCTCTCTGTCTGATGCTCTCAAATAAATAAATAATCTTGGGCCGGTGCAGCAGCTCACTAGGCCAATCTTCCGCTTGTGGCGCCGGCACAGCGTGTTCCAGTCCTGGTCGGGTCACCGGATTCTGTCCTGGTTACCCCCCTTCCAGTCCAGCTCTCTGCTGTGGCCCAGGAATGCAGTGGAGGATGGCCCAAGTCCTTGGGCCCTTCACCCCATGGGAGAACAGGATAAGTACGTTGCTCCTGCCATCGGATCAGCGCGCTGCGCCGGCTCCAGCGCACCAGCCATGGCAGCCATTGGAGGGTGAATCAACGACAAAGGAAGACCTTTCTCTCTGTCTCTCTCTCACTGTCCACTCTGCCTGTCAAAAACAAAAACAACAACAACAAAAAAAAAAAAACAAAAAACAAAAACAAATAAATAATCTTGAAAATTTATTTTGGTGCAAAACCATTTAAAAACCATCATCAGTTTTTTTCCATAATATTTGCTTTAATGAACTTTTTGAAAATGCCTTACATTTGCCTAAAGCAGCCTATGCAGACCAAGACAGGAGCTATTTTGGCTTATTGATGAATTGACCCCTTTATCATTATGAAATGACACTTTCTCCCTACTACTATTCTTCATAACCGTATCAGCACTGGGACCAGCATTGTGGTGCAATTGGTCGGGCTGCTGCCTACAATGCTGGCATCCTATATGGGTGCTAGTTTTGAGGCCCAGCTGTTCCACTTCTGCTCCTGGCTTCTGTCTAGGCCAACCATAGCTGTTGTGGCCACTGGAGAGTAAGCCAGCAGAAAGATCTATCTTCCCCTCTCTCCACAACTCTCCTTTTCAAATAAATAATGTTTTAAACAAATCAGACCAGTACTTGGGATATCCCTAGTGTTACTTAAAGTCTATTTGGATGTTCATATAGCAACCCAAGCTTTCTTATGATTAAAGTTAGCATGGCCTATCTTTCTCTGCCCTTTTATTTGTGTCTGTGTCTAAGGTAGGTGTCATGTAGGCAGTATATCATTTCGTGTTGCCTTTTCATCCGTTTCAACAAAAGCTACATTTTGGAGTATTTAGATCATTTACATATCATGCTATAATTGATACAGTTGTGCTTAAATCTACCAATACCAAAAATACCAAAAGCTGCAATATATGTGTATGTGTATGTGTATGTGTATGTTCATATATATGAATATATATGGGGCCCTGCACCCACATGGGAAACCTGGAAGAAGTTCCTGGCTGTTGGCTTCAGATCGACCCGGCTCCAGCTGTTGGGGACATCTGGGAGGTGAACCAGTGAATGGAAGACCTTTCTCTCTCTCTCTCTCCCTGTCTCTCTCTCTCTCTCTGTGTGTGTGTTTAACTCCACTTCTAAAATAAATACATTTTTAAAAAGAAAAACTTTCGTTAAAATTAAAAACATAAAACTGTACAGATCATAGAAACCCTCAAGAACCCCTTGGGAACCTCGGCATGAGCACCTTGCTTCTACCCTATTTTCTTTCACAACAGCGGTAAGTTCCTCCATCACTGTAAGACAGAAGTTTGAACTTCAGAATATCTAATGAAACCACCTACCCAATCCGTGGCTATGAGAACACCAGGACCAGAAGATATACTATGGCTAATAAGTACACGAAAGATGATGAACACTCTGGGCTCTCAAGGAAATGTAAATTAACTGCACTGAGATTCCATTACACACACATTCTACTCTGCAAAGGCTATAGCAGCACATCATCCAAGTTTACAGGAGGATATGAAGTTAATGAAACTGTCACTCATTGTTAGTTGAAATAAAAAGGTGGTACAGCCACTTATTGGTATGCCAGTTTTCCCCTAAAGGTAAACATTCACTTACTATACAACCCAGCAACGCCTGTCCTAGGTAATTACTAGGTCAAAAAAGCATGTCTACACAAAGACTTTTACCGAAATGTTTGTAACAGCTTTGCTCATAACAGGTGAAAAATGAAGAGCCTAATTGCTCACCCCTCGCTAAACCCATTATCAATGGCACATGCACATGAGATAACTTAATGCAGGAGTGCTCCAAGGACACATGCAAGATAGCTGGATGAATCCATGTGGTAACCTGGAACAGTGAAAAGAGCTACACACCAAGGGTCAATACCACTTGAATCCACTTCCATGAAGCTTTTGAAAAGACAAAGTAACAACAGAAAGAAGTTCAGGACTCCCAAGGCCTGGAGTAGGGCACGGCATGAATGGCCAAAAACAGACATTCATTCTGTGGGGGCAGTATTTGATCTAGAAGTTTAACTTCTCTGCCCTATTTTAGAGTGCCTGGGTTCAATCCCTGACCCTAACTCTACCTTCCTGCCAATGCATGCCTTTGGAGGCAGTGGTGATGGCTCAAGTACATAGGTCCACACCACTTATGACATGGATTGAGTTCCTAGCTCCTGGCCTCAGGCTCAGCTAGGGACAGTTGGGAGCATGTGCAGAGTAAACCAGTGTGTCGGAGCTCATTTTATCTCTGTGCCTCTTGAACTAACAAATGAATGAATAATACATATTTTGAAAAGGAATGGTTGTAGGGTGACATATATTGCTGTAGTGGCAGAGCCATGATATATCTGACAAAACTCAGAAAGAACAGAAAGTTGTGGATTTTGTGTTTTTTAACCTTATTATGGTCTCCCTGATCGGCGACAACTAACTGAGCACCAAAGGGGAAACCCGTTGAAGTGAAATGGACACTATGAGAAACGCTGACTTGATCAGCCCTTGCCCTTACTGCGGATGAACAACTTGATACGTTATCCCACTTAGTATATTTTATGTTTGTTCTACTTTAGGTTGAATACTGTAATCAATACACAGTTATTCTTAAGTGTTGAAACTTAACTGAAAAGTGATTGCTGCTAAATATAAGAGTGGGAATAATAGAGGAAAGAGATGTGCAATTTGGGACATGCTCAAGCTGACTTGCCCCAAATGGTAGAGTTAGAAACATATCAGGGGATTCCAATTCAAGGTGGCATGTACCCATGCCATCTCACTAGTCTGAGTGATCGATTTCTGTTCACAATTGATCATAATGATAGGACTAAGAGCCAAAGGGATGACATAAGCAAGACTAGTGTCTGCAAATACTAACCGATAGAATAAGAAGGGAGAGAACGATCCACCATGGGAAGCGAGATACACAGCAGACTCAAGAATGGCGGATGTCCTAAACAGCGCTCTGGCCTCAGAATCAGCCCTTAAAGCATGTGGATCCAGCTGAAAAGCACATGAGAGTATATCAGGCATGGGAAGCCAAGACACACTGGGGGAAAAAATGACCTAAATGAAAGTTCTCCACAGGTGAGATCCCAGTGGAAAGAAAAGGTCATCAAAGAAGGAGGTACCTTTCTCTGAAGGGAGGATAGAACTTCCACTTTGACTATGACCTTGTCTAAATAGGATCAGAGTCGGTGAACTCAAAAGGCTTCCATAGCCTTGGCAACTCATGACAAGAGCCTAGTGTGATTACTGATGCCGTATACAAGAGTGTCAAGTTGTGAGCCGGCGCCGTGGCTCAATAGGCTAATCCTCCACCTTGCGGCGCCGGCACACCGGGTTCTAGTCCCGGTTGGGGCGCTGGATTCTGTCCCGGTTGCCCCTCTTCCAGGCCAGCTCTCTGCTATGGCCAGGGAGTGCAGTGGAGGATGGCCCAGGTGCTTGGGCCCTGCACCCCATGGGAGACCAGGAAAAGCACCTGGCTCCTGGCTCCTGCCATCGGATCAGCGCGGTGCGCCGGCTGCAGCGGCGGCCATTGGAGGGTGAACCAACGGCAAAGGAAGACCTTTCTCTCTCTGTCTCTCTCTCTCACTGTCCACTCTGCCTGTCAAAAAAAAAAAATAAAATAAAAAAAAAAGAGTGTCAAGTTGTTAAGTCAACAGGAGGAGTCACTGTGCACTTACTCCTCATGTAGGATCTCTGTCTTAATGTGCTGTACAGTGTGATTTAATGCTATAACTAGTACTCAAATGATATTTTCCACTTCATGTTTCTATGTGGGTGCAAACTGTGGAAATCTAGACTTAATATTTGCTAAACTGATCTTCTGTATATAAAGAGAATTGAAAATGAATCGATGACAATGGAAGGGGGGAGGGAGTGGGAAAGGGGAGGGTTGCAGTTGGAGGGAAGTTATGGGAGGAAAGCCATTGTACTCCATAAGCTGTACTTTGGGAATTTTTATTCATTAAATAAAAGTTAAAAAAAATTCGGGTTCATTCTTGAGGGGCACTCTATATATTTAAGAAAGAAATCTGCATGCTTCGATTAAATATTAAATATTTAACAGTACTTAACAAATTGTATTACCTGGCTATAATAATAAACAGAAGAGTAAAAAGAAATAGTAACTTGCTTTTCGGACCAAGAATGCCTAAAACCAACTTACATCAACCAAGTAATACAGAATCATTGGAAGCTTTTTCCCTGGGAATGGACTCAGACAAGCTCTCCTCTTTTCACTAGCTGCCTCCGACATTGCACTGAAGTGGTGCACTCTTGGAAACACGCTTTAAGGACTGACATTTAAGGAACAATATTTGAGAGTCACACTTTCGGATGAAAGGTAACTCCACATAATCCAAACCCAGCTAAATCAATTTACTGGATGCAATATCAATAACTGAAATTCACAGAATTACTATGTAGCAACAAACACAATAGGAAAATAAAACTAAACGACAAAACACAGAATAGGAACTACATATCTAAAGAATGAACCAAAAAAGGTCTAATCTATGTAATATATGTAAACATCTATCAGTGAAAACGGTACGTTAAGAAAAGACTAGGAAGACCTAACAGAAAAATAGATCGAGCATATGCAGAAAGCAATACTAAAAATGGTCCAAAGGCCACTGAATGTTCAGTGGACTGTTAAGGCACCTTCAGCAGGTTACTGCAAACTGCAGATCATAACTTGCTAGCGGGAACTCAGACACATGAGGTAAAGAGGGAAGCACGAAGTGGGACGAACAGAAAAGTGAGCACCCTCCATCTTTTGAGAGGTGTGGGACAAAACAGAAAGCAGCCGCTTCAAATCAGACCTCAAACCTCGACATTCACTTCCCCAGTCACCCGGCACAACTCCACGTGACCCCACTGTGACGGAGAGGGCTTTGATTGGCTGAGTCACTCGCTATGGCATACGCACACAATGGGCGTGCAAACTGTCCAATCAGCAGGCACGCTAGTTGCACCAATAGGTACTCCGACTCCGCGGGATCCCTTTGAGAAGACGCCATAGTTGCGCATGGGTTTGGCTGATAGACGTTGAACAGCGCTTAGCGCTTCAAACTCTCCTTTCTGGTGCCCTTCCTCTGCGCGGGGCGGAGCAAAGGAGAAGCTTGGGATCCCTTGGAAGCCGGAAAGTGGTGAGTGCACGAGGCTGGGCCTCTCATGGGGATGAGTGAGTAACCGGTGGCAACACACTGGAAATGACTAACGTGAGCCACAGGGCTCCCCGTGCTCAGTTTCATAAGTTTCAGAGCCTAGTTTTGTGCTGGGGCAGCAGCTACCTGGATCCCGCCCCATCCATGGCGTGTAGAATGGGCCAACACCGAGGACCCTAGTCATCCCAAACCCCTTCCTGCAAGCAGCGGCGTTGGCTCAGTATGAGCAGCTTTGTACCATCAGCCCGTGTCTACAGCGAGGCCACGGTGGTCACTAAGGAAAACCAGGACTGCAAGCGGGGATTGACGCAGAGAAAACCTGCTGTCTGTGGGGCCGTCAGTCACTCCTGTCCTGGTAGTGGTTATCGGAATCCCCTGAGTTTCCTGTCCCGAGTCCCTGCAGAATAGCCTTCCTAAGGGTCCAGTCCTTTTTCTCTGCCTGTTGACACAGAGCCACAGACAGAGTAAGTTGGAAACAAAACTTTTATTTTAGCTGCAAGTTATGGTCCTCTACATGGAGGAGGCCTGAAACTTCGCAGGACCTAATGTGGAGTCAGAAAGGATCAGCAGGAGACACCAAGCCAGTTAGCCTTTTTTAGGGACACTGCTGAGTTTCCTCAGGTATTCTTAAGGGAAAGAGCCGATGGGCCCTTAAAGAACCTCCTTTTTCTTTCTGATAATGGAAATTAAATTTTCACAAGAAATTCAGATGGGTGTCATCCCGTAGCCATCTTCTTTCATTTCTTTAACAGAGTCATGCTGCTGTTTGATTTCTCTGAGCCCATCCGTTTTGGAATTAGTTCCATGCTTTGTGCATGATTGTTTGATTTCGTAGGATTAACCTGAGTAGAAAGGATGATAGGGAAAATTCGTGAAGTCATTGTTTTCTGCTAACTTCTAGTAGGAATAGGTGCACCCATGGATTGACCACCCTGGTAGCTCAGTGAGTTTGGGTCAGTTCAAATGACTTCCTATTCCTGTCCACCTTTGCACCCAGAGGTGACCCATTCCTGTTTTTTTTTTTTTCCATTTGGTTGTACTTTATAATAAACATTGCCATTTCTACCAAAGAGTAATTTTGCAAATTTTGAAGAAGTTGCTAGGAATTATTGTTATTATACTGGAAAGAGTTTTCCCCCTTTTTTACACACATGTGTGTCTCAGGCTGTGCTTAGGTAGTTCACTGATTCAAGTGTTTAGGGGTCTTGGCTTCTTTCAAGTTTATCTTTGAAGGTGTTGGTAGTGCCATTCTTGCTCATGACAGTGCATTGTGATTTTTTTAATGTTCTGAGGAAAATCAGGTTGTAGGTTGTAAATAAATTTAAATTCAGTAGGAAGTGTTGTCAGTATAGAGAATAATATCCAGGTATATTATTCTTGTGAATTACCAATACTTGGAGTGGTCTAATGTATCCTTTCCATATAATTTAAGTAGCTTCACTCTATGATAAAACATTGCTAAATACTCCTCACCACTACTTTTGTATTTATGGAGTGCTATTTAATTACACTTTTTGTCATTAATGTGTCTGTAAATTCACTTGTAATTCTGTAAGCTTTTGCCTTATGCAATTTCTTCCCTGTGTAGGTGCATACATATAAGCATTTTTCTAGGTTGGAGAACTTTCTCCTTTATTTTTATCTAATTTCAATAATGTTTATACTTATACCGTTATAATTTCTAATGCATGATTTGTGAAAATCAGTGTCACCAATCCATTTCTTTGAGCTGCTGTTAGAATGGTTTTTCCTCTTCACCTTTATTTTAACCTAATTGATTCTTTTTATTATTTAAAATATGTAATTCTTTGTCTCAAAGCAGCAAATATTGAATATATTTGTTGGTTAAAGATGGAGCTAGTAAATACATCCAGAATGCAGAATGGCTAAATCAAGCTAATTTTGGTGTGTATTATACACATGTTTTATCAAAATAAAATTTGATACGTAATCTCCCAGCGAGTTTCTGTAGAATACACTGTTGTTAAACAGTGCCACCATGTTGTACAATAGATCACTTTATTGATTTTTTTAAAGATTTTTATCAATTCATTTGAGAGGTAGAGTTACAGACAGTGAGAGGGCGAGACAGAGAAAGGTTTTCCTTCTGTTGGTTCATTCCCCAGATGGCCACACGGCTGGAACTGTGGCGTTCTGAAGCCGGGAGCCTCTTCCTGGTGTCCCATGTGGGTGCAGGAGCCCAAACACTTGGGCCATCTTCTACTGCTTTCCCAGGCCATAGCAGAGAGCTGCATTGGAAGAGGGGCAGCCAGGACTAGAACCGGCACCATATGGGATGCCGAGCTGTAGGCGGAGGATTCACTCACCTCGCCTCGGCGCCCACCCCTGTAGGTCACCTTAATTTACTCTGATATAAATGAAATTTACCACCCTTTTGATAACATGGCCTCAAATCTGACTCCTCTGTGTGTCTTTATTCTTTTTGTGTTTTTGGACAGGCAGAGTTAGACAGTGAAAGAGAGAGAGAGAGAGAGAGCGTGCGAGAGAGAGAGAGAAATGTCTTCCTTTTCTGTTAGTTTACCCCCAAATGGCCGCTACAGCTGGTGTGTTGCAGCCCTTGTGCTGCGCCAGTCAGAAGCCAGGAGCCAGGTGCTTTCTCCTGGTCTGCCATGTGGGTGCAGGGCTGAAGGACTTGGGCCATCCTCCACCGCCTTCCCGGGCCACAGCAGAGAGCTGGACTGGAAGAAGAGCAACTGGTACTAGAACCCGGCGCCCATATGGGATGCTGGTGCCGCAGGCAGAGGCTTAGACTAGTGAGCTGCGGCACTGGCCTTTATTCTTAAAACATATGTTTTTTGGACACAGTAGTGTGTGAAGTCTCATTCCTCATGTATTGCATCAGTCTCTATCTTTTAATTGGTTATCTAGTCTTAATACTCCTTTATGTGTTCTGGACATCGATATCTTGTCAATAAATGTGTTGCAAGTCATTTTCTAGTTTTAGAATTTCATTTCCATTGTCTTTATAGTAACCTAGTTTAAAGTTGTTTAAGTTCAATTTGTCTAAATTTGAAATACAAATTTCCCATGAAATACAAATTTCATATACATATATTTAGGAACACAGTGATATTTTCCAACCTGCCCCCGTTGCGCCCTTGAACCCATAATCCCATGCTCCCACACTTCCAACATTTTCCCTCCTCTATCACCTTTTCTCATTCTTAGTTTTTAAAAGGATCTGTGTTCAGATTACTTCAGACTCTTAAGATTAAGCATTCAAAAAGAGTAGGAAACAATAGTAAAAACAATGATACAAAACACTTTTCTTCAACAATAGAAACTAAAGCTGTAAACGATCGTCAAATAGCAAAACGTCGATTTCAATCGTGTGTGTTTTAATATTAGGTACTCTGTTAGTTACCATAGATCAAGGAAAACATACTTTTGTTCTTCGTGTATCTAGCTTTTTTTTCACTAAGTGTAATGGTCTACTTGCATCCATTTAATCGCTAGAGACAGGGTTTCATTTTTTTTAATCATTGAGTAGTATTCCATAGTATTTCTCTACCTGTCCTCAGTTGATGAACATTTGACTTGAATGTATGTCTTTGGTATTGTGAATTGGGCTGCAATAAACATTAGAGTACAATCACTCCTTCATATGCTGAAGCTGTTTTGTTTGGGCAAATTCCCAGGTATCGGATCATTTGATCTATTTTCATACTTCTTTTTTTCTAAAGATTTATTTATTTGAAAGAGAGAGAAAGAGAGAGAGAGAGAGAGAGAGAGAGGACTTCCATGCACTGGTTCACTCTCCAGTTGGCCGCAACAGCCAAAGGAAGCCAGGAGCTACTTCCAGGTGTCCTAAATTGGGTGCAGGGGCCTGAGGACTTGGGCCATCTTCTACTGCTTTCCCAGGCCATAGCAGAGAGCTGGATTGGAAGAGGAGCAGCCAGGACTAGAACAGGTGCCCATGTAGGATGACAGTGCTTCAGGCCAGGACTTTAAACCACTGTGCCACAGCGCCGGTCCCTATTTTCATACTTCTGCGGTATCTCCATATTGTCTTCACAGTTGCTGCACCAGTTTACATTTCCACTCACAGTGGATTAAGGTAATTTCCCCCCCATGTCTTTGCCAGCATTTCTTATTTGTTGATTTATATATGAGAGCTGTTCTCATTGGTGTTAGGCAAAACCTCCTTGTGGTTTTGATTTGTATTTCTTGAAGGCTAGTGATCCTGGTCAGTTTTTCAAGTGTCTGATAGCCATTTGGATTTGCTCTTCAGAAAAATGCCTGTTTAATCCTTTGTCCATTTCATAACTAGGTTGTTTGTTTTGTGGTTGTTGACTTTCTTGAGGTCTTAATAGATTCTGGATAGTAATCCTTTATCATTTATGTGGTTGCAAATATTTTCTCCCATTCTGTTGGTTTCCGCTTCACTTTGCTAAGTATTTCTTTTGCAGTCCAGATGCATCGTTTTTTGCAATCCCATTTGTGAATTTGGGCTTTGATTGGCTGTGCTTTTGGGTTATTTTCCAAGAAGTCATTGCCTATGCCAATGTTTGTCTTTCAGAGTTTCCCCACTGTTCTCTATTAATTCAGTGGTATCAGTTCGTAGATTCTGGACCTTGGTGCAATTTGTGTGGGTTTTTGTGTAAGGTGTAAGGTAGGGGTCTTGTTTCATACTTCTGCATGTGAAGATCACATTTTCCTAGCACCGTTTGTTGAAGAGATGGTCCTTGATCTAGGGACTGATTTCAGTTTCTGTCTCTCTCTCTCTCTCTCTCACTGTCCACTCTGCCTGTCAAAAAAAAAAAAAAAAGATAATTGGTGAAGCCTGGGCTGTGGTATAATAGGTTAGACCTCTGGCTGTGGTGCCTGAATCCCATGTTGGCACCAATTTGTGTCGTGGCTGCTCCTCTTCTGATCCAGCTGTCTGCTTATGGCCTGGGAAGGCAGTGGCAGAAAGCCCAACTGATCTGTGTCTGTATCAGTTAAGCTACAGCCATTGTAGCCATTAACCAGGGAAGCAGTGGAAGAATGACCTTTCTCACTGCTTCTTACTCTCTCTGTGTGTAACTCCACCTCTCAAATAAATAAATAAATAAAATCATAAAAATATAAGTTGTGCCATTGTAATCCATAAGATGTACTTTGGAAATTTATATTCATTAAAAAAAGTTAAAAAAATAAGTTGTTTGTAGATGTGTGGATTGATTGATTGTCCCACTGCCCACACATCTATTTTGTGTTTTTTTGCTTGTATGCCATTACCAGTCTGTTTTGATCTTAAGTGCCCTGTGGAAGCCTTGAAATCTGATTTTATGATGCATCTGGCTTTGTTTTTGTATATAAGATTGCTTTAGCTATCTGAGGTCTTATGTTTCCATTTTAATTTTAGAGTCATTTTTTCTTCTAGGTCTGAGAAGAATGCCACTGGTATTTTGATTGAGATCACACTAAGACTCTTAAGTTGCTTTGGGTATTCTGAAAACTTTGATGATATTACCTCCTCTAATCCGCGATGAACAGAGACGATTTTTCCATTTTTTGGTGTATGTCTTCTATTTAATAGTTTGTAATTTTATTGTAGGAGTATTTGACATTCTTGGTTACATTTATTCCAAGGCATTCAATTGTTTCTGTATCTTATATCAGATGTTTCCTTAACAAGGAGATAAAGATGTTTTCCTACATTTCCTTTTACTAATTCTAAGGTTTTACTTTTCAGGCGTTAATTTGGTAATCTACCTATAATGGCTTACTTCTAGAAGTGTTGTGCAGAGGGGAATTTTTATAAGGAAAATTCCGGAATGTAACAGATGGCAGGTTTTAAAGGATTCGTAGAATTATGCCAACTGTCTAAGCAATGAAAGGATGTATCAGGAAGGGAGAGCAGCAAAAGTGGTAGTGAGAGGTCTTGCATCTGCTGCTTCACTCCCAGCTGGCTGCAACGGCCAAAGGAAGCCTGGATCCAGGAGCCAGGAGCTTCTTCCAGGACTCCCACCTTGGGTGCAGGGACCCAAGGTCCTGGCTGTCTTCTACTGCTATATATAGAGTGAGAGAGAGGAGGGCGGGGCTGGGAAGATGGTCTAGGCAGGATCAGAAACAAGATATTGGGATGAACAATACCAAGTGGATAAGGAGAGGAGAATAGGAGTGCTGTAATATGATCCACAATTAGCCCAGGGCAAGACAGATGTGGTAGAAGCACTGGAACTAGAACAGGAGAGGCAGTTTAGTTTGGTTCCAGAAGACACCATCTTTCCAGTTCGAAACTGTTGAAACATTGGATAGGAGCTTGCCTACACAAACATGTTGAAAGTGCTGTCTAGTACCTGACACATAAAGGCTGACATGGATGCACATTTGTCATTTACAAAATTCTTCGTACAGATGATTGCGATTACCCCATTTCTATTAGTAGTGTTTTTAATTGCAACTCAAGTAATCATTGTGTAAGGATAGGTGATACCGTAAGGGATGTTAAATCCTGTGATTTTCATCTAATGACATCAAGTGTTGTGCTTTAGAACATAGCTATTCAGTATGAATTAGAGAAAACTGGGAAACATCCATGCAGAATTATTCACATTTTGCTTAGAGTTCCTTTCACAGTACAACGCAGACATGTATGTATAGTCACAACAGAGATCGTGTGCACTGTCTTGCCTGAAATATTTTATATCTGTCCTTCATGAAAGTTTCTCAGCTTGTGATTTAAATCCTAGGGCAAATGGAACAAACTTCTCATCACCTAACATGAAAATAACCACAGTAAATTAACACTAGCTTATATGTTTTACTCATCATGCGAGGGAGTATCAGTCTCGTAGAGAAGGAAGGCAACAAAAGGATTGATTGATTGATTGATTTGAAAGTTTGAGTTAGAGCCATAGAGATAGAGAGAGGGAGAGAAAGAGAGAATCTACCATCCACTGTCTCACTTCTCTGATAGATGCATCAGCCGGTGGCTGGTACCAGGCCAAAACCAGGAGCAGCCAGTAGCTTCTTCCTAGTCTCCCATGAGGGTAGTTGGGTCACAGGCACTTGGGCCAACTTCTACTACTTTTCCCCAGGCCATTATCCGGGAGCTGAATTGGAACTGGAGAATCTGGGACATGAACCGCTGCCCGTATGGGATCCAGTGGTGAAAGGGGTGGCTGTACACTCTTCACCACAGTGCTGGCCCCAGGTTTTCAATTCTGATTTGGCATGATTGCATGAACACAGATACTTTGGGGTCTCAAATGTCTGAATTTCCATTGCCAATATATGAGTGTTAAGGAAAGCTAATGCAAAAAAAAAATTTACTGATTGAAATAAACTGTTTTCTATAAGAGTTATTGATATTCTCAATTATATTCACAATACATATAGATATAATATTTTCTCTGAAGAGTGGTGCATATTTTATTTTTATTTTTTATTTTCCTCACATAGGGAAGAAATTATGCTAATTTATCGGCAAGATTATCTTCATATAAAGACCACTGATCATGGTTTCCGTACTTTTTTGGTTCATTTAGATCCATCTTAAAATCCTGAAACATGTTGAGTGTATTTTGAGCTTGCTGACCTGGGTGGGGCCCATCTACTTTTTGGAAACTCTATTTGTAAATTATGAGGTTTACTTAGGTCTTTTATGAGGAACACAGTTTGTATTGTTCAAAATTTACAGCAAGTTTTATTAGAGAAGATATGGAATAACAAAGAATATGAAAGAATATGTAGTTGTACTACCCACTTCTTTATTTGTCTTTTTTTCCCCTTTGGTGTCTTGTCTATACATTCATTCAGTGTCCCCATTTGTTTAGCTGGCTAGTCTCTCTATTTCTCCATTTTATCCCTGTGCCCATTGTCTCTCCCTTCATCATTCCCTCCATTGTCATAGTATAAATTCCTCCTATCTTGTTTTACACTCAAAATGCCCATCCATCCATTCATCTAGACATCCATTTCCTACTTCTCTCTAATTAGGAAACATGGGTAATTAAACACCAAACAAAGATGGCACTACAAAGGGACAAGAATAGGTGAATTCAGATAAAAGAGATGCAAAATTCCCAAATCCACAGATAGTCAAAAAACACTTGGAACAGCATATGATAAGCAATTGTTTTACTGTCAATAAATGTGTAACATTATAAATAAACCTTTAAAAGTACAAGGTAAAATGAAAATAATCACTTCAATGAATGCTAAGACTTAACTTGATAAAATGTGAAGGAGGTACCTTTCTCTGAAGGGAGGAGAGAACATCTACTTTGACCATGGCCTTGTCTAAATATGATCAGAGTCGGTGAACTCAGGGGGCTTCCATAGCCTTGGCAGCTCATGACAAGAGCCTAGGGTGATTACTGATGCCATAAACAAGAGTATCAAGTTGTTAAGTCAACAAGAGGAATCACTGTGCACTTACTCCTCATGTAGGATCTCTGTCCTTAGTGTGCTGTGCATTGAGATTTAATGCTATAACTAGTACTCAAACAGTATTTTTCACTTTATGTTTCTGTGTGGGAGCAAACTGTTGAAATCTTTACTTAATGTATGCTAAACTGATCTTCTGTATATAAGAGGATCGAGGGTGAATCCTGATGTGAATGGAAGGGGAGAGGGAGTGGGAAAGGGGAGGGTTGCGGGTGGGAGGGACTTTATGGGTGGGAAGCCATTGTAATCCATAAGCTGTACTTTGGAAATTTATATTCATTAAATAAAAGTTAAAAAAATAAAAATGAAAAAAGATTTATATATTAACTTACTGCAAAAGCAGAGATGGAGACGGACAGGTTCTCTGGTTTACTCCCCCAGTGGTCACAGTAGATAGGGCTGGTCCAAGCAGGAGCCGGGATCGATCCAGAAACTCTATCCAGATTTCTCACATAGGTAGCAGGGGTAAAAGTACTTGGACCCTACTACATTGCTTTCCCAGGTATATGAGCAGGGAGCTGGATTAGAAGCAGGGGATCTGGGACTCAAGCTGTATTCCATTATGGGATGCTGACATTGTATGTGGTGATTTAAACTTCCTGACCACGTCCCTGGTCCTGCTTTGAACATATCTCTTTAAACTTGCTACATATTTGTAATGGAAGGAAATGTTTTAATTTGATAAAGCATGTAGCCTCAAAATGGAAAGCTTGTCCCATCTGTGATGGTAAAATAATCAGCAGCTTTCCCATGTATAAAAGCATGTAACAGAAGGAAGCCCATTCGCCACACTGCAGTCAGGCATTGAATTAGCAATATAAATTAAAGAGGGAATACAAGAGATAAAGGAGGAGACAGAGAAGATAGAGATCACATATCTTGATAGTCCAAGATACTCCATTATCAAATATAGGAACTAACAGTTCCTTCAGAATACAAGACATCCTACAAATGGGTAAGCAAAAACATGATAAGAAATGCATTGTATGTGTGTGTATATGCAATATAAAAATAAGCATAAAGCCATAAATCGTATGTATGTTGTATATAAAATAAGGTACAAATGTGTAATGTTGAGAAAAGATGATGATAGAAGGGTAATTGGAAAGGTGTATCTGTCTGTGAGTTTGAAAATTCACTATTGAACATTGATTAGTTTTCCTTCAAGTTAAACTATAAATTCAATACCTTATGGCACACATTGAGGAAAATTTGTAATATGCCATATGGTGGGCCAATTATAAAGACCACATTAAAGGAAATTCACAGAATTATCCTTAGGAAAATTATAAATAAACATATTGTACCACCATCAACACATGCTACATTCAGCATATTAAAAGTATAAAGCTTCCTTGGGGAAAATCTCAATGAAATAGATTCAGGGTTCAGAAACACATGACATCTTGTAATACCTGACTGCAAAAATTGTGTGGGTTTGTTTTATGAAATCACAAGTCATCCCAGCACAAAGCACACATGTTTCCTATCTGCTTTTACAATAATAATGTATCACTTGGAGATTTAATGCAGTAAAGTAGCCCGGAACTGGAGGCCAAAATTGAAAAGATGTCCTGAATCACCCTGACCCTCCCCTTGGCCCTGTGGTACACAGGCAGGAAAGTGACTCAGACATGCACCATCATGCTGAATGTCAGGAACTTGCTTTCATGAAATCTGTCGGGCAGGTTCCCGACTGGGAAAGCCATGGTGACTTCCCAGGTCCGAGTGACAGGTATCCCATGGCAGAGAAGAAAACAGTGACTGAACCTCGTTGCACATGGTGATACTACGACCATGATCAAAATGTGCTTCTGCATCATAAAGAAGAGAGGTTACAGGCCCGATTCCACAGCCATTTGGATCCAGAAAGAGATGGGAATGATGAAGCTAGGTGCCTTAGTAATAATTTTTTAAAAAAAAGGTAGGTGTCCCTTATCATTTTTCTTTCAGCAGTGACCTTTGAATGCTGAGTCAGAGTAATTACGTTGGGCAGAGCAGTGGAAATAGGCACAGTGAAAATAAGTCCAAATATGTTCTCCCGGAGATTGCCCATTGTGTCGGGACAGTAATTTTAAAGGGAAGAGCAGAGTAAACAGAAGTTGAGGAAGATGAGCAAGATGTAGCTTGGGAGACTGTTATTTGCAGGAGTTTCTAGAGGTATTGATATCACTGCATGTGAGCCTTCTGGCAATCTGGACACTTAAGACACTAATCCATAACTGGTGAGAAATGAAAATTGTCATTAGCTCAGCGTCAGCAAGTTGCTCTTATTCATAGCCTCCACTACCAAGAACCACATTGAACTAGTTGTCTCAAAATGTCTTCTCCTGTTTATCTGGACAACAAGTAAAAGAAGGCTATTTTGGGACCAGCGGTGTAGTGCAGCAGGTGAAAGCCCCAACCTGCAGCCTTGGCATCGCGTATGTGTCCAGGTGCAGTCTCAGCTGCCCACATCCATTCCAGCTCTCTGCTGTTGCATGTGGGAAAGTAGTGGAGGATGGCCCAAATCCTTGGGCATCTGAACTCATGTAAGAGACCCAGAAGAGGCCCCTGGCTTTGGTTCAGCTCAACTTTGGGCGTTATGGCTATTTGGGGCATGAACTGGCAGATGAAAAACTTCCCTCCTCTCTCTCTCTCTCTCTCTCTCTCTCTCTCTCTCATTCTCTCTCTCTTTCCCTCTCTCTCTCATTCTCTCTCTCTTTCCCTCCCTATCTTTTCAATAAATAAATCTTTAAAGAAAAGAAGGCTTTTTAGGAAATATTCCAAAATTCATAGTGGCATCTTTTTCATGATATGAGAAAGAATGCGATTATATCTTACTTAACTAGTATGTTCATAAGAACAACTTTTTTTATTCTCAAAAAGCACATATATATGTATACCACTGAATTTTTCTATGCTGTGTTCTAGGTTTATTCAGCAGCGAACAAGCAAGCAGTAAGAAACAATCATGAGACACATAATTTTCTAATGTTTAGGGAAATAAATGTGACCAATAATACTTTATATTAGTTGAGTAACGCTTAGTACCATAAAACAAATTGTAAATTCTTTCATACAACATGTTGGAAGTTTTACTGTGGTTGATCACTCACTAGATCATATTTGAGGGTACTGACAGTTCCCCAATACTGATTTTTTATAGTTGGAACGATGCTATATGTCTTTGCTAGTTTCAGTCTTCTAAGTGCTTTTCCATAGTTTATTTATTTTTAAGGTATGCCATTTTCTGAACTTTCATTGCATTTGTTTATACGGCTGGCCAACAGAGAAGAATGCAGGTGAATGTGCATACAGAAGCACACACATTTTTTCATTGCTAGTTTATTCCTCATGTCCCAGCAACAGCTGGGCCTGGATGAAAACTGGCTATTTAGGTCAATGCTCCATCTCTTAGGTGGGTGTTTGTTTCCTTGTTGTAGAGTTTCTTGATCTCTTTGTAGAATCTGGTTATTAATCTTTTATCAGTTGCATAATTTGCAAATATTATTCCCATTGGGTCGGTTGCCTCTTCACTTTCCTTACTTTTCCTTTTCAAGTAGGGAAACTTGCCAATTTGATGTAATCCCAATTGTTAATTTTGGCTTTGACTGCCTGTGCCTCTGGGGTCTTTTCCAGGAAGCCTTTGCCTATGCCTACATCTTGCATGGTACCTTGGATGTTCTCTAATAATTTGATGATGTCGGATCATAGGCTTAGATCTTTCATCCATATTGAGTGGATTTTTGTGTAAGGTGTAAGGTAGAGGTCTTGCTTCATGATTCTTGTTTTCCAGCACCATTTATTGAATAGACTGTCCTTGTTCCAGGAATTGGTTTTAGATCCTTGATCAAATATAAGTCGGCGGTAGATGTTTGGGTTGATTTCTGGTATTTCTATTCTGTCCATGGCCTGTCCATCTGTTTCTGTAGCAGTACCATGCTGTTTTGATTATAACTGCCCTGTAGTATGTCCTGAAATCTGGTATTGTGATGTCTCCGGCTCTGTTTTTGTTGTACAGTATTGCTTTTGCTATTTGAGGTCTCCTGTGCCTCCATATGAATTTCCACATCATTTTTCCGAGATCTGAGAAGAATGTCTTTGGTATTTTGATTGGTATCGCATTGAATCTACAAATTGCATGTGGGAGAAAGGACATTTTGATGATATTGATTCTTCCAACCCATGAGCATGGAAGATTTTTCCATTTTTTCGATATCCTCTTCTATTTCTTTCTTTAAGATTTTGTAATTCTCATCCTAGAGATCCTTGGCAGCCTTGGTTAAGTTTATTCTAAGGTGTTTGATTGTTCTTGTAGATGTTGTGAATGGAATTGATCTCGAAGTTCTTTCTCAGCCGTGGCATTGAATGTGTATACGAAGGTTGTTGATTTTTTGTGCATTGATTTTAATTCTGCTACATTTCAAAACTCTTCTCTGAGTTCCAGCGGTCTCTGAGTAGAGTCCTCAGCATCCCCTAAATAAAGAAGCATATCATCTGCAAAGAGGGGTAGTTCATCTTCTTCCTTCCATATTTGTATCTCTGATTTCCTTTTCTAGCCTAATGGCTCTGGCTAAAACTTCCAGTAGTATATTGAATAGCAGTGGGGAGAAGGCATTCCTGCCTGGTACCGGTTCTCACAGGAAATGCTTCCAACGTTTCCCCATTCAATAGATGCTCTCCGTGGGTTTTTTGATAAACTGCCTTGATTGTGTTGAGGAATGTTCCTTCTATCCCCAATTTGCTTGAAGTTTTCATCATGAAAGGGTGTTGTCATTTATCAAATGCTTACTCTGCCTCTATTGAGATATTCATATGGTTTTTATTCTGCAGTTTGTTTAGGTGGTGTATCACATTGATTGTTTTGCGAATGGTGAACCATCCTGCCTACGAGGCATAAATCCCACTTGGTCTGAGTGGGTGATCTTTCTGATGTGTTGTTGCATTCTATTGGCCAGAATTTTATTGAGGATTCTTGTGTCTATATTCATCAGGGAAACTGGTCTGTAATTCTCTTTCTCTGCTGCATCTTTTTCAGGTTTAGGAATCAAGATGATGCTGGCTTCACAGAAGGAATTTGTGAGGACTCTCTCTCCTTCAGTTGTTCTGAATAGTTTGAGAAGAATTGGAGTAGTTCTTCTGTAAATGTCTGATAAAATTCAGCAATGAATCCATCCGGTCCTGGGCTTTTTTCTTTGTTGGGAGGGGCTTTATTACTGATTCAATTTCTGTCTCAGTTATGGGTCTGTTTAGGTTTTCTGTGTCTTCATGGTTCAATTTAGGTAGGATGCAGGTGACCAGGAATCAATCCATTTCTGATAGATTTCCCAATTTGCTGGCATACAAGTCCTGTAGTAATTTCTGATGATTCTCTTTTATTTCTGTGGTGTCTGTTGTTAACATTTCCTTTTCACCTCTGATTATATTGATTTGACTCTTCTCTCTTCTTTTTTTAGTTATTTGGGCTGCTGGTGTATCAATTTTGTTTATTTTTTCAAAAAGCCATTTCTCGGGGGCCAGTGCCGTGGCTTACTTTGTTAATCCTCTGCCTGTGGTGCCGGCATCACATAGGGGCACCAGGTTCTAGTCCTGGTTGCTCCTCTTCCAGTCCAGCTCTCTGCTTTTGCCCGGGGAGGCAGTGGAGGATGGCACAAATGCTCGGGCACCTGCATTGCATGGGAGACCAGGAAGAAGTACCTGGCTCCTGGCTTCGGATTGGCACAGCACTGGCTATAGCTGCCATTTGGGGAGTAAACTAACAGAAGAAAACCTTTCTTTCCCTCTCTCTCTTACTGTCTGTCAAAAAAAAAAAAAAAAACAGCTGTTTGTTTTGCTGAGCTTTGCTAATTTTTTTAGATTCAATTCTGTTGATTTCTTCTCTACTTTTAATTATTTCTCTTGTACTAGCTTTGGGTTTGGTTTGCTGTATTTTTTCTAGATCCTTGAGATGCACTGATAGCTCATTTCTTTGGTGTCTTTCCAATTTCTTGATGTAGGCACTAGTGCTGTCAACTTTCCTCTCAACACTGCATTTGCTGTATCCCATAAGTTCTGATATGTTGGGTTGTTACCTTCATTTGCTCCCAGAAAGTTTTGGTTTCTCTTTTGATTTCTTCTGTGGCCCACTCTTAACTAAGAAACATGTTGTTTAGTCTCCATGTGTTTGCATATGCTCTAGGGATTCCTGAGTTGCTAATTTCCAGCTCATTCTGTGGTGGTCTGAGAAGATGCATGGTGTGATTTTGATTCTTTTGAATTTGCTGAGACTTGCTTTATGGCCTACTATGTGGTCAGTCCTAGAGAAAGTTCCATGCACTGCTGAGAAGAATGTGTGCTCTTCAAGTGTGGGATGAAAAGTTCTGTAGATATCTGTTGGATCCATTTGGTCTGTAGGGTCGATTAAATCTGCTGTTTCCTTGTTGATTTTCTGTCTGGGTGATCTGTCCATTGCTGAAAGTGGAGTATGAAGTCCCCCAATACTATTGTATTGGAATCTAAGTCTCCCTTTAAGTCCCTTAACATATCTTTTAAATATCCAAGTGCCTTGCAATTATGTGCATATACATTTATAATAGTTACATCTTCCTGAGAATTGATCCATTAATCATGATATAGTGCCCCCTTTGTCTCTCTTGACAGAGTTTGTTTTAAAGCCTATTTTTTTCTGATATGAAGATGGCTACGCCAGTTCTCTTTTGGTTTCTGTTAGCAGGGAATATCTTTTTCCCCACCTTTCACTTTCAGTCTGCATGCACCTTTGTCGGAGAGATGGGTTTCTTGTAAGGAGCAAATAGATGGGTTTTGTTTTTTAACCCACTCAGCCATTTGTGCCTTTTAATTGGAGAGTTGAGGCATGAACTATTCAATGTGACTATTGATAAGTAGTGACTTTGCCCTGCCATTTTTCCAAAGATATTTCTAATCTATGCTTTGGCCCTCCTGTGGTCTATTATTGAGAGATTCTTCCTTTACCTTCGTATTGATGACTGGGTTTCTGTGTTTCTGTGTGTAACACACCTGTAAGCATCTTCTGTAGGGTTGGACGAATCGTGACAAATTCTTGCTATTTCTGTTTGCTATGATATTTCTTTATTTCACCTTCTTTCGCACATGAGAGCTTTGCAGGATATAATATTCTGGTAAGGCGGTTTTATTTTTCTCAGTATGTGGGCTATATCTCGGCATTCCCTGCTAGCCTGTAGGGGTTCTGATGTTTCTGATGAAGTCTGCTGTTTCTGAAAGGGTTCTGATGAGACATCTGCTGTGAGTCTAATTGGAGATCCTCTGAGAGTAATCTGACACTTCTCTCTTGCACATTTTAGAATCTTTTCTTCCCATTTCACCTGGAGAGTTTGATTACAACGTGTCCTGGTGAGGATCTCTTCTGGTCTTGTTTATTGGGAGTTCTGTGTGTTTCCTGTACTTGGATGTCTCTGTCCTTCTCCAAACCCGGGACGTTTTCTGCTAGTATCTCACTAAAAATGCCTTGTAACCCTTTCTCTCTCTCCATGCCTTCAGGAACTCCTAGAACCCGATTGTGGGGTATTTTAATAGTATCCTGTAGCTTCACAACAATATTTTTTAGATTTCTAATTCCCTCTTCTTGTCTTTGGTTTGACTGTATACTGCATATGAAATCATTTTTAAAGTGACAATATTCCATTAAAATATTACTAATAGCACGTATTACAGACAACAAGTTTAAGCCAAAAGGCATCTGTGACACAAGAAAACGCCCGAGGGGCCAGAACAGCCTTGTGGGCACTGTATTAAGCCACTGTTTGCCATGACATCATCCCATATCAGAGGGGGCCAGATCAAGTCCCTGCTGCCTTGTTTCTGATCCAGCTTCCTACTGATGTGCCACCGATGGCATCAGAAGATCGTCTGACTTCCTGGGCTTCTGCCAAAAACGTGGCAGAATACGATGTAGATCCTAGCTCCTAAATGTAGCCTGGCTCAGGCTTGGCTGCTGTAGCATATTTGAGGGAGTAAACCAGTGGATTCTGTCGTTCTGCCTTTCAAATACATTAATAAATACATGATTAAGTATTTTTTAAAAGCTGAGTGAAGAGTAGGGGCCGTTAGTGGGGCATGCCAGGTAAGGCATTCCTTGGAATTCAGGCATTCCACATGGGTTCCAGGTATGTCCAAGCTGCTTCATTTTCAATCCAGTTCCCTGATAATGTCCTTGGAAAAGAAGAGGCAAATGGCCCAAGTGTTTGAGCTCCTGTTCCCCTTTTGGGGCACCAGGAAGAAGCTTCAGCCTCCTGGCTTTGGTTTGGCCCCCTCGGCCATTGCAGCCATCTGGAGAGTTTATCAGTGAATGAAACATTTTCGTCTCCATTTCTCTCTCTCCCTTTCTTTTTCCACCTGTCCCTTTCCCTCTCTTGCTGGACCTGACTTTCTAGTATAAAGAAATATTTAAAGAAGAAAGTGAACAATAGGAGATGTTTAAACAATAGATGTTTAAAATCAGTGTTTCCTGAAATTGTATATATGGAATGCAGAAAGGTTGTATACCTTAAAATTTTTTTCGAGGTAAAAAATGTTGAAATGTGAATTAGGAGACAGTTAAACTAGAAATCAGGATGAAGATATCCTATCCTATACTTTCATAATGAATGGTGATAACTAGCTGCTTTTAACAACATAAAAGATTCTGTTGAAATCTCATTTTTCATTATCTCTGCCATTTGTTATCTTTTCCAGTCACAGCGTGGCATGCCAGAGGTACAGTAAGCCTGGCTTTGCATATTATGTACTTTTTATCATTATATATTTGAGTACTAGATGCTTCTGAGATGAAAGCTATAGCACTCTCAATTAAGAGTAAAAGCGTTAGGAAAATGGAACTGCCTGTAGTGTAACTTTCTTAAAGAAGCATCTGTAATGCATGGCAGTTTCTTCAAATTGTACCTAATTCGAGGAAAACCTAGTGTGCAGCAAGATGCTAAAATATCCAAATGGGAAAGCTCTAGAAAGACTTTAATTCAGTAACAAAATTGCTGTTATATGCACCTGCTTTTACTAAAATTTCCATTGACCATTTCATTTTTCATTATTATTCCTGTTGCAGAAGGAGATAGCGAACAATCTAAGCCTGAGTTGTGGCCACTAGGTTAAAAGCTCCTTTGGGTCACCAGAGGAAAAGATTCATAGACTTGATGTAGATAAACTACAGGGAGTATGAGGAAGAGTCATAGTATAGAAACAGTTTCACTTGATTTTCTGTTGGTAGTGGAAAAACTGTCCCCCTTGCCACACATGCATTAAAAAGATTAAAGAACATAGTAATGCTGTCCCGCACATGAGATGCAAATTGGATCATCACATACATTTCATTCAGATTGTAAGTATTAATAGTTGGGAGGATATGCAGAAGTTTCCAAAGTTTTACAGGTGAGCATAAGGAAGGGCTGTTTTCATTTGGATCATAGTAGACTCTCCCCTAGAAATGGAAATAAGGAAGAAAAAAAAATAACTGGGCCAGAAACCAAGAAGAACAAACATTTTCTCTTGGAAAACTTGGGAAATTTTGAAGAATTAAGCTGATAAACCACAGATCAGAAATATTACCATACTGTATTTTTCAGTGACTTATCTCAGCAGTAGGAAGTGATCTCAGCCTTTGATTAGACCCACAGTTTGTGTGATGTGATCTCTCAGAATCATCAGACATCTAAATAGAAACCAAACAAAACCAAAATAAATCCACGTTAAGAGTTTGCACAGCCTCAGATCTCATTGCTATTACTCTTCTCAGTGACATTGTTACATTAGTTATCCACCCTAACTACTCAGTCATTAGAGAGGACTCTTGTTTTAATATGCCTTGCTGCATTTCCCACTTGGCTTTGTTTAACTGGGAACTCTCTTTTCCCTTGCAGCATGAGGTGCCCCTCTGTTCCAGGCAGCAGCCAGTAATGATCGTGGAAAGTTTCCCGGTGTGTGGAGATGGGCTATGAAATTGTGTGGAGCCCCATTCCGGCTATAAAAATCCTTTCTTCTGTTTTACTGTGTGTCTTTTCCAAATTCTGTCTTTTAGGATTGCCCTTAATTATATCAGTTACTCACTTTTCTTCCCAAGTGTTCAACTTTTTTTCTGAAATTTATTAGAGTTTAGGTTTCATTTCAGTCAAGAGTCTGCAAGGAATGATTTAGTAATCTGTCTGTGGTAATTTCAGGGAAATATCTTATGTTAATATTTCCCTGGCGTTCTCATAGTTGTTAGCATGGAAACTATATTTTGCTTGAAATGTGTTATTCTGCGTTGAGGAATACTTTTTCTAGGTCAATATATTATCGCATCATTTATAATGACCAGGCTATGGAGGGCTAAATAGAATAATTCACTTGAGCTTGAAGGAATGTAACCTAGTTCTAGAAGTATAGTTTTGGAATTCACGGTATATTTGCTCTCTCTTATTTGCAAAAATCTTGAGAGAACATGGATATTGGATGGTGTTCAAATATTCAGGTCTTCTCCGTAACACGGAACATTGTTAATCATAACCAATAGAGACAAACTCATGCCTCACATAATCCCAATTTTTGTGTGGGCTTGGGCCTGTGCTGTGGCTTAGAGTAAGCCTCCACCTGTGTTGCCTGCATCCCATATGGGCACCAGTTCATGTCGCAGCTGATCCTCTTTTGATCCAGCTCTCTGTTGTGGTCTGGGAAAACAGTAGAAAATACCCTGAGTGTTCAGGTATGAGCACAAATTGAGTTTTGTAAATACTTTTGCAAATCATGAGCTGGTGCTGTGGCATAGTGGGTAAAGTCACCCCCTGCAGTAGCCAGCATCCCATATGGGTGCCACCTCAAGTACTCGCTGCTCCACTTCAATCCAGCGTCCTGCTAATGAACCCAGGAAAGCACTGCAAGATGTCCCAAGTCCGTGGGCCTCTGCACCCACAATAGGAGACTAGGAAGAATCTCTTGGCTTTGGATAAGCCCAGCTATGACCGTTGTGGCCATGTGGGCATGAACCATCAGATAGAAGAGTCAGTCTCTCTCTCCCCGATCCTCTTCTCCCCCTCCACCTCTGCTTCTTTGTAACTCTGCCTTTCAAATAAATAAATTAACCTTTGAAAAGTAATACTTCAGATTCAGAGGGTAACCTTGATAGAGTTGAGAGCTTTGTTCTTATGTAGTGAAACATATCAAGGTTTCTTTCTGATCAGCCCTGTAAACCAGAGTCTGACTACATACTAGTACTAGGTTCAGACCAGATAGTTCTTTAGATTTCATTTTATTCTTGAGCTGTAGTGAGCATGCAGGTATGCCTGCAATATTAGGTTGGAACTTAATATCTGATGCGGCAGTATCGGAAGGCTGTTTCTTTCTGGGTTGATTATGTGCTGAGGCTCTCATGTTATGAATAGGATTAGTGTCCTTAGCAGAAAGTCTTGGTAGGAGTGGCAAGGGAGTAGTCGGACCCATAAAATCTCCTATGAGAGGGAGGATGAGCTGCCAGAAGGCAGAATAAGCTGGTGTCTTTATCTTGGATGTCCCAGTGTTTAGAATTGTGAGCTTCACATTTCTGCTTATAAATTACTCATATAAGGAATTTTTGCATCCTGAATGAATCCAAATATTACTGTGAAACCTTTCATAAATGTCTAAAAGGTGATAAATCTGGTAATATTTAAGAAGCCATGAAAACACAATTGCTCTTCCTGTATTCTTAGGAAATTTACATTTTCAGGTGTCACATATGTCTTTTCCTGTCAGCGCGCACGCGCGTGTACACACATGCACACAGTCACTAACACACTTGCATAATTTTAATTGGAGTTTTGTTGGATGCCTAACTTAGTTCAGTTTGAGGAGAATTGGCATTTGATGGTATTGAATTTTGTCATACACATGGAAGCTGTAGCTTAGTGTCTTCACTGATGGTAAAGATGTAATTGACTTTGAATATCAATCTAGTAACTGCCCATATTGGTGCACTCATTTGTGCCTTTATTAATGTTTGTTTATTGTTAGGATTTTCTTTATAAATGATTGGAGGAAGTTATTTCCACATATATTTCTCCTTTCCCTTTATCTTTGTTTTCTGTATTTCAAATACATTAATTTTTCTCCATTTAATTTTGTATGTAGTGGGTTTTTGGAGACGCTAGTTTTGTTAATGTTTTCTCAAAATGTATTTTTATGCTTCACTTTCTGTAATTGCATTCTGGCCTACTAGCTTCAGGTTCACTGATGTTTAACTCAGTGGTATCAAGTCTACTGATTAGTCTGTCAAGCACATTCTTCACCTTTGTTGATGTGTTTTTCACACACTTATTTTTTTCTGTTTGATTTTTTTCTCCTTTATGTCTGCTGAAATCTTTAGGGTCTCATCCAGATAATCCATCTGTTGTCAAGCAGACTTTAACGTATTAATGGAAATTATTTTAAATGCCAGTCTGATGTTGTGCTCATGTTTTATTTTTGTCCTTTGCTTTGTTTCATGAGTATTTTTGCTTAGTTTATTGCGTGTCTATCATTGTCACGTGAAAAACAGAGCAAAAGAGAGATGGAGGTAAATCGCCGCTGTGACTAGAGTTGGTGTCCCTTTCCCTATCTTATTTCTGGATTTGGAACCTGCATTGATCCACTCCAAACTAAACATATTTTGTTATTATTTCTTCTTTCTGTGGTTTGCATCAGAGTCCACAACTTTTATGTTCTTGTAACTTTACACTCCAAGAGGGCTCCCCTTCCAGGCCATTGCACCCAAGGTGGAGGTATTGCTTTTTGCATCATGTCCTTCTTTGCTCATGTCCTTCTTTGTTCACTTTCCTCTCTGGTGAGATACTGGTGCTGTGTGCTATTTTGTTGCAGTGACTTGGTGCATAGGTTTAAGGAAGAAGATTCACTGTTTTCTGAATAATTTTCACTAGAGGGCTGATACCGTGTCCCTGGTTTTGTGGGCCAGGCCTTCCCATTGATTCTACCCTATACCTGAGTAAAGCTCTGAACCCAGCCTCTCTGTCTGGTCCTCCCCACTGGTTTTCTATTGTGTTTTCCAAGATACAATAGGATTTCACCTGTTTCATAGAAGCTTTAGATTCTGTTTTACCTTGCCAAGTGTTTTTAAGTCTTTTTCATAAGAGGAATAGAGAAAGGTTGAGTCAGGACTTCAGCTTTTTCCACTTTCTTTGGAATTCCCTTCCCATAGTCCTTTACTTCAAAGACATGTTTTCTTGAGTAAGATTCATTGTGAGTGCCCGAGGGAGCCCATGAGGACAGTTTTGTAGGGTAGAATTCATTTTGTTTGTTTCTGTGAGCCACTTGTCACTCTATGCTGTTTTACTAAGTCGCACTATACTTTGCAATATATTCAGCTTTGTAGCTGAAGTCTTACCATGGCCTGGCAGCATCTACATCATGTAAGGAACTGATGACTTTGCGTCTCTCCATGTGTGGACTATCTTTCATCGGATTTTATTTTATACTAGCTGGTTTCATCCTCAGTGGGTTCAGGCTTGATGTAATTATTCAGCAGTTATCACATACATCATAAAATCAATCTGATTCATAAATATGTAGAATTTTATTTCTCAGTTGTGATTTAATAAACTGCATTGATGTTTAACATTTTATAGCTAAGAGTCTGCTCATGTCCAAACTCGCCTTATTGTTTCTGAGGACTGCAATAATGCTCTTTCTAAATTTCTGTTTTCTGAGTTAAACTAGGAGTGTTTCTGAGGTGGAGCTTTGCAATATTAAAATAGATTCCGACCACAATCAAAATAAGCAAATGAATATATAATTTTTACTTAACGTATTCTTACCACACACATGTTTATTTCTTGCTCCTCTTTAAAATCCACTATCTTAAGACGTGACTCTTCTCATTGTTCACTGTGTCATACTGAGATACCATAAACCCGATTCCTTCTGAAATATGTTCAGCTTTTCACCTGAATAGTTGTCATATCCACTTGGGAACTCATAGGATACACTGGAATTTGTCATTTCCATTTTACAGGAATTCTCAGTAACTTATGTCACTCTTATATACTTGCTTCTTTATGAAGCTTTTTTCCCATAGCTTGTTGAATCCATCCTTTGCCTTTGCTTCATCCTTCTGGGTCTCTTTATCAATATATGGTTCTTCTTCCAAAACATTACCTGTGGGATTTCCTGAAGTTTGGTATGAAAATCCTATTCATTTTCACTCATTTGCTCCTATATTCAACTCTCTGCTCCAAAGAGTTCCAAAGGCATGTATCCAAACCAGGTCTCTACCATAGTCTTCATTTTAATTTGATGTGTGGGGGTTCTTCAGCAGTTTGTTGAAGTGTGTATTTTGAAGAAATGAAGATGAAAATCCATGCATAAAAACAAGCTATTCTTTAATTTCATTTTCCCATAAACTCTTTGATGCCTTCTTGAATTTAAGGATATTAAAATTAGATTTTTGAACTCAGCTCAAATTCTTTCATCTTTATTCACTAATGAGTTCCCATTGACCTGGCTTCATAAACTAGAACCCTTAGGCTTACGCTAAGGACTCATTGCTTCCTCAAAACCGTATACTTAAATCAGCAATATGCCTTTTTTTATTTGTTACACATCCTGATATTTGTCCTGTTCAGATAACTTTTCAGCTTGATACTGATCTCCAGTTTTCCTCAACTTCAAAGAAACCATCCATTAGTGTCTCAAATAGCACTATTCTTTCATTTGTAGAGACTGCAGTGATCTTCCTCTCTTATGTATGTGTGTGTATATATATATATATATATATATATATATATATATATATATATATATGATATGCCTTTTCTTCTAAAAACTTCACTCCTCTATGTAGCAGACTTTCATTACCAAAAACACATGCTTCCTGATAAATAGCCTACCTCACATTTTCTTTTATTAGAGGTTCCTATGGAAATATAAAACTTTGTTTCAGAGAACGTTTTCTAACACTTCATTGAGCAGTGAATTCATAGCTGTGATCTTTATGACAGTGTAAGCTCTGAGGACTTTTTATTTTGACAGACATTTAAAGAGAGAGGCACAGACACACTCACAAACACACACACTCGCACGCGCACACACACACACACACACACACACAGAGCCTTTCATCTGCTTATTTACGCCCCACACGGCCTCAGTGGCCAAGGGAGCAGGAGCTGAGCTAAAGTCAGGAGCCAGGAGCTTCGTTCAGGTCTCCCATGTGGGTACAGGGGCCCAAGCACTTGGCCCATAGCCCATTGCTTTCCCAGGCCTTAGCATAGAGATGGATCAGAAGGAGGCCAGCCAGGACTCAAACCAGTGCCAATATAGGATGCTGCTGCTGCAAGGCAATGCTTTACCCACTGTGCCAATGCACCACCACCACCTCAAAATTATTTAGAAACAAGGTCTTATATCATTTAAGATGGTGTTTACAGTGATTTATGAAGAATCCAATAAGTATAAAATGTTCAGTAAATGACTGTTAAATTAATTTAGTTACCACATTTTATTTGCGTATAAAGAATTCATGTTGGTTCCAATAATTTGGGTTACAATGTAAACCGAAAAAAAAGATTCATTGTTCAAAATTCTATGGTGTTTTCTTTGTATTACTATATTTAAAATACGACCGTATGGCCGGCACTGCGGCTCAGTAGGCTAATCCTCCGCCTTGCGGCACCGGCACACCGGGTTCTAGTCCCGGTCGCGGCACCAGATTCTGTCCTGGTTGCCCCTCTTCCAGGCCAGCTCTCTGCTATGGCCAGGGAGTGCAGTGGAGGATGGCCCAAGTACTTGGGCCTTGCTCCCGCATGGGAGACCAGGAAGAAGCACCTGGCTCCTGGCTTCGGATCAGCACAGTGTGCTGGCCACAGTGCGCTGGCCACGGTGGCCATTGGAGGGTGAATCAACGGCAAAAGGAAGACCTTTCCCTCTGTCTCTCTCTCTCACTGTCCACTCTGCCTGTTTAAAAAAAAAAAGAAGTAGACAATGGGCCATTTGAGGCCTGCCAAATTTGGCACAGAAGGTTGGTCTACCTGTGAATAATGGTAATATCTGTATGGGTTGCAGTGATTCTCAGAATTTGATTCATAATTGCTAGAAATCTCAGAACAGAAGTCATATGTGCATAGATGCTGATAATCAGAAAAAATGTTTTATAATAGAGTTGATTGGGAAGAGGCATCATCAGTAACCATAAAGCTATACAAAAGTTGGCATTTCAAGAATTGCATGTCTGTGACGATGGGCATATATTCTGTTTCTTTTTTGGAAAGGCAGGCTTGGACTGGTGAAAATAGGTTCAAAATAGTACAGTTGGACCCTGGGAAAACACACATCTCATGATCTTTTTGTTCTACTCTGGATAACGCACTCTCTTCCTGAATTCCCTGAGTAGTTAAGACACAGTGTAGACTGGCTTACATCTAACCAACACTGGCGTGCTGATGATCATCTGACTGCTAAAATATGGGGTGAAGGGATATTTATGTCAGAGATTTGGATTACGTGAAAACAATTTTTCAGTATAAAAATCATTGCTTGGACCAAAGTCAACTTTATTTTTAACCGTAGTTACCATTTAGAGTTGCTGTAAATTCTCATGGCATTGATCCGTGGCTACTTTCTCCATCCTATGGTGAATTAGAAATCTAAACTTTATCTTCCTCTGATTACCACATCCCTGACAAGTAGGAAGGAAACATTTCTTATCCTCAGCAATTGTAGTTACTTAAAAAAGCTAAAAATATTTCAAGTCAAACATGTGCACCTACAATCTGACTGAGTGGGAGGATTACTTAGTTTACTCTCTGTCAGCACTGTGGTTGAATTCTGGAGATACAGTGTATAAGAAGTCAGTGTTAACTAATTTTTGTGTAACAGAAGCGACAAGAACTGCATTAGAACAGAATGATTATAGGCAGAAATTAAGTTGTGATTTTGGTTGGCATGTAACTGAGCTCTCACCACTCTGAACAGTTTGTATCCTGTGAACCAGCTGAAGACTTGAAGGATGCTTTCTGTGTTATCTTCCAGGAGGCATTATTTCAAGGTGTGATTTTCAGAATGCTTTATATCTAGCAGTTTATTCAAATATAAAAACCAGAAACGCGGTATTTTGCTTTGTGCAATAAATGTGCCACTGCAATTTTTTTTTTCCTTTTGTAAATGGAAACTAAATTGAATTTACCTGGGTGGCAGTTTGCCAGTTTAACGGATCCTGGTGTAGATTGTTTTTTCTCTCAACAATAAGTGCTTTTTATTCTATTTTGTGAATTCACATTTTGTTCAGTGAGTTTCATACAGCTGAGCTTATGTGTGTAGATTCAGGTAAATATTCAGGGTCATAAGTTTAGTAATAAGTCTTTTGTGGGCACCTCCCACACCTTCAGACCACAGGGGAATTTTGCAACTTGAAAGCAACACAAGTACTTTTTTTGAACAGGTATTATTCTCGAGGGAAAGGCAAAGAGGAAGGGAAGGAGAGGGGAAAAGGAAGAGGAGAAACTTCCATCTGTTGGCTCACTCCCCCCTGATGGCCTGAGTAACCAGGTATAAACCAGGTCGCAGCAGAAATAAGAACTCCACTCTGATCTCCAGTATCAGTGGGAGAGAGCCAAGTACTTGAGACGTCATCTGCTAGTTTACCAGGCACATTATCAGGGGGTTGGATTTGAAGCAGAGGTTCTGGCCCTTGAACAAACTGCCCAGGCATGGGATGCCAGCATCACAAGGAACAGTGTTACTTTACTGTGCCAAAACTGTGGGCCTACCGTCACCCATATGGACTTTATGGACTTTATCAAACTCTTCAACGAAATTGTCATTAGTTCAGACTCAAAACTCGCCTAAATCTCCCTACTGTGTTCCTAGTATAAGGCAGAAGAACATGATTGAAGTATAAAAAATGTAAAGGAAATAGGTAATCCTTTTTAAACACTGATGCTGCAGAGTCTTTCAGATATCTCCTACAATCTCATGTGGAAGATCACGCTACGTAACCACGTTTTGGAGTTGCTTAACCAGTGACAAGTTTTTTTTAACATCTTTGAGTATCAGTTAGCTCTGCGTGCAGGGCAGGACATTACCCTGGGGCATAATACACATTTCATATGTGGGTAATTGCTACCATTGTTGCTAGTATCATTATCATTGCCTTTACTCTTTCAGAGTCCTCCATTCTGCTCTGAGTGAATTAAGGCTCTAAAGCTCCTTGCAGTTTCCTGTTTCCCTGCAGTAGTCACTTTCTAGACCTTTATGTTGTCTGTTCTCTAGCTTAATTGCTTCAGAGCTATTGAGTTCCTGTGTTCTGGGCATCTGCAGTCACTCAGCACAACCTCAGAAAATGATCTGCTCATGTTTACACCCAAGCTGGGCCCTTCTTTTTTTTAATTTTGTTTGAGAACTACCGCTCCATGCATTTAATATATACAGATGCAAGATCATGATGCTTCTCTCCCCACTACCTCCCTACCACTCATACTTCCTCTTTCTTCTTCCTCCTTCTTCCTATACCCTTCTAATTTTTACAGAGATCAATTTTCAGTTAATTGATATACTTGAAATATTAACCCTACACCGGGTATGAAGAAAAAAACAAAGGAAGTAAAGAACAAACAAACAAACAAACAAGAAAAACATCGTTTCCACATAGTCAAGACAGGGGCTGTTCCGACTCAGCACATCTCAAAGTGTAAGGCTGGCTTCCATAGATTACATTTTAAGTTCTCTTTTGGCACAACACAGAGAGATCATATGGAATTTGTCCCTTTGTGACTGGCTTATTTCACTAAGTCTAACGGTTTCCAGTTGCATCTACTTTGCTGCAAATGAGGGAGGTTTTAGGATTCTGGACATGGAGTGTGATTAGCAGTCTGTCGTGCATGTTATAATCACCACCATTATTGGTATTTGCTGTGTAGGTACGAGGCAACTTTCCATTTAATAATGTGATTTGAGATGTGTCATTAAAGTTTGATTCTCAGCTTTCTCAGTTCTGAAACACTGTTCTTAGAGGATGAGGAAGATCAAGCGAAATAATCAGTTTAAAAGATTTAGCAACGTGCCTAGTACCTACAGAGCAAACTAAATGGTGGCCTCACCACAGTGTTACATTACCTACTCTGTTAGACTCATCATCCACTAATGCAGATATTGCGCTGATCCGATGGCAGGAGCCAGGTACTTATCCTGGTCTCCCATGGGGTGCAGGGCCCAAGCACCTGGGCCATCCTCCACTGCACTCCCTGGCCACAGCAGAGAGCTGGCCTGGAAGAGGGGCAACCGGGACAGAATCCTGTGCCCCAACCAGGACGAGAACCCGGTGTGCCGGCGCGGCAGGCGGAGGATTATCCTAGTGAGCTGTGGCGCCTGCTGAAAGTTGGTTTTGACTGCAGCTTTTTTCTAATCAGATGTGAGGGAGCAGCAGTAGTGGCTCAGGAAATTGATTTTCTGCCATCTTTGTGGGAGATCTCAATTGAGATCCCTGCTGCTGGCTTCTGATCTTTTGGGGAACGAAAAAGCAGAGGAGAGCCTCCCGGTCTGTGTGTCTGTGTCTCTCTAAAATAGAAACACAGATAGCCATTTCTCCTTCCCTCTCACCTGAAACTTCTAGTTCACAGCTCCTGCTCTAACACTGAATGCTCTGCTGCTTTGTGTCCTTCTCAGACACCCAGTAATATGCACCACAGTAAACATTCTCCTATGGATGTAGGATGATGCACTAGTAGTTAGTCCCTGTGGTTTCTTCTCCACATTTTTTATTCTTTTTTTAAAACTTTTATTTAATGAAAATAAATTTCCAAAGTGCAGCTCCTGGATTACAATGGCTTCGCCCCCCCATAACTACCATCCCACTCCTACCCCTCCCATCTCCCGCTCCCTCTCCCCTTCCATTCACATCAAGATTTATTTTCAATTCTCTTTATATACAGAAGATCAGTTTAGCATATATTAAATAAAGATTTCCACAGTTTGCACCCACATAGAAACAGAAAATGAAAAATACTGTTTGAGTACTAGATATAGCATTAAATCACACTGTACAGCACATTAAGGACAGAGATCCTACATGAGGAGTAAGTGCACAGTGACTCCTGTTGTTGACCTAACAAATTGACACTCTTGTTTATGGCATCAGTAATCACCCTAGGCTCTTGTCATGAGTTTCATAGGCTATAAAAGCCTTTTGAGTTCACCGACTCTGATCCTATTTAGACAAGGTTGTAGTCAAAGTGGAAGTTCTCTCCTCCCTTCAGAGAAAGGTACCTCCTTCTTTGATGACCCGTTCTTTCCACTGGGATCTCACTCGCAGAGATCTTTCATTTAGTTCATTTTTTTTTGGACATAGATCTTGGCTTTCCATGCCTGAAATACTCTCAATGCCTTTTCAGCTGGATCCACATGTCTTAAGGGGCTGATTCTGAGGCCAGAGTGCTGTTTAGGACATCTGCCATTCTAATCGTCTGCTGTGTATCTTGCTTCCCGTGTCGGATCTTTCTCTCTTTTTTATTCTATCGGTTAGTATTTGCAGACACTAGACTTGTTTATGTGATCCCTTTGGCTCTTAGTCCTATCATTATGATCAATTGTGAACAGAAATCAATCACTCAGACTAGTGAGGTGGCATTTGTACACGCCACCTTGGTGGGATTGAATTGGAATGCCCTGGTATATTTCTAACTCTAACATCTGGGACAAGTCAGCTTGAGCATGTCCCAAATTGTACATCTCTTCCCTCTCTTATTCCCACTCTTACATTTAACAGGGATCACACTTCAGTTTCAACACTTAAGAATAACTGCGTATTAATTACAGAATTTAACCAATAGTATTAAGTAGAACAAACAAAAAAATACTAAGAGGGATAACATATTAAGTTGTTCATCCACAGTCAGGGCTAGCGCTGATCAGTCACGGTTTCTCATAGTGTTCATTTCACTTTAAAAGTTTCCTTTTTGGTGCTGGTTAGTTTACTCCAATCAGGGAGAACATATGATATTTGTCCCTGGGACTGGCTTATTTCACTCAGCATAATGTTTTCCAGATTCCTCCCTTTTGTTGCAAATGACCAGATTTCATTGTTTTTGACTGCTGTATAGTATTCTAAAGAGTACATATCCCATAATTTCTTTATCCAGTCTGCTGTTGATGGGCATTTAAGTTGATTCCAGGTCTTAGCTATTGTGAATTGAGCTGCAAGAAACATTAAGGTGCAGATTATTTTTTTGGTTGCCAATTTCATTTCCTTTGGGTAAATTCCAAGGAGTGGGATGGCTGGGTTGAATGGTAGGGTTATCTTCAGGTTTCTGAGGAATCTCCAGACTGACTTCCATAGTGGCTTGACCAGTTTGCATTCACACCAACAGTGGGTTAGGGTCCCTTTTCCCCCACATCCTCGCCGGCATCTCCACATTTTAACATGGCTTGATGAAGAATGGCTGCTGCACAGTTTTCACAAAGGACTGAAGCCTGGGCATTTTCTTTGCCTTGTGGTGATTGAACCCTTGGCCCCATTTGCTTTCCATTCTCGCCATGTGAATCGCATTACTGAGGAGCAATGGTTGAGCATGGCAGTGGTAAAACGGTATGTTTCTGTGACTTTTCTTCAGTTGTTTCCTTGTGGGAACTGGAATTCTTGCCCTTCATTGTCTTCCTTTTCCTTTCCCTTTAATGAGCAGGTACATAAATGAGGTTCAGGCGATCATATTTTGCCATACTTGCAATCTCTGTGGTAACTTTTGTTTTTTTCTTGGTAGAGTAGGCTGGAAAATGCACCTTACCCCCAAAATATCATCTTCCCAGTTCCCTGCAACTTATGGATGTGAAACATTGTGTGGCAATGTAGACTTGCTGGAATCATTTAAATCAAGGACTCTGAACTAGAAGGTTTTCCAGGATGATGTGGTTAAGGTCAAATAACCACAGGGTTCCTTTTGAGAAAGGAGCGAAGAAAGTAGCAGTTGGAGTGAAGAGGTTACAGTGGCAGCAGGTGTTAGAGAGATTCTGTATGAAGATGAAGACTGAATAAGAGAAAAAGGCTACAGGCAACCTCTGGATGCTGCAGAGCTTTAGGCTCCTTTCAGGGCTTCCAGTCAGAACCAGTACTACTCACAGCTCCTCATTCCTATATTGCACTTCTGTTCTCCAGAAGCATGCAGCAACACATTGGCATCTTAAGACTCTTGATATCCATAACTAACGGGGGACAGACTTTTATTTTAAGCCAGGGAGATTGCAGTGCTTTTCTGTGTTAGTGAGGGGAAATAAAGTCAGAACATACCTTTTTCTTAGATCTAGAGGTAATATAGGGCATGTTTAATTTTTGACAGGCTAATTTCTTTTGCTGTTGAAATATTATGCAGAATTGAGTTAATAGTAGCCCCAGTCATTACCCTATTCAGGAAGCCACCTGAATTTCCTTCAATTCTGTTGTTCTTTTTTTTTTTAAATCTCTGCTCACCAGTTCTTTCTTGTTGCTCCTCTCCCTTGGCATAGACTTTAATTTAGTTGACCTCATCTCTCAGAAGTTAATTCCAAGGCCGGCGCCGTGGCTCAATAGGCTAATCCTCCACCTGTGGCACCAGTGCCCTGGGATCTAGTCCCGGTCAGGGCGCTGGAGTCTGTCCCGGTTGCCCCTCTTCCAGGCCAGCTCTCTGCTATGGTCCGGGGGTACAGTGGAAGATGGCCACTTGGGCCCTGCACCCACATGGGAGACCAGGAGGAAGCACGTGGCTCCTGGCTTCGGATCGGTGCGTTGTTGTCTACATGCTCTGAGATTGTTACAGAGATTTAATATGAATTTTGCCTCATGACATTTTGTTCGTTCATGTTCTTCCAATTAATTGGTGTAGTTGGACTTTCCTAATTTTTATCAGTTTGATATATGGTAGCTTGTTTGCATTGCTGACTTTAACTTTACTTTTTCTGGGAGGTAACTGGGGTAATTATTTCTTTATAAATCTCCTATCCTTCAATCAGTGGTCATGGTAAATGACAGAAAGCCTAGAGACAGGGAGACTGAATGAGGCTAGCCTTATGGGCATTGCTGACGTTCAAAGTAAACACATATTGACCATATGACTGAAGATGTGTTCTATACTGGATGGAAGGCAGAACAGAGGTGCTCCAGATGTGAACTTCTTGTAACAGGGCCCAGATGTTTTCTAGCCAGGGAGCCAGAAATTGTAAATCCAAGGGTTTTCTCTTCTCTGAAAGCAAAAGGGGAGTGACGATGAGCAGTGGCAGAAGAGGCAGGTCTCATTGTGAACCAACATGACACTGATCTCAGTAGAAACAGAAACTACATAGATGTATAGATTTAAAACATATATTTTTTGACTGGCAGATTGGACAGTGAGAGAGAGAGACAGAGAGAAAGTCTTCCTTTTGCTGTTGGTTCACCCTCCAATGGCCCCCGCGGCTGGCGCGCTGCAGGCCAGCGCACCGCGCTGATCCAATGGCAGGAGCCAGGTACTTATCCTGGTCTCCCATGGGGTGCAGTGCCCAAGTACTTGGACCATCCTCCACTGCACTCCCTGGCCACAGCAGAGAGCTATCCTGGAAGAGGGGCAACCGCGACAGAATACAGTGCCCCTACCAGGACTAGAACCCGGTATGCCAGCGCCACAAGGTGGAGGATTAGCCTAGTGAGCCGCAGCGCCGGCCTGGATATGTAACATATTTTTAAACTCTCACCTAGAAGCCAACATGCAGATTGAATTTTGAAATTTAAACCTTCAACTTTTCTTACCAATTTAACAAACATAAGACTTCTTTGTGTCATTTTGATATATATATACAGAGTGTAATTTTCAAATATTCTTCTTGTTTGTGTATGACATACACTACTAATAGTGTATTTATCTTAAATCTCGTGGTAGGATTTCCATTACTTAAATTGCGTCATCTTTGGTCATTGATGGTAGCAAATCTGTGGGCCTCCACCTATTTGCTGAACCCCTGGAATGGAGTGATGTCATCAATCTGTCACAGAATATTCCTGGTTACTGTTGACGTACTGTGTTCCAGGCTGGACAGTAATTAGGCGAAGAGAGAGACTCAGGCGATTTGTTCTTGGGTATTCCCATTTCATTCTTTATCAGAGGTGACTTGCTGGGTGCCCAGTTGTAGAGAGGAAGGTAGTAGATTTGAGTAACTTTCCGAAGGTGGAACATACTAATGGAAACCAAAGGCAAATTATTTAGAACCCATATACCATCTCCTGATTTCAAAGAGATCAAAAGGTATGTCTTAGGATATTATCTAGTAACCGGTAATCAAAAACTGCCTTCTGAAAAAGAAAGGGAATAGTCTAATTGTGGAAGAGGAGAGGAGAGAGGGGAAAGGTGGGAGATGGGCTGTGGGTGAAGAGGGGAGAGAGAGAAGGAGAACCTGTGAGTGTGAGTGTGTGTGTGTGTGTGTGTGTGTGTGTGTGTGTACCAGTCTTCCTGAGGATCCAGGTCACTGAGAGTAAATGACCTGTATTATTATCTGTGCAACACAGGGCCTGTGCTACTTTATGGACTTTCCGTGGGTTGCTACGCCACAGACATGGTGATGCACTATGCTTGACAAATGATTGCTTTCTGAAAGAATTGCAGAGGTAGGTGATCGTCTTATAAGTTTTCCACAAGTAAATTATCCTTCCTTTGTGAGGCAAGTGTGACTGCTTGAGATGAAAGCACACTTAAAACAGTTGGGGCAAGAAAACTTGTTTGAGCAGGGGATGACATTATGACATGGTGTGTTAACAGTTGAGATGCCAGCATCCTACCCTCTGACAGAGGATGCTGGGTGACTCTCTGTTGCTCTGCTTCCATTCCAGTTTCCTCCTAATGCACCTGGGGAAGCAGTGGAATACGGGGGCAAATACTTGGGCCCCAGACAGCCTCATTGGAGCCCCTGGTGAAATTCTTGGCATTTGATTTTGGTCTGCCTGGCCTTGGTAGCCTTTGGGGAACTGAATAAGGATATAGACATGTGTCTCAACCCCTTTCTCTCACTATGTTGCAGAAGAAATAAATAAAAAATAAGCAAATGGATAAATAGTTTAAAAAGAAAACTGAGCAAGGATGAGTTCAAAATCATGTGAAGAACTTGTTTACTAAGGGATTTATCCAATAGTCCCACCTGTTCAAGTGCACCCACATACAGTACAGAAACAAACCAGGGGTGACAGATGTTAATATATAATGTGTTGCCTACATACCGTCTTCCAGCTATAAAAACACATTACACCTGAATTTTAATTTGGAACAGACTAAGCTTTTATCAATAACCTGTGATCAACCTATTTCTTGCTTTTATAAGACTTCAGGATATATGGGGAGATCCTTAGGGAGAAGTCTTCATGTGACACATTATGGCCTTAGATTGATGAACACTTTCTCATCATTATAGGCAACTTGCATAGGAAACTTGGATTGTTACCATCCCAGAAGAACAGAAAAGGAAAGAGCATGAAGAGATACAGAGGTTTGTATGGGTGGTGGGTATGGTCATGCCTGAAAGGTGCTTTTGTCATTCCTTTCCTTTGACCTAGACGTATGCTCAGAACTATCAGTAAGGGAGGTAGGCAAATAAAACAACAGGTACACAGGTGGACAGAAGATTGCTTATGTGTTCTACTCCGTTGAAAATGAGACACTGTGCAGTACTGCCACCCATAGTATGCACGGATGGAATAATTAACAACTATCTTACCTTACAGCATTTAATTGCAGGAACAGAATGTGGAGGCCATGAGTGGTCATGGAATCTGCCACGTAGAAGATGCTTATTTAAGTATGGACAAATGCAAATATACACCAAATGTGAAACACATCTCTTACTTTATTAACTTTTTCAGTCAAGTATTATTTACAAATATGACCTGCACTGTAACCTAAAAGGACCATACCAACCTGATACCACAAAGCAAAGGCTGCTGCTTCCTTTTGTGCTACTTATCCTGCCTCTCAACTGAGGAGAATCTCACTGGGGCAGGGATGGAGAGACTCATGCAGGGAAAGTAGAAGCTTTCTCACAGTAGAAGGTTTTTCTCATAGCACAGAGATGAGCTGAATGATTCTACTCATCAGTTGACACAATTCTGCATAGTCCAGAAAAAAATCTCAAAATGTTTGTCTTGCCTTTTCAGTACTATCTTGGAATCTATGAGGCAGCCTAACTTCTTAAGGGAAAGGATTGTTTTAATTCTTGGTTCTCGAGATTTGAAGTCTGGGGTCCTTGTGTTTTGAAAGGGCAAGAATCCCAAGGTGATACCTAGAACCAGATGTCATGAGGCAGGTAAATAAAACAAGAATACATGAGTCTGTGTTTCTGTGTCAGTCTTACAGACACAGCAGAATTCAGTAAAGTGACCTCTGTGCTAATAATCTGATATAAGCCTAATCACTGCTTAGTGTCCCACCCCTACACCTTGTGGCATCTTATGGACCTAACAACTCAGGTATTTTCCGGAATGGTTTGTTGTATTTTCTTTAAGATTTACTTATTTATTTGGAAAGAATTACAGAGAGGCTGAGTCAGAGGGAGGGATCTTCTTCTGGTGGTCTACTCCCCAGACAGCTACAATGGCTTGAGGTGGGCCTATCTGAACCAGGAGCTTCTTGCTGGTTACCAATATGGATGCAGCATCCCTAGGTCTTGTACCGTCTTCCACTGCTTTCCCAGGCATATGAGTAGGGAAGTGATTTGCAAGTAGAGTAGCTAGGACAGGACTGGTACTCATATTGGATGCGCTCACTGCAGGCATTGGCTTTACCCACTACATATGGTGCCAGCCCCAGGGCTGGCTTCTCTTCTTGGGTGATGGAGGAGTGTCCTTCCTTCCTGTGGCTTCACACTGTCCTTGATTTTCTTCCCCTTCAACAAAAATCTCCAGCCTCTTGTTTCCACTGTCACATATCTCGCCATCCTTTTCACCTTCTTGCCTCCCAGCTTTAAATATCCTCAGGGTGACAGTGAAGACCCCACCATTGTACTCTAGGGTGATGTTCTCATCATAAAAGCCTTGGTCTTCCATCATCAGTAAATTCCCCCTTCACATACTAGGTAATATTCACAAGCTCCAGGGTTAGATTGTGGCCTTCGTGGGCTACATTATTCAGCGTTTCGTAACTATAATGGAGCCATAAAACGCAGTTACAGATAAATGAATACTAAAGTGTGTTACATTTAGTGACAGCACATATTTTGTGACAGCCTTGTTTCATGAAACACATTACAAGTGGGTTCCAAAAGACAATGAAATACACCCTGTTTGCACCAAGCCTAGCACAACCAATTAAACCTCAAAGTTACTTAAGACTTATGTTCCAAAACTTTGGTCATGATCTGCGTGAGTGGCATGCAGCAAACATGAAGATTCACTGAATGGTGAAGCTGGCCTTATTTTTGTGAGCACAACTTCGTTGGGTATCCCCATGCCTGAAACAACATGATTCACTTTCCTACTCTTCTTTTGGATAGATGCACAACCCAGATGAGGTTGCATCTCAAATGGTCATTTTCCCACTGCATTCCAGAAGCCTCAAGAGGCTGCTTTTGAGATTCGTTTGAAGACCTCATGCCATCTTAAGAAAGATGGAGATAGTTCACCCACCTCAAATGATGTGCATTCAGTTTCTTCCTGGAATAGGCCCATTCTTATTGAAGATGGTAAGACAGATGCAAAGGGAAGGTGTGAACTTAGGTGAGAGTTACAACTGAACTGCCGTGGCCAATCCTTTCTCACTCAACTCTTCCCTCAAGATAATGAAGTGCTTCAGGTCACAGCAACTAGACGAAGACTGTGGGGAGTGACACATAGGTAATGTGGCCCCAATAATGGGTCACAGCTCCTCAACACGAACTCGCCATCTGTGGTCACGGAGAGAGCTGCAAACGAGGTCACGGGCACCACTGACACATCTGGAAACCTGTGGCCCCAAATATTGGGAACGATCCCCTGCTCACATACTCTGCTTTTCTATTCCTCCTCACTCAGCTGTTCTATTCCAAAATTTCCCCTGGAACCAATCTTCTCTTATCCTCCTTGCTTGATCATGTGCTTCCCATTGCCTAGTGGAATTGCACAGGGGCATGCCTGCACCCTCAATTATGTACCCCTTTTCTCTAACTAACCTCATGAATACTTCACACCGCATCACACAGATAACCTGTTTTAACTACCCAGCTCTGGAGCTCATATATGAACACTCATCTGTCTGATGAGAATTCACTTTTGCAGACAGCATTCCCTCTTACATATCCACAAACTCTTACTGCACTCACAGCACCTTCAACCTTTCAAAGTGCTGTATGTGGTGAGAGCTGCTGCATGCTTCCTCCAACATGCAGTATCTAGTGTCTCATGGAGTAACACACTTCTGAACCCCTCCAGCACAGAGCACACAAATACCTATGCCTTACAACACACACACACACACACACACACACACACACACACACACACACACACACACACCACAGAACACCCATCTGTATGTAATACAACACACACTCAAATCCACGTGATGTGACATGACATAGAGCCATGTGTGCTAAACACACAGACACAAACATTTTCTTTCTACCTAATTAAAACTTACTGCAGTATTCATATATGTAAGTACTGAATTTATTTCATATTTATTTCAGACCAATTCAAGCCAGTATGTTACAAAGTTACATACATGTGGCACATGATTTCACCACACTGTTTCACTGCAATATGTGAGTGCATCATATACAGCACACCACCTTCATGGCACAACTTGATAATCTTAAGAATTCAGTAACAATCAGTGGACTGTGTTAACATTTAACAGCAACAGTGGCATGAGACAATCATGAATATGTATTTTATTCAAGTTCAGAATTCAGCCATTGTTTCATTGGCATGACAAATTAGTGGAGGCCAACAGGGCCAAAAGCAGTAGCCAAGGACTGTGGTACTGAGGAGACCTGAGGGCTGGACCCGGGAAGAAATATAGACAACCCAAAGGGTAGCAGCCCCTTACGCATTTTAAATTGAACCTAAGAGGAAAATGTCATCTTGGATGTGGGAAGGGTGCTCACTGGAAAAAGTCAATCAAGGAGAATAGAAGAAGCTGTGTCCCTGCAGGGAACAATACAGAATATTTAGAGATGTTGGTTATTCTGTAGATAGGATAAGGCCCAATACAGGACTTAAGTGAGGTTACATAAGATATGTGTACATAAGCTTTGGTAAAGCAAGAGAAATGCTAGTTGTATTCCTTCACACACTCTGACACCATTAAAAAAAGAGCTTTAGCACATAGCATGAAGTCCAACCCAATTATATGACTTCTAATCCAAACTCCAGCATCCAATGATGAGACAAATGTGCTGTGCACATGTATGTTATAGTTTTTATCAGGACATGTATTTGGTTGCCTGTGAGATTATGGAATACGTCTATTCTGAGAACTCAGATCATGATCATTAGAATATGTGTGGTTTGGATAAATCAATGAATGAAACATCAACAGCATATTCGTGACCTCTCATTCACATTGCAGACATCTCAATCACCCAGTGTGATCCACAACCTAAAAACTCAATGGAGGGGAAGACCTTGGTCATTGAAGCAGAAGAAACATCTGATAAATTGGAACCCCACATCAGCCACTCACCTTCACCTTTACAACCTCATCCTGGTAAGGACAGCGACAGGTGAGGCTGGGCACATCAGTGCAATGTGTGTGGGTATGTTCAGCAACCATCACGGAAGACAAATGAACACAGAATAAAATAGTGTGCTTAGGGCAAAAAGAACAGTCACAGTCACACAAGGTCAGGGATTAAATATGACAGTTTAACATAAATATGCCAAAGAAAGATGAACACTAATAGTGATTTAAAGAGTCTATTCAGAAAAAAAAAAAAAAAACTGGCAAAGGAATTGGCAACCAGCAACAAATCTGAGCTCGGAGATCGCATATTATATTATTGAATATAGATAGGTCTTGATTATTCAAATTCCCAAGAGAGAATAACTAATTCACAACAGATAGAGCAGCTGTGATTAAAGTGCTGAATGACAGTAGGATGTCCGATGCCGACTAGAAGCAGAAGTATTCTGTGCTCCTGTTATTGCTTGAAATAGGGTTAAAACTGATAACTCAAAGGGTACTGAACTCAGGAAACAAAGAGAATTAGGTAAGAAGTGCCCATTCATGAGGTACAAAGATCCTGAATTCACGCATGTGTATGTAATTATCTCCTTTGAATCATTCTTGGAAATTACCCTAAGTTTAACAGCCTAAAACAATGTATGGGGCAGGGGAGGGAGAGAAATTCAACCTATGTTTAAGGGGGCTGCGAGTCAACGTACTGGCATGACTGGTTTCTTCTGTTGGCTGCCAGACGAGTGTCCTTGCCTGCTGAGGCTTCACTTGCTCCTTGTTTTTCAGCCCCTTTCATTCCCTTCCTCTGTTCTTTGCTTCCATTGCCTCATCTGTCTCCCTCACTTTGAGCTTCCTGCATTTCTCTTGGAGATATCTTAGGGATTACATTCAGGAACCACCAATGTGATAATGGTTATCTTCCCATCTCAAACTTCTCAAATATACAGCATCTTCTAAGTCCCTTTTAACTTACCAGGTAAGATCCACAGGTTCCCGTTGTTAAGACATGGAGATATTGGTTGTGGAGCATTGTGCAGCCTTTCACAACTATCATGGAATTTTTAGACAGTAACAGGGGCATGAATACTAACAACACATGGATTGCACTCTGTGTGACATTACTGTTTCAAGACACACAAAGCAAGTGATAGTATAAATGTGTGCTCTGTCTTTTGAGCCAGCAACACCTGGACAAGAATGAAAGTTATTAAAAACATCTGTTTTGAAGCTTTGACCAGGCACATTTCATGGTCTTCATGAGAGTCTGGCATGTAGTGGACAACTGACATTCACTAAATGGATGAAGTTGCTTTCATTCCTGTGAGAGCAAGTCTCATGTGTGGCCACCTGCCCGAAACAACATATCCAGTGATACATTGCCATTTAGATGCAGAAACTGGATGATGTCACATCTCATGGATGTCATTTTGTTGTTTTTCCCCAGCACTGCAAAAGCCTCAAAAGGATGCCTCTGAGATGTGTTTGCAAGGCCTGGTACATCTTAACAAGGACGGAGAGAGTTCATCCAACTCAGATGATGTCTGCTTTGTTTCCTCTTGGAACGAGTCCATTCTTATTGAAGACGGTAAATCAGATGCGAAGGGAAAGCATCAAGCTATGTGACATTTGAAATTGGGTACTGTTCCAAGAAAAAGTCACAGGTTCTCAGCACAGGTCACGAGGAATGAGCACTAGGGGACTTTGAGGGTGTGACTATGGGATGCACTTAAAGTATGGAAACCAGAACAGAGAACAGAATAAACACATGAAACAAATACCTGTGCACAGACTAACTTGTTATACTCCTGACAAAAAGAATGTAGGCTTATTCTACATGATAGTCTGAAATTCTTTTGTACTCACATAAAGATCCTTGGGATGACATTTATAACCAACATGGATGATAAAGGGTTATCTGTGCACCACAAATTCTGAGAAAAATGGCATCTAAGTGTCATCATTGGCAATCTCGGGAATGTCCAGGGGCTACAGTGATGAATCCGTGAACAGTGTGGGGTGGGTGTATTACGCAAGCTTTCACAGCAGTCATACAAATGTTAGAGAGAACGAAGGAGACATAGATAAGTGAACATCACAGTCTCTTACGTCAGTTGTACCCTGACAGCATATTTTTAAGACAACGCACCTACAGTGGCTCCACAAAAACTTGTTATGTACATCGTGTCTAATTAATTAGCCTTTGACACCCAGATACAACTGAAACATTTTTAAACACTTCCCATTTGAAATTTGTCCAGGAGGCAGACTGTGGTCTGCATAGGACTGGCACTCTTAGGATGGTTGCTAGTCAATAGATGGGGAATTCAGCACCATTCCTTTGAAAGCAAGTCCCCTGTGGGCTCAAATGCCTTGAACAATATATGCATTTGACGTGCTGTTCATTTGAATAGATGCAGAAGCCAGATGAAGTCACATCTCAAGGTTGTCTTATTGTCATCTTGTCCCCCCAGAAGGCTCTCAGGCACTGGAGAATGATCCTGAGTCATGTGTGACGTTCCCATCCCATCTAAAGTCAGAAGGAAAGAGATCCTCAACATCAGATGATGCCCGCTTTGTTTGCTGTCTGGGAGAATCCATTCTTATTGAAGATGACGGTAAGGCACGTGCAAAGGGAAGGTGTGAACTTTGGTGAGTGTTGCAGCTGAGTTCCCCAGGCCAACTCCCGCCCACTCCTCTTTGGGCTCACATAGGAGTATGTTTCAGGGTACAGAACCAGGATGAAGCCCCAGGGGAGAAACCTGTAGGAGTGTCCCAGGAATATCCTGAGAATGGCTCAGAGATCCTCTCCAACAAGTTGCCATCCGTGGGCACTGGGAGGACTAAAGATGAGTCCATGGGTGGTGCGCTCGTGTGTGGAATCCAGATAGAGCCTCCCAAGGCACACTGACTGGCAGGATTTCCATTCCGTACTCATGTGTTGGACTTCTCTACCAGGGGGGCACTGCCATTTCCCTTTCCTCTTTCAGATCATCTCACATCTATCATCTGCCTTCACCATTTCTTTCCTATCCTCTAGTGGCATTGCACTGGGATAGCCTGTCACCCTCATTCCTGAAGAAACCTGCCCCTTACTCTTGTCATGATTGCTTCACACCACCTCACATGTATCAGTATGCCAGACGATCCTGTGTGTGAAGGGCTTTGATTTGCCCAGACAGCACATGTTCTCCATCACAGGGCACTTCATCCAAAGTGAAATCAGCCCTTCAAAGAGATGCATATGCTGCGAGTTGCCGTGTGCTTCCTCCTGCATTGTGCCATCCTCTGAATGTACTGACGTGATAGTGAACCACTCCAACACAGAACATGCTTGCATTTGCCATGGCACAAAACACACACACACACGCACACACACACACACACACACACACACCCAGGAATTCCCCAGGACATGCCATCAACAGAAATACAGAAGTGAATGATGCACACACTGAGGCAAATCGCACCTGAGTTTCCCACCCATTTAAAACTCAACTTGTGACTTAATTGATGATAGCAAATCAGTTATCTATGCTCAGTGCACAAATTTGAGCCAACATGTGACGTTATAACACTTTGCACACTGTAAACACTATACTGTTTTACTTCCGTGTGTGCCTAATGCTCAACCAGAGAAAATCCTGAACAAGTAAACGTCTTATGATTTAAATACCGAGTGTTGAGCTGTGATGACTTAGAAGAGCAACAGTGAAATTTTGAATGATGAATATGTGTTGTGTAAAGTAAAATATTGTATTGTTTCATTTGAGATAGTGTTCTTCTAGGCATATTGTAATGAGAGAGGAAAACTGCCAGAAGAGGTGTGGGCAAGCAGAATATGACATCTCAAGACAGAGAGTGGCTTTGAGGGTTCTAGAGGTCAAGAGCTGTGAAGAAGTACAGACAGGTGAAAGACACCAGGCCCTGGTAGATAGAACTTTTAGGACAAAACGTCTTCACTGTGTGGCGAGGAGAGTTGCTAGCGCTCAGTGCAAGAGAGCAGTGATGGAGGATAAAAGCAACAGTGTCCCTACAGGAACAGAGCAGTTTTCTCAGTGATGTTGGTTTCACTGTGTATGGAAGAGAGACCCCCAAAAAACTCAACTGTGAAAGCAGTTACGCTGCATGTCGGGAGTTTTGAAAGTGAAGTTTGGCAGAACATCACAGTTCTATAGTGAAAAAACTAACTCTTCCAGAGCAGAATTTTGGTGCATGTGATGGAGTAAAACCCCAATGCATGACAACTCAACATTTTCAAACTCCAAGTGACAAGTCAGGTGCTTTGGTGCACATGTGCGTTAGGATATTATAGGTGTGAATTTGTATGATGTCTGGAGCCCTGTCTGTTCTCAGACCTCAATATGTGACCTTGAGAATATGCAGGAATAGGAAAAAGCAATGAGCTTTGCCACATGTGTACACCCATGACCACTGTTGCATGTTCCAGAAAGCTCAACCCTACACCAGTGTGATGCACAACCTGCGTACTCTTTGGAGGAAAAGACCCTGGCCAAGAAGTCAGATGAAACATCTGATGAAATGGATTGCCACCTCGGCCACTCAGATTCACATGTGTCCCCTATTTCTGGTAAGGGCAGTGTGAGCTGAGGTGGGGCACACCAGTATATAGGAGAGGGAAACAGACGTGTGGTCTCCAAGCTGTTTAACATTTGTCGCAGAGTGAAGTAGTGTACCCCTAAGAGCAGTCACCCACTTACAAGAATAGGGGTGAAATAAAGACATTTAAAAAGGTTATCAAAGGAAGAAGTAAGTGCAACAGTAGCTGACGCAGTTTGTACATGATAAAATCGACTGAACTCATGGTGTGGCCCTCAGGAACAAGTTCTGAGCTAAGTCTTTTGAGAGTATGTGACTGCATATAAGCTTCGATGGCTTAAATCCCCAAAACAATAATACCAATTCAGAACTGATAAATCAGCCCTGATTAAATTGCTGAATTCAACACCATGTCAATGACCCAAAGTAGTCGTATTCTAAGGTCCTGCTATTGTTCAGATTATGGATAAAACTAGTCCTACTAGCAACTATGAACTAGGGACCTAAGAGTATTAGGTATGTAGGGACCTCCCGTGTGTTAGAAAAAGCCTTAATTCAAGCTTAGTATATAAGCTTATACCGTGTAAAGCACTGTTACATATCACCGCGAGCTTACCTATTAGAAATACACATGCAGTAAACTGTTCTCTTACAGACCCGGCAGCAGGGGGACAGATAACACAAAATATGGCTTGCGAGGTTCGCATTCTTTATATTTGCAGGACTGGTCAGTCCCCTGTTGCTTGTAGTGGAGAATGCCCTTGCTTGTTAATACTTGGATTATGGTCTTAGTACTCTGGGATTGATAGCTTCTCAATTCTTAGCTCCAGCTCTTGCTTCCATCTGTCAGAACTCACCCATTTTTGACCTTCATGCCCTCTATTAAGTATCCTTTGGATGGCATTTATAACCTACATATGTGGTAAAAGATCATCGCCCCACCTCAAAATCCATGATTCAGTACCATCTGTAAAATCATCCTTGACATACTAGGGACCATCCTGGGGCTTTCCTGATGGAGACATGAACAGTTTGTGAGGGCAGGATTACGCAGCCTTTCACAGCGATCATGCATTTGTTAACGAGAATGAAGGAGACATAGATAAATGAATGTTACAATTTCTTACATTGATTGCACACTGACAGCATATTTTCAACAGATGCATCAAAAGGGACTCCACAAACAGTGTGTATGCATTGTGTCCACTTAGCCTTCAACACCCAGATACAACACTTTCTTTAGAACCTTTGTCCAGGAGGCAGACTGTGGTCAGGGTACTTATGCAGCTCAGAGCAGTTGGTTGGTATTCACTGAATGCTGAAATCATCTCTATTCCTGTGACAGCAAGGCCCCTTGGGGACAAATGCCTTAAACAATATATGCATTCTGTGCACTGTTCATTTGAATAGATGCAGAACCCAGATGAAGTTGCATCTCAGGGTTGTCATGTTGTCATCCTGTTCCACAGAAATATCTAAGGCGCTGGAGAATGCTTCTGAGTCATGTGCGACATTCTCATCCCATCCTAAGTCAGAAGAATATTTCTCCAACTCTGATGTTGACTGCTTTGTTTCTTCTCTGAGTGATTCCATTGCTGTGGAAACAAAAGGTAAGGCAGATTCTAAGGGAAAATATGAATTTTGATGAATGTTGCAGCTGAGATCCCCGTGCCAACTCCTGCTCACTCTGCACTGTGCTCACAATATGAGAGTGTTTCAGGGCACAGAGACTAGGATGAGGACTCCAGGAAGAGACCCATAGGGAGTGTAAGAAGAATGATTCACAGTTCTCAGTAACAATTTGCCATCATTCAGATGGCTTTAATTGAGCCCTGGGCTGTGCTAACATTATGATGGTGTAGGCCGAGCTTCTCCTAGCACACTGACGCAGTCTCCTCATGCAGTTGTTCCTCCAGCTCCATATCATAGATGGCCAGATTTTCTGTTTCTCTGGGAAGTCCCCTCAAATCCACCTCCATTCCTTTCATTCATCTCTTTTTTTTTTTTTTGACAGGCAGAGTGGACAGTGAGAGATAGAGAGGCAGAGAGAAAGGTCTTCCTTTTGCTGTTGGTTCACCCTCCAGTGGCCGCTGTGGCCAGCAAGCTGCGGCTGGTGCAATGCACTGATCAGATGGCAGGAGCCAGGTGCTTCTCCTGGACTCCCATGCAGGTGCAGGGCCCAAGGACTTGGGTCATCCTCCACTGCACTCCTGGGCCATAGCAGAGAGCTGGCCTGGAAGAGGGGCAACCAGGACAGAATCCGGTGCCCCGACCGGGACTAGAACCTGGGGTGCTGGTGCTGCAGGCGTAGGATTAGCCTGTTGAGCTGCGACGCTGGCATCATTCACTCTTATGATATTTTATGTGAACACTCTCATACTCTCCTTCCTGCAGCAGCGTTCCTTTACATTTAGTCATCCTTCACATCCTCTAACAGAAATAACACATCGATCTTCCTAGTTCAAAGTCACGCACTAGAATACATTTATGTCTGAACAAAATTCACTCAGTTCACTCACAGATAGGCGCACAGCATTTCCTCACATGTCATTGTGTCTAAAATGCCCCTCAGCCCTCAAAGAAATGCAGATGCTGAGTCTTCTGTGTGTGTTCTCCAACATGCTCATTTACCATCTCTTAGACCTATAGAGGCACAAGCCCGTTCATCAGACACACACACACACACAAATACCACTTAACGTGTACACCATGAAGACATTGACCACACACACACACACACACACACACACACACACACACCCCACAGAATGCATGTCATGGCAGAGAATGCATACACACCATAATTTCCTTTCAGAAACACCCAAAAATTACCAGATATATAACAGAACACATCAGCCTCCACCAGACTCATGCACTCTCTTCCACATACTAAGAGATGGTAACCAAACACCTCACCTCACACATAGAAGACTGTGCCTCTCACACACATGACCCTCAGACCAACTTGAACCCCACAGATTTCAGGACGTTCTGCCAGCATTCTTACATTTGACGTTCTCTTGCCTAGAAATCTGCAAATCAAAAAAAGAGGCCCTGTGTATCCAGTCTAGGAAGATACCTCTACTCCAGGATCTGAAGCAACATCAGACTCCCAACCCGACCCAGTGCCGCTGCTTTAATTTCCATTTGGCTCATGAGCCCTGCACACCAGAAACACATATGAGGAAGGAGAGGCTCATGAAAGTCTATTACACGAGAGTCCAGAGGAAAAGAAATGCCAGCGTTGTCTGCTACACTCAAGATGAACTTGTGCCTCCCGGAAAGAGATCAGAAATTGAAGATGTAGCTTTTCCTGTCAAGATTCGTGCAGATCCCAGCTTTTGCTATCAGTCTTCAGAGTATCTTGTAACTGATGACTCCACGTACAGTGTGGAAGACAAAGAACAGGATCAGGAGGCTTCCAGCTGCCAGGCAGTGTTGTCAGCTGCAGAAGAGAATTTGCAGGCGAGGGCCAGCACACCTGAGTGGCTGGTGACCCCAGAGAGAGGATTCAAGTGCATGGCCTGCTGCCAAGTCTTCTCCAGCCTGGGGGACCTTGTAGACCATGTGAAGCATGGGGTCAAGGGGGACTTTAGTTGCCAGGTTTTCCATCTTGCCTTCACCTGGCTCGAAAGCAAGAGGCACATGATGGAGAAGAGGAACAAAAGAAAGAAGTCCACCAGGAAGACATCTGGATACAAGGAGAAATAGCTAGATAGGCAGAAATTCCCACACCAGTAATCTAGTCCCTTACCAGCCCCCATTAGCGAGCAGCCACGCCCTCCTGAGACAGCCTATCAGCACTAAGAAGCCCTAGTCCCCCTGTTATCTCCACACTGCACCATCACTGTTATCAGAGGACTCCTTAGAGTGGGATCCATTCCTCTCCATAGGTAAAAGAGAGCCAATTTTTTGAGGAGTATGAATGGAAAGAGACAAGTAAGAAACCCCAATTACTCCAAGACCCGTATTGAGTAGATGACTTTACTCTATCCTCTGGGAAAAATTTTCCACGGTATTCACTAGGAACCCTTAAGTGCAGACTTTTTCCTTAAATATAAGCAACTACATAAGAGGGACAACAGGGCTTTTCTCTCCTGTCCTGGATCATGGCTGGTTGTTTTTATTTATGATTTGCCTTCTAGAGGACTCTCATGACCACTTTAGGAAATTTAAATAAATCTTACATCTTACTCTCTTTCTTACAGCATCAAATTTTCATACCCCAAGTGACCGCCTGCGAAGTATTAAGTGTAGCATAGAGTTTTTGCAAGGTCTGGTTCATATCCAAGGTTATATCACTAACTCATGGACACATCAAGTGCCCTCCTATTTTCAGCAGATCACTTAAGCAGTGTTTCATATAAATTGTCCTCAGTTTACCAAACCATGCAGGAGATTTTTTTTTTCTTTATTGACAGGCAGAGTGGACAGTGAGAGAGAGAGACAGAGGGAAAGGTCTTCCTTTTGCCGTTGGTTCACCCTCCAATGGCCACCGCTGCAGCCGGCGCACCGTGCTGATCCGAAGGCAGGAGCCAGGTGCTTCTCCTGGTCTCCCATGGGGTGCAGGGCCCAAGCACCCGGGCCATCCTCCACTGCACTCCCTGGCCACAGCAGAGGGCTGGCCTGGAAGAGGGGCAACCGGGACAGAATCCGGCGCCCCGACCGGGACTAGAACCCGGTGTGCCGGCGCCGCTAGGCAGAGGATTAGCCTAGTGAGCCACGGCGCTGGCCCATGCAGGAGATTTTGAGAGTGACTGAGAGCAATAAGACAAGCTTCCAACATTTCCTGAATTGATTGTCTCACAGCCAGGCCGGCACAGGGCCTGAATTCAGGTGTCCAGTGTAGTGCAGCATTCCAGTGAACGAACAGTCAAAGCTGGGCTGGACATAGATGGAGCAGGTTTTCTGTGCTGCTTCTAAATAACCCTCAACAACATGAAAAACCAGTTCTGAACAAAACATCCACAGAGCTGTGAGGAGCCCAGGGAACCCAGAGCACACTTCATCTTCATCAGGACACTCCCCGATACTCTGAATCCCACAACAGGAAGAGGACACTGAGAGGGCTTCTGTGGTAACTTTGTGAAGAGGAGAATATAGGTAGAGAGATTTTCAGAACACAAAGAAAATTTTATACACATTGATCTATCCAGTAGTGGGTTGCTCTATTGAGAGAAGATGTAAGGTATTCTCGTTCTCTTCCCATGTGGAGGCCTAGTCTATCTTATGAAATACCTACCTTTAATTTCTTGTATACTTGAATACCTGTAATCTCACAGTTCTTCCAGGCAGATACTGAATTTCACCCATTCCACTTAATGCTTCCACACTACTGTCTCCTATATAGAACATCTATGAATATGTGCTTGACACAGGAAAAAAGTGAAATGCGGAACTTAAGTCACATGAATTTTAATACCCTTCTGTCCTGCATTCATCTCCTCTCGGTCCTTCCATGTTGACTAGTAGTTCATCACATGTTTCTTAATCTTTCTCTGAACATAACCCAGACCTTGTCCCAACTTTCCCCCAGTGCTCTGTCTTTGCATTGTCTGGCTGGAGGGCAGGCTTTTTATGGAAAGAAGGAAGTAAGATCCTTCATGGGTGAGCCAAAGGCCATGGTAACCCACCACTTGGCCTCTCCGAGCTTGTGCAGACACACAGGTGAACACGCACTTCTCCAGTGACAGTAGGAAGGATGGATATGTGTTAAGTGACCCAGGACAAACACCTGTATATAAAGGTGCACCCCAAGCCATAAGTTTTTGTTCTGCTTGAATGTAGTCTGGGTCGCTTATTGTTGTTTGTCATGTAGTACAAATTAATCTGTGCCTGTTAGCATCATACATGTGAATTTCTTCCATTTTGGTTATTTAAGACTTGTATTCCTAAAATGAATGGCAATTGATGTCCTCACATTGATGTTGAAACAGTAGAGGATTTTCTTAAGCTCAGTCAATACACAGTACCCTTGATTGATTAGAGACATTGAAATTGCTTGAACATCTAAGTGGAATTGGACAGCAGTACAGTCGGTCTGACCTTGAAGTTCCTCAGTAAGTCCTGAGCTTAAATTTGTTTACGCAGCACTGTGCTTTGCACCCGGTATCTCATCATGAAAGGAGATGACAGCATTCAGCAACTCATTTAAATACTACAGAGATGAAGTACGCATCATATGTGTGAGGATAGTGGGCTGGTAGAAGCACAGCTTTAGTATACCTCTTTATCATAGTTATTATTTCATACACTAGACATTCTAATTGCCGATGCATCACAAATCAGGATATTAACATTTATAGTGGTTAAAACATATACTGAAAATCCACTGTGTTTTTGACTGCCAAACCCTTTACTGTCATCATTGCCCTTTTACAACATATTATCTGAATGCCACACACACAGAGACATACTTTTAATCTGACTTCAGCCTCATTCCTCCTTTTAAATATAAACAATACTACATATTTACGGGAACACTGACATTTAAGCACAAGCTCAGGAAATGTGCAGATCAAATCAGGATAAGTAATATTTCTCTTTTACATTACATTGTGTAGGAACGGAGGTTTGGAGTTACTTCTGTTTGTTCATAAGAGGTATACTAGTTATTGTGAACCAGAGTGACCGCACTATGCTATTGATGCTAAGAACATATTCCCTCAATCAAGTGTGGTTTGGCATCTGTTATCCCTACCACTTCAGCCTGTGATAATCAGTCTTTCTTCAGATTGAAGTTTAGGTTTTTGATTTTAGCTGCCTTAAGAGAGAACATGCAGTAGCAGTGTCTCTGCCTGGTTTATTTTTCTGAGCATTATATCTTCCACTATCATCCATTTTGGCCTGTTATTTTCACTGAGCACTTACAAGAGAACTTCAGAGATCCAATCATGATATAATGACAGGGAAGTGGTGGTTTCCCTGATTTGAGTACACATTATACACTTTTTTGGAATGTCCTAGTGTACCCTATAAATATATGCAATACTGCTAATCAAAAAAGAAAGGTTTTGTACAAAATGCAGATGAAAAACTCATGTGTAGATTTCAAAATTTTTGCAGCAAGCAAAATTTATTCCTATTTTCCCACAAGCTGCTTAAAGTTTCCTCATACATATTCAGTGTGTGTCACTATTTGAGGAGCTAGTGTATATAAATTATACATATGGATGATATGTATAAACATTATATTTTATCAAGAAACTTATGCTGTGATGGCCTAATGAAATATCAGGACAGATGAAGCAGCACAAATAAGCTTTATATGTTCTTTACATTTTTGAAGCTGCATTATTACTCTGAGGAAGGAAAAGTTGCTAAAGTGTTCTTACTGGGCTAGGGTGTTGAATATGCATAGACAGGAATAAAAGCAAATTTGTACAAGAAGTACTTTTTTAACTTTTATTTAATGAATCTAAATTTCCAAAGTACGGCTTATGGATTAAAATGGCTTCCCTCCATAACGTCACTCCCACCCGCAACCCTCCTCTTTCCCACTCCCTCTCCCCTTCCATTCACATCAAGATTCATTTTCGATTCTCTTATATACAGAAGATCAGTTTAGCATACATGAAGTAAAGATTTCAACAGTTTGCTCCCACACAGAAACATAAAGTGAAAAATAATAGATGATGAAATTAAATCAGACCTATAGTCATGTTTAATCCCAGTGAGGATCCAGTTAGGAATTGATAATTTCTTCTTTCTTCCTTTTTTTGTTTTACAGAAGATCAGTTTAGTATACATTAAGTAAAGATTTCAACAGTTTGTACCCCATAAAAACACAAAGTGAAATATACTGTTTGGGTACTCGTTATAGCATTAAATCTCAATGTACAGCATGCTAAGGACAGAGATCCTACATGAGGAGTAAGTGCACAGTGACTCCTGTTGTTGACTTTACAAATTGACACTCCTGTTTATGGCATCAGTAATCTCCCTATGCACCAGTCATGAGTTTCCAAGGCTATGGAAGCCCCTTGAGTTCCCCAACTCTTATCTTGTTTAGACACGGTCATAGTCAAAGTGGAGGTTCTATCTTCCCTTCAGAGAAAGGTACCTCCTTCTTTGAAGACCTGTTCTTTCCACTGGGATCTCACTCACAGAGATCTTTCATTTAGTTTTTTTTTTTTTTTTTTTTTTGCCAGAGTGTCTTGGGTTTCCATGCCTGAAATACTCTCATGGGATTTTCAGCCAGATCCGAATGCCTTTAGGCCTGATTCTGAGGCGAGAGTGCTATTTAGGACATGTGCCATTCTATGAATCTGCTGAGTATCTCACTTCCCATGTTGGATCACTCTCCCCTTTATTTATTCTGTCAGTTAGTGTTAGCAGGTACTAGACTTGTTTATGTGCTCCCTTTGACTCTTAGTCCTTTCATTATGATCAATTGTGAACTGAAATTGATCACTTGGAATAGTGAGATGGCATTGGTACATGCAACCTTGATGGGATTAAATTGGAGTCCCCTGCTATGTTTCTAACCCCACCGTTTGGGGCAAGTCAGCTAGAGCATGTCCCAAATTGTACATCTCTTCCCTCTCTTATTCCCACTCTTATGTTTAACAGGGATCACATTTCAGTCAAATTTCAACACTTAAGAATAACTATGTGATAATTACATAATTAAACCAGTCATATTAAGTAGAGCAGACAAAAAAAAACTACTAAGAGGGAGAATGTATTAAGTTGTTCATTAACAGGGCTATGCTGATCAAGTCACCGTTTCCCATAGTGTCCATTTCACTTCAGGAGGTTTCCTTTTTGGTGTTCAATCATTTGTCACCGATCAGGGAGAACATATGGTATTTGTCCCTTTGGGACTGGCTTATTTCACTCAGCATGATGTGTTCCAGATTCCTCCATTTTGTTGCAAATGACTGGATTTCGTTGTTTCTTACTGTGGTATAGTATTCTAAAGAGTACATATCCCATAATTTCTTTATCCAGTCTACCGTTGATGGGCATTTAGGTAGGTTCCAGGTCTTGGCTATTGTGAATTGTGCTGCAATAAACATTAGGGTGCAGACCGCTTTTTTGTTTGCCAATTTAAATTCCTTTGGGTAAATTCCAAGGAGTGGGATGAGTGGGATGACTCAGGTTTCTGAGGAATCTCTCCAGACTGACTTCCATAGTGGCTTGACCAGTTTGCATTCCCACCAACAGTGGGTTAGTGTCCCTTTTTCCCCACATCCTTGCCCGCATCTGTTGTTGGTAGATTTGTGTATGTGAGCCATTCTAACCGGGGTGAGGTGAAACCTCATTTTGGTTTTGATTTGCATTTTCCTGATTGCTAGTGAGCTTGAACATTTTTTCTTGTGCCTGTTGGCCATTTGGATTTCCTCTTTTGAAAAATGTCTATTCAGGTCCTGGGCCCATCTCTTATTGGGTTGTTTGTTTTGTTTTTGTGGAGTTTCTTGATCTCTTTGTAGATTCTGGTTATTAACCCTTTATCTGTTGCATAGTTTGCAAATATTTGTTCCCATTCTGTCGGTTATCTCTTCACTCTCCTGACTGTTTCTTTTGCAGCACAGAAACTTCTCAATTTGATGTAATCCCAATAGTTGATTTTGGCTTTGACTGCCTGTGCCTCCCGGGTCTTTTCCAGAAATCCTTTGCCTGTGCCAATATCTTGCAGGGTTTCTCTGATGTTCTCTAATAACTTGATGGTGTTAGGGCATAGATTTAGGTCTTTAATCCACGTTGAGTGGATTTTGGTGTAAGGTGTAAGGTAGTGGTGTTGCTTCATGCTTCTGCACGTGGAAATCCAGTTTTCCCAGCACCATTTATTGAATAGACTGTCCTTGCTCCAGGAATTGATTTTAGATCCTTGATCAAATATAAGTTGGCTATAGATGTTTGGGTTAATTTCTGGTGTTTCAATTCCGTTCCATTGGTCTATCCATCTGTTTCTGTAGCAGGACCATGCTGTTTTGATTACAACTGCCCTGTAGTATGTCCTGAAATCTGGTATTGTGATGCCTCCAGCGTTGTTTTTGTTGCACAAGATTGCTTTAGCTATTCGAGGTCTCTTGTGCCTCCATATTAATTTCATCACCATTTTTTCCAGATCTGAGAAGAATGTCTTTGGTATCTTGATTGGTATTGCATTGAATCTATAAATTGCTTTTGGGAGAATGGACATTTTGATGATATTGATTCTTCCAATCCATGAGCATGGAAGATTTTTCCATTTCTTGGTATCCTCTTTTATTTCTTTCTTTAAGGTTTTGTAATTTTCATCGTAGAGATCTTGAACGTCCTTGGTTAAGTTTATTCCAAAGTATTTGATTGTTTTTGTAGCTATTGTGAAAGGGATTGATCTTAGCAGTTCTTCCTAAGCCACGGCATTGCTTGTGTATACAAAGGCTGTTGATTTTTGTGCATTGATTTTATACCCTGCTACTTTGCCAAATTCTTCTATGAGTTCCAACAGTCTCTTAGTAGAGTTCTTTGGGTCCCCTAAATAAAGAATCATATCATCTGAAAAGAGGGATAGTTTGAGTTCTTCCTTCCCAATTTGTTTCCCTTTAATTTCTTTTTCTTGCCTAATAGCTCTGGCTAGAACTTCCAGAACTATATTGAATAGCAGTGGTGAGAGTGGGCATCCCTGTCTGGTACCAGATCTCAGTGGAATTGCTTCCAGCTTTTACCCATTCCATAGGATGTTGGCTGTGGGTTTTTCATAGATTGTTTGATTATATTGAGGAATGTTCCTTCCAAACCCAGTTTGCTTAGAGTTTTCATCATGAACGGGTGTTGTATTTTATCAAATGCTTTCTCGGCGTCTATTGAGATAATCATATGGTTTTTCTTCTGCAGTCTGTTAATGTGGTGTATCACATTGATTGTTTGGCACACATTAAACCATCCCTGCACACCAGGGATAAATCCCACTTGATCTGGGTGGATGATCTTTCTGATGTGTTGTTGCATCCTCTTGGCGAGAATTTTATTGAGGATTTTTGCATCTATGTTCATCAGGGACATTGGTCTGTAATTCTCTTTCAGTGCTGCATCTTTTTCCGGCTTAGGGAATAAGGTGATGCTGGCTTCATAGAAAGAATTTGGGAGGGCTCCCTCTTCTTCGATCGTTCTGAATAGTCTGAGAAGAATTGGAGTCAGTTCCTCTTGAAATGTCTGGTAGAATTCAGCAGTGAATCCATCTGGTCCTGGGCTTTTCTTTGTTGGGAGGGCCTTTATTACTGTTTCAATTTCTGTCTCAGTTATGGGTCTGTTTAGGTTTTCGATGTCTTCCTGGTTCAATTTAGGCAGGTTGCATGTGTCCAGGAATCTATCCATTTCTGATAGGTTTCCCTGTTTGCTGGCATACAAGTCCTTATAGTAATTTCTGATGATTCTTTTTATTTCTGTGGTGTCTGTTGTTACATTTCCTTTTCCATCTCTGATTTTATTGATTTGGGTCTTTTCTTTTTTTTAGTTAGTTGGGCTAATGGGGTGTAAATTTTGTTTATTTTTTTCAAAAAACCAGCTCCTCGTTTGGCTGATTATTTGTAATGTGTTTTTTTTGGATTCAATTCTGTTGATTTCTTCTCTGATTTTAATTATTTCTCTTCTCCTATTAGATTTGGGTCTGGTTTGCTGTAGGTTTTCTAGATCCCTAAGATGAATTGAAAGCTCATCTATTTGGTGCCTTTCCAATTTCTTGATGTAGGCACCTATTGATATAAACTTTCCTGTTAACACTGCTTTTGCTGCGTCCCATAAGTTTTGGTATGTTGTCCTGTTATCCTCATTTACTTCCACAAGAAGTACTTTTAAAATTTACTATAAATTCCCACTGAGGAAAGCTAGTTCTTAATTGTGTCAGTCCATGTGTGTGTGTGTGTGTGTGCGTGTGCGTATCTGTGATAATGTCAACTTTTATTTTTTAAGATTACTTGGTTTTATTTGAACAATAGTGTTACACAGAGAGAGGTAGAAACAAAGATGTCTTCCATCTGCTGTTCGTTCCCAAAATGAACACATATGCTGAAGGCTGGGCAAATGCAAAACTTGATTCAGGGAGTCCATCTGGGTCTCTGAAATGAATGACAGGGGCCCGACCACTGAGCTATCCTGTGCTGCTTTCCCATGCACATCCATAGGAAGCTGGATCAGAAGTGGAGCAATGGGGAATTTACCCAGTGGCAATATGGAATACAGTAATGCAGGCTTTCGTTTAACCGGGTAAGCTTCAGTGCCAGTCCTAACTGTTCTCCTTACAAAAGCAGTTTTCTTTACATCTCCACATGCATTCCATCAGAACAAATAATTTTAGGTTTGCTGACATTTGTTTAAGGATATGCATTCTTTGTGCCTTTATTTTCGTGTGATTTTATTTATATAGGGTGAACTAATTTCATGCATTCCATATGTACACATTTAGAAGCATAGCATTATGTCTTGCTACCCGCCAACACACCCATGATCCCATCCTCCTCCCTTTTTTATGACTGACTTACACGAAAGGTAGAGAGAGGGAATGCTGTTCCATCTACTTGTGCACTCCTCAAATGGCCATATTGTTCAGCACTGGTCTAGACTGAAGACAGAAGCTTAGAAATCAATATATGGGTCTCTCACATGGGTGTCAAGCACTTGAGCACTGGGGCTGGGCCCCTCCAAGCTCAGGAGGTTCATCAGGGTCTCCAGTGTGGATGCAGGGCTAACACAATTGGGCCATCTGCTGCTGCTTTCCAAGGCACATGAATAGGGAGCTGGATCAGAAGAGGAGCTGCAGAGACTTCAGCCAGTGCCCATATGGGGTGCAGGCATTGCAGGTGGGAGTTTAACCTGTGTGCCACAGTGCTAGTCCCCAACGTGCACTCTTAGTTGCTTTCAATAAGAAAGTTAGTGATTAGATGTACCATTACTGTTTATAGCCTTGTCTCTATTCCTGCTAAACACCGATGTTTTTATGCTTTTATGCATTGAACAGTTTATTTAGTGGACCATTAAGTCTGAAACTGCAGATTCAAATAAGTCATTACGAAAGTTAAAAACATGGAAATACATGAGTGAGGGAAGGAATACCCAGGGCTGGCTCTGCAATGGCTCTGGACCCCAAAGAAGCCCCACCCAGCAGATGCCCCACCGCTGGTTCCTGGATTCTGACTCCTCCTGCATCCCTTCATTGCAGGATCTCTCCCAGATGCCTGAATCCCTCCTCCCTGATGAGCCCTGAACACTCTGCTGGCACTTTCTCTGTCCATCTGAGGAGCCACCACCTCTGCGCAGTGAGCGGAGCTGACACCTGTGGTGTGGCCTGCACACTGCAGACCTCTGGCACCCCACTTGAGTGTCTCAGGTTGTCCAGGTTGCAAAGTCCCTGACGCTTCAGCCTGGCCAAACTGAGAGTCTCAGAGGCTGAGGCCAAGCAAGAGACAGGTGGCTGCTGCTGTTCATGACACCGCCTCCAGGATGACCATGACTGGTCACTAGTCACAACAAATGGCAGGGTAGCCAAGATGGCACTGGAAAGCAGCAGCTGGCCAGGCCTAATTGAGAATTCAGGAAGAGCATGTCTTCCCGCAGAGTTTCTTAAAAAGAATTCTTGAGGAGAAGGTGCATGGCACCTCTGGCTGTTGACAACTGTGATCCAGCCATTCACCTGCCTGAGGAGCACAGAGACAGTACGCACACAGAGATGCCTGGGGGCACAGTCTGCCCAGCTGCTGGGTCCTGGTGAAGCATGCTGGCTGTGCCCTTCCTGTTGTGGCTATAAGACTTCACATTGGAGAACAATGAAACCTGGGCTGGGAGGGAGTGAGTGGCGCTCAGGTGCTCACTGTATACAAACAGAAGCCACGTGCCTGTTAGCCCAGCTGCTGCCCCCTGCCACCAGATCTCTCCTCCTCTCACTCACTCCAGTTTCCCCTCCCTCATTCTTTTCTCTCTCGAACTCCTGCCTGTTCTCCTCCTTGACCTCATTCCTTTCTTCTGGGAGAGAAATGTGGGCAGTCCCAAGCACACCTGGTACCTGCTGCCCATTCTTAAGTTCCTATATTGTCTGGCTCAACACTGACAGCAAAGCATGGTGTGAAAGGGGCAGGCTTGTTGTCTGAGGGGGCCTCTGTTTCCAGCATCCACTCCAAAATGAGCCTTGTTAGGGTAGCCCCTAAACTTCCTTTCTTAGCATAGGCAGTAGAAGAATCTGGAGGATTTTGAAAAATGGCTCTTAGCTTACAGAGCTTCAGGAGGGACCGACCCAAATAAGTGAATTGTGTCAGATATCTTGGAAAATGCATCCTGTTCCAGAGATAGACTCCCATGAGCCAGGTACTCTGTTCTGTTCCGTCTGCATTCAGGGCTGGAAGAGGTGAAAGTGCTCCTCTGTTCACAGAGGTAGAAAGGAAGCCAGAAGCAGTCCACTCTGTCCTGAGCCAGGCACCTGTTTCAGAGAGGCAATGGTGAGGCCAGTTTTGGGACCTGAGTGAAAGGCAAGGACAGACAGATGCTTGACGCATCACTAAGTTGTACCAAATTCCCTGCCATCCACCAGTACCAAAATTATTATTTGTAGGGAGCATTTTGAATAAAAAGATATAGCCTATAGCTTCCAATTTTGGTTTGCCTGCCCCCTCCCTCCCTTTGGAATGTCTGATGTCTCATTGCTATACATGGATTCAACTGGAACAGTTGAGGTGCAAGAATGAGCACAGCCCCACTGAATCCCATTAAGGGGATTCTTAAGGGAGGTAGGGGGAAACACAGAGAACAGCTTCTCAAAGAAAATAAGTCTTTAGAATACTATACCGCAGTAAGAAACAACGAAATCCAGTCATTGGCACCAAAATGGAGGAATCTGGAACACATCATGCTGAGTGAAATAAGCCAGTCCCAAAGGGACAAATACCATATGTTCTCCCTGATCGGTGACAACTGATTGAACACCAAAAAGGAAACCTCCTGAAGTGAAATGGACACTATGGGAAACGGTGACTTGATCAGCATAGCCCTGACTGTTAATGAACAACTTCATACATTATCCCTCTTAGTAGTTTTTTTGTCTGTTCTACTTAATACGACTGGTTTAATTCTGTAATTAATACACAGTTATTCTTAAGTGTTAAAAATTAACTGAAATGTGATCCCTGTTAAACATAAGAGTGGGAATAAGAGAGGGAAGAGATATATAATTTGGGACATGCTCAAGCTGACTTGCCCCAAATGGCAGAGTTAAAAACATACCAGGGGATTCCAATTCAATCCCATCAAGGTGGCATGTACCAATGCCATCTCACTATTCCAAGTGATCAATTTCAGTTCACAATTGATCATAATGAAAGGACTAAGAGTCAAAGGGAGCACATAAACAAGTCTAGTACCTGCTAACACTGGGGTGCAAACTGTTGAAATCTTTACTTAATGTATACTAAACTGATCCTCTGTAAAAAAAAAAAAAAAAAAAAAAAAAAGAAAGAAAGAAATTATCAACTCCCAACTCCCAACTTGACTCTCAATGGGATTAAACATGACAATAGGTCTGATCTGATTTCATCATCATTTAAAAAAATCATCTATTATTTTTCACTTTATGTTTCTGTGTGAGAGCAAACTGTTGAAATCCTCACTTAAGGTATACTAAGCTGATCTTCTGTATATTAAGATAATCGAAAATGAATCTTGATGTGAATGGAGGGGAGAGGGAGTGGGAAAGGGGAGGGTAGTGGGTGGGAGGGACGGTATGTGGGGGAAGCCATTGTAATCCATAAACCATACTTTGGAAATTTATATTCATTAAATAAAAGTTAAAAAAAAAGAAACTGCTAAGAAAATAATAGGTCAATTACCAGGCAACGTCATCTGCAACTGCAACTGCCTTTTTAGTTCTTGAACTTCAACATTTGTCTTGAGTTTCAATTTGAAATGAGATCAAGAGTGCTGGCGGAAAATAATTCTAAAGACTGCTAAAGGGAAATTGAGCTATCCTATTCACTGTCAAACAAATAAGAGACAAAGAAGAACAAAGAAACAAACGAGAAGTATATTTTCCAAGCAAGGTTTGTTCAAATCTCATGTTGAGTGGGCAAGTAAAACACATTTTTAAAAATCACTTCGATAAAGGAAAGCAACTTTACTGTATTTACTAAATCACAGATGTTGGAACAAGGCATCCAGAGTTGTAGCAAGGTAGTTTCAAGCAAATCTCAATTTCCTGGCAAGGCCCTGTTACTTGCGTGTCTTCAGTCACCCTATGGCATGTTCGTCAGAAAGTGTACCTTTCGAAATGAGTTTTGTAATACAGTCTTAGGATATTACTTCTAGAGGCTAGTACTAAAATCCCCAAAAATATAAAACTAGAAAGCTAAGACTAGAAATCTAAGGCTAGAAACGTCTGATGGGACATTTAAAGTAAAAGAGCAGTCTAAAAGTTTAACTTCTCATTTTATTTCCTGCTTATTTCTACTACCACAATAATACATGAGGATTAATTGCATATTACAAAGTTAAATTACTTTTGACAATAGTGTGTGTTACCAAATGTTTACCTTCTTTGTTTAGAATTTTGAAATATTTTGAAAACTCCAGGGGCATGGAACAACGTTCAACACACATTCTTCCATAACCTAACTGCATGGAGCAGTGGAAATAAATCTCATTCTTGATTACCTGATAGACAACTTGTGAAAGATGTGAAAGATCTCCTATTAAATCAACTCCTTGGAGAATCAGGGTGGATGGTAGCTTATAAAATACTTGGAAAGGCCCTGTGACTAACACTTCCAAAAGTACATTATATGCCATTTTGTAACCACCCACTTTTTAAAACAATAAGATTTTTTTCTCAGAAATGTCTTACCATATTGTAGATTTTAGTGTTATTAAGAAAATGTCTCAGGAATGTTTCCCTAATACAGAGCAAAATAAAGCAGCAGCACAAAAAAAAAAAAAAAACAGTAGGCAGTTTATTAGTTTTTTTTTTTTTTTTTTTTTTTTTTTTTTTTTTTAACTTTTATTTAATGAATATACGTTTCCAAAGTACGAATAATGGATTACTATGGCTTCCCCCCCATACCGTCCCTCCCACCCACAACCCTCCCCTTTCCCACTCCCTCTCCCCTTCCATTCACATCAAGATTCATTTTCGATTATCTTAATATACAGAAGATCAGCTTAGTATACATTAAGTAAGGCTTTCAACAGTTTGCTCCCACACAGAAACATAAAGTGAAAAATAATAGATGATTTTTTTTTAATGATGGTGAAATCAGATCAGACCTATTGTCATGTTTAATCCCAGTGAGAGTCAAGTTGGGAGTTGATAGTTTCTTTTCTTTTCTTTTTTTTTTTTTTTTTTTTTTTTTTTTACAGAGGATCAGTTTAGTATGCATTAAGTAAAGATTTCAACAGTTTGCACCCCCATAGAAACACAAAGTGAAATATATTATTTGAGTACTCATTATAGCATTAAATCTCAATGCACAGCACATTAAGGACAGAGATCCTACATGGGGAGTAAGTGCACAGTGACTCCTGTTGTTGACTTTACCAATTGACACTCCTGTCTATGGCATCAGTAATCTCCCTATGCTCCAGTCATGAGTTTCCAAGGCTATGGAAGCCCCTTGAGTTCTCCGACTCTTATCTTGTTTAGACAAGGTCATAGTCAAAGTGGAGGTTCTCTCCTCCCTTCAGAGAAAGGTACCTCCTTCTTTGAAGACCTGTTCTTTCCACTGAGATCTCACTCACAGAGATCTTTTGCCAGAGTGTCTTGGCTTTCCATGCCTGAAATACTCTCATGGGCTTTTCAGCCAGATCCGAGTGCCTTTAGGGCTGATTCTGAGGCCAGAGTGCTATTTAGGGCATCTGCCATTCTATGAGTCTGCTGAGTATCTCACTTCCCATGTTGGATCACTCTCCCCTTTATTTATTCTATCGGTTAGTGTTAGCAGGTACTAGACTTGCTTATGTGCTCCCTTTGACTCTTAGTCCTTTCATTATGATCAATTGCGAACTGAAATTGATCACTTGGACTAGTGAGATGGCATTGGTACATGCCACCTTGATGGGATTAAATTGGAATCCCCTGGTATGTTTCTAACTCTACCATTTGGGGCAAGTCAGCTTGAGCATGTCCCAAATTATATATCTCTTCCCTCTCTTATTCCTACTCTTATGTTTAACAGGGATCACAATTCAGTTAAATTTCAACACTTAAGAATAACTGTGTATTAATTACAGAATTAAATCAGTCATATTAAGTAGAACAGACAAAAAAACTACTAAGAGGGATAATGTATTAAGTTGTTCATTAACAGTCAGGGCTATGCTGATCAAGTCACCGTTTCCCATAGTGTCCCTTTCACTTCAACAAGTTTCCTTTTTGGTGTTCAGTCAGTTGTCACCGATCAGGGAGAACATATGGTATTTGTCCCTTTGGGACTGGCTTATTTCACTCAGCATGATGTGTTCCAGATTCCTCCATTTTGTTGCAAATGACTGGATTTCGTTGTTTCTTACTGCAGTATAGTATTCTAAAGAGTACATATCCCATAATTTCTTTATCCAGTCTACCGTTGATGGGCATTTAGGTTGGTTCCAGGTCTTAGCTATTGTGAATTGTGCTGCAATAAACATTAGGCTGCAGACCGCATTTTTGTTTGCCAATTTAAATTCCTTTGGGTAAATTCCAAGGAGTGGGATGGCTGGGTCGAACGGTAGGGTTATCTTCAGGTTTCTGAGGAATCTCCAGACTGATTTCCATAGTGGCTTGACCAGTTTGCATTCCCACCAACAGTGGGTTAGTGTCCCTTTTTCCCCACATCCTCGCCAGCATCTGTTGTTGGTAGATTTCTGAATGTGAGCCATTCTAACCGGGGTGAGGTGGAACCTCATTGTGGTTTTGATTTGCATTTCTCTGATTGCTAATGACCTTGAACATTTTTTCATGTGCCTGTTGGCCATTTGGATTTCCTCTTTTGAAAAATGTCTATTGAGGTCCTTGGCCCATCTCTTAATTGGGTTGTTGGTTTTGTTTTTGTGGAGTTTCTTGATCTCTTTGTAGATTCTGGTTATTAACCCTTTATCTGTTGCATAGTTTGCAAATATTTTTTCCCATTCTGACGGTTGTCTCTTCACTCTCCTGACTGTTTCTTTTGCAGTACAGAAACTTCTCAATTTGATGCAATCCCAATAGTTAATTTTGGCTTTGACTGCCTGTGCCTCCCGGGTCTTTTCCAGAAACTCTTTGCCTGTGCCAATATCTTGAAGGGTTTCTCCAATGTTCTCTAGTAACTTGATGGTGTCAGGTCGTAGATTTAGGTCTTTAATCCATGTTGAGTGGATTTTTGTGTAAGGTGTAAGGTAGGGGTCTTGCTTCATGATTCTGCACGTGGAAATCCAATTTTCCCAGCACCATTTATTGAATAGACTGTCCTTGCTCAAGGAATTAGTTTTAGATCCTTGATCAAATATAAGTTGGCTGTAGATGTTTGGGTTGATTTCTGGTATTTCAATTCTGTTCCATTGGTCTATCCTTCTGTTTCTGTACCAGTACCATGCTGTTTTGATTACAACTGCCCTGTAGTATGTCCTGAAATCTGGTATTGTGATGCCTCCGGCTTTGTTTTTGTTGTACAAGATTGCTTTAGCTATTCGAGGTCTCTTGTGCCTCCATATAAATTTCAGCACCATTTTTTCCAGATCTGAGAAGAAGGTTTTCGGTATCTTGATTGGTATTGCATTGAATCTATAAATTGCTTTTGGGAGAATGGACATTTTGATGATATTGATTCTTCCAATCCATGAGCATGGAAGATTTTTCCATTTCTTGGTATCCTCTTCTATTTCTTTCTTTAAGGTTTTGTAATTTTCATCGTAGAGATCTTTAACGTCCTTGGTTAAGTTTATTCCAAGGTATTTGATTGTTTTTGTAGCTATTGTGAATGGGATTGATCTTAGAATTTCTTCCTCAGCCATGGCATTGTCTGTGTATACAAAGGCTGTTGATTTTTGTGCATTGATTTTATACCCTGCTACTTTGCCAAACTCTTCTATGAGTTCCAATAGTCTCTTGGTAGAGTTCTTTGGGTCCCCTAAATAAAGAATCATGTCATCTGCAAAGAGGGATAGTTTGAGTTCTTCCTTCCCAATTTGTATCCCTTTAATTTCTTTTTCTTGCCTAATAGCTCTGGCTAGAACCTCCAGAACTATATTGAATAGCAGTGGTGAGAGTGGACATCCCTGTCTGGTCCCAGATCTCAGTGGAAATGCTTCCAACTTTTCCCCATTCAATAGGATGTTGGCTGTGGGTTTTTCATAGATTGCTTTGATTGTATTGAGGAATGTTCCTTCCAAACCCAGTTTGCTTAGAGTTTTCATCATGAACGGGTGTTGTATTTTATCAAATGCTTTCTCGGCATCTATTGAGAGAATCATATGGTTTTTCTTCTGCAGTCTGTTAATGTGGTGTATCACATTGATTGTCTTGCGCACATTAAACCATCCCTGCATACCAGGGATAAATCCCACTTGGTCTGGGTGGATGATCTTTCTGATGTGTTGTTGCATTCTGTTGGCGAGAATTTTATTGAGGATTTTTGCATCTATGTTCATCAGGGATATTGGTCTGTAATTCTCTTTCAGTGCTGCATCTTTTCCCGGCTTAGGAATTAAGGTGATGCTGGCTTCATAGAAAGAATTTGGGAGGATTCCCTCTTCTTCAATTGTTCTGAATAGTTTGAGAAGAATTGGAGTTAGTTCTTCTTTAAAAGTCTGGTAGAATTCAGCAGTGAATCCATCTGGTCCTGGGCTTTTCTTTGTTGGGAGGGCCTTTATTACTGTTTCAATTTCTGTCTCAGTTATGGGTCTGTTTAGGTTTTCGATGTCTTCCTGGTTCAATTTAGGTAGGTTGCATGTGTCCAGGAATCTATCCATTTCTGATAGGTTTCCCTGTTTGCTGGCATACAAGTCCTTGTAGTAATTTCTGATGATTCTTTTTATTTCTGTGGTGTCTGTTGTTACATTTCCTTTTTCATCTCTGATTTTATTGATTTGGGTCTTTTCTCTTCTTTTTTTAGTTAGTTGGGCCAATGGGGTGTCAATTTTGTTTATTTTTTCAAAAAACCAGCTCCTCGTTTGGCTGATTTTTTGTAATGTTTTTCTTGATTCAATCCTGTTGATTTCTTCTCTGATTTTAATTATTTCTCTTCTCCTACTAGATTTGGGTCTGGTTTGCTGTAGGTTTTCTAGATCCTTGAGGTGAATAGAAAGCTCATCTATTTGGTGCCTTTCCAATTTCTTGATGTAGGCACCTATTGATATAAACTTTCCTCTTAACACTGCTTTTGCTGAGTCCCATAAGTTTTGGTATGTTGTGCTGTTATCCTCATTTACTTCCAGAAAGTTTTTGATTTCTCTTTTGATTTCTTCTATGACCCATTGTTCATTCAGGAGCATGTTGTTCAATCTCCATGTGTTTGCGTATGCTCTAGGGATTCCTGAGTTGTTCATTTCCAACTTCATTCCTTTATGGTCTGAGAAGCTGCATGGTATGATTCTAATTCTTTTGAATTTGCTGAGACTTGCTTTATGGCCTAGTATGTGGTCAATCCTAGAGAAGGTTCCATGTACTGCTGAGAAGAATGTATAATCTTTAGCTGTAGGATTGAAAGTTCTGTATATATCTGTTAGATCCATTTGGGCTATAGTGTCGTTTAAATCTACTGTATCCTTGTTGATCTTCTGTCCTATTGATCTGTCTATTTCTGAGAGTGGAGTATTGAAGTCCCCCAGTACTATTGTATTGGGGTCTAAGTCTCCCTTTAAGTCCGTTAACAAATCTTTTAGATAAACCGGTGCCCTGTAGTTAGGTGCATATACATTGATAATTGTTATATCTTCCTGTTGAATTGATCCCTTAATCATTATGTAGTGTCCCTCTTTGTCTCTCTTAATGGTTTTTGTGGTAAAGTTTATGGTGTCTGATATTAAGATGGCTACGCCTGCTCTTTTTTCATTTCTGTTGGCATGGTATATCTTTTTCCAGCCTTTCACTTTCAGTCTGTATGGATCTTTGTTGGAAAGATGTGTTTCTTGTAGGCAGCAAATAGATGGGTTTTGTTTTTTAACCCAATCAGCCAAACGGTGTCTTTTAACTGGACAGTTCAGGCCATTCACGTTCAATGTGACTAATGATAAGTGGTAACTTTGCCCTGCCATTTGCTAAAGATAAGTTCTAATATATGCTTTGAATTCCCTGTGATCTTTTGCTGTGAGCTTTCCTTCCTTGGTTTCCTTCCTTTACCTTCTTTCATATTGATGACTGTGTTTCTTTGTTTCTGTGTGTAACACATCTTTAAGCATCTTTTGCAGGGCTGGACGAGTGGCAACAAATTCTTTCAATTTCTGTTTGTTATGAAAAGTCTTTATTTCACCTTCATTCACAAATGATAGCTTTGCAGGATATAATATTCTGGGCTGGCAGTTGTTCTCTCTTAGTACCTGGGCTATATCTTGCCATTCCCTCCTAGCTTGTAGAGTTTCTGATGAGAAGTCAGCTGTGAGTCTGATTGGAGATCCTCTGAGAGTAATCTGACGTTTCTCTCTTGCACATTTTAGGATCTTTTCTTTATGTTTCACTGTGGAGAGTTTAATTACAACGTGCCGTGGTGAGGGTCTCTTTTGGTCGTGTTTATTAGGGGTTCTGTGAGCTTCCTGTACTAGGATTTCTCTGTCCTTCTCCAAACCTGGGAAATTTTCTGCTAATATCTCACTAAAAAGGCCTTCTAATCCTTTCTCCCTCTCCATGCCTTCAGGAACTCCTAGAACCCGAATGTTGGGTTTTTTAATAGTATCCTGAAGATTCCCGACAATATGTTTTAGATTCCTAATTTCCTCTTCCTTTCTTTGGTCTGACTGTATCCTTTCCTGTTCTCTGTCTTCTAAGTCCGATATTCTCTCTTCTGCTTCTCCCATTCTGTTTGTAAGGCTCTCTATTGTGTTTTTCATTTGATCTATTGAATTCTTCACTTCAGTCACTATCCCAGTTTCCTGTTGTACTAGTTGTTTCGTTTCATTTTGATTCCTCCTTAATATTTCATTTTCACGAGAGAGATTTTCTATCTTGTCCATTAAGGATTTCTGTAGTTCAAGAATTTGTTTTTGAGAACTTCTTAATGTTCTTATCAATTTTTTGAGATCTGCTTCTTGCATTTCTTCTATGTCATCATCCTCATAATCTTGAATTGGGGTGTCTTTTTCATTTGAGGGCTTCATGGTGACTTCCTTGTTTTTATTACCTTGGTTTTTGCGTTTGTTATTTGTCATATTGGAGATATTTGGTTTCTTCACTGTGGTGCTTTTTCTTGTTATACTATGACTCTAGATTAAGTGGACTATCTGTTTTTGATGGAGCCTTAGGGCTTGAGATGGGTGTGGCCTGAGAGCTCTGTTTGGTGTGCCAAAGGTGACACTCCCAGGTTAGGCGTGGTAAACCTCTCTCTCTCTCTCTCTCTCTCTCTCTCTCTCTCTCTCTCTTTTTTTTTTTGATTCAACAGGGAAGTTATTCTGCACAGCTGAACAAAGTTGGAGGTAGTTAGCAGGCAAATGATATACCCACAGGAGCCAGAGATCAGAAGCTCTTTCCCAAGGACCACACAGGGAATCTGTTCGGCCCTTAGAGTGCGCTCAAATTCTCCTTCAGTCTCCCACTGGGTTGCCAAAGTTACGGAATTGTAGCGTCTCTGGAGAGTGCTCACGTGAATTCCGTGAGTTCTCTCCCCCACCGTCTCTTTTTTCACAGTCTCAGTTCAGTAGCACCATAAATTTACTAAGTCCTAATCTCCTGTTAATTCGCCCCACCCAGAGTCAGGTTTTACTGCTAGGCTCAGGGCCGGTGCAGACCTGAGGTCGCTCTGCTTATGACGTATGTCCAAGATGGCGCCTGCTCTTTGTCTTGCTCGCCCTTGAGAGGTGAGCGGAGAGAGAGAAACCCGTGTCCATACCAGTCACCTTTTTTTTTTCCTCTCTGTCTCTTCCAGTTAGCTTGGTGAAGTCCCCCCCCCGCCCCGGGGGTCGTTCCCTCTAGTCTCCTCTCTCCGCTTGCCTGCCGGTGTCTCGGGTTATTGAGGTTCGGCTCACCTCGCGTTCCAGCGCTGGTGTGTTGAGTCTGCCGCTGATGTCCCGAACTGTGGGCTCCCACGCTCTCCACGCAGGTCTGCTCCCCTTCCAGCGCCGATGTGTGGACTCGGAGCCCTGGACTTCCCAAGTCTCCCCGCTGTTGCACTCCCCTTCGAGCACTTGCGCGCAGCTCCGTCCCTCGGCTCGGCTTCCGCGGCTCAGTCCCGCTGCTCGGTCCTGTGGTTCGGCTTTCGCGCGCGGTGGGCGACCTTGTTCTCCCAGTAGGTCCTCCGATTCACGCCCACTGGATCCAGAAGAGTTTTGTCTGCAATATTTTCCTGGTTCTTTTTTCTGAGGCTACCGTAACTCCCCTTTTATTAAACTAAATTTTCCCGGACTATCGGTGCGCGCCCTCATTATTCCGCCCAGTTTTTTTTTTTTTTTTTTGACAGGCAGAATGGACAGTGAGAGAGAGAGAGACAGAGAGAAAGGTCTTCCTTTGCCGTTGGGTCACACTCCAGTGGCCACCGTGGCCGACACACTGCGGCCGGCGCACTGCGCACATCCAAAGGTAGGAGCCAGGTGCTTCTCCTGGTCTCCCATGGGGTGCAGGGCCCAAGTACTTGGGCCATCCTCCGCTGCAATCCCTGGCCACAGCAGAGTGCTGGCCTGGAAGGGGGGCAACCAGGACAGTATCCAGCGCCCTGACTGGGACTAGAACCCGGTGTGCCGGCGCTGCAAGGCGGAGGATTAGCCTGGTGAGCCACGGCGCCGGCCGAGTTTATTAGTTTTTACTATGCAGTGAATGTTTCTGCCCCTCCATATTACTGTGTCGGTGCTTAAATCCCCAATATTATGGTACTGTGCGATGGAGTCTTGAGGAATCAAACTGATCATGGGAGTGTAGTCGCATGAGTATAATCAGTGCTGTTGTTAAGAAATATGAAAGATTTGATGTCTCTCTCTGATGGATGCTATTTCCAAAAGCAAATTGTGCAGATTCATAAAGACTGCACCTTGGTCTTCAAACTCTAATCCCTAGTAAGAGAAATTTTCTGTATTTGGAATTCTGTTCCCAGCCACTCCATTTCAGTGAGTTGTTCTTAGGTACCTTTGCTTATAATTGAATAACTGATGTATACACAAAGTAAAGTTCAAGACACAAGAGGGGATGCAGGGAAATATGTCCTTCCTCATAATATCACTTCCCTTCAGGAGGCAGCCTCCCCTGGGCAAACCAGTGATAACTTGTAGCTAATGTTTGTGACACATACACACACAGATGTGTGTGCCCATATAGATGTAGATGTAATATGGATGCATGTCCACCTTTTTTAAACTTTCTAATATATGCACATATTTCATATTTCTTTTTTCAAATTTTATTTAATACATATAAATTTCCAAAGTACAACTTTTGGATTATAGTGGCTTTTACCCCCATAAGCTCCCTCTCACCTGCAGCCATCCCATCTCCCACTCTCTCTCCCATCCCATTCACATCAAGATTCATTTTCAATTCTCTTTCTATACAACAGATCAGCTTAGTATATACTAAGTAAAGATTTCAACAGTTTGCACCCACACAGAAACACAAAGTATAAAGTACTGTTTGAGTAGCAGATTTACCATTAATTCACATACTACAACACATTAAGTACAGAGGTCCTAGATGGGGAGGAAGTGCACAGTGACCCTGTTGTTGATTTAACAATTGGCACCCTTATTTATGACGTCAGTAATCACCCAAGGCTCTTGTCATAAGCTGCCAAGGTTATGGAAGCCTCTTCAGTTCACAAACTTTGACCTTATTTGGACAAGTCCATAGTCAAAGTGGAAGTTCTCTCCTCCCCACTTTTATGGCCCATTCTTTTTGCTAGGTTGTCACTCACAGAGCTCTTTCATTTAGGTCACTTCTTTGCCGCAGTGCCTTTACTTTCCATGCTGGGAATGCTCTCATGGGCTTTTCAGCCAGATCCAAATGTCTTAAGGGATGATTCTGAGGCCAGAGTGATGTTTAGAACATCCGCCATTCTATGAGTCTGCTGTGTATCCCACTTCCCATGTTAGATCATCTCTCCTTTTAATTTTGTCAGTTAGTATTAGCCAGCACTAGTCTTATTATGTGATCCTTTTGACATTTAATCCTATCATTATGATCAATTATGAAGTTGAACATACCATTTTGATTGTGAGATGGCATTGGTACGTGCCACCCTGACGTGCTTGAATTGGTATCCCCTGGCACGTTTCTAGCTCTACCATTAGGGGTAAGTCTGAGTGAGCATCTGCCAAACTGCACATCTCTTCCCTCTCTTATCCCCTCTTGTATTTAACAGGGATCACGTTTCAGTGAATTTTAAATGCTTAAAAATTATTTTTGTGTTAATTAAAGAGTTCAACCAATGGTATTAAGGAGAACAAAAAATACTAAAAGGAATAAAATAGTAAGTTGTATGTCAGGACACGGGCTGATTGAGTCGTTGTTTCTCATAGTGTCCATTTCACTTCAAAAGGTTTCCTTTTAGGTGCGCAGATGGCTGTCGCCGCTCAGGAAGAACATATGATATCTGTCCCTTTGGGGACTGGCTTATTTCACTCAGCATGATGTTTTCCAGATTCCTACATTTTGTTCAAATGACCGCTTTAATTTTTTTTACTGCTATATAGTAATCTATAGAGTACATATCCCATAATATCTTTATCCAGTTTTCTGTTGATGAGCATTTAGGTGGATGCCATGTCTTAGCTATTGTGAATTGAGCTACAATAAATATTGAGGTGCAGATAGCTCTTTTATTTGCCAATTTAGTTGCCCCTATGTAAATGCCAAGGAGTGGGATGGCTGGGTCATGTGGTAGGGCTATATTCAGGGTTTCTGTGGAATCTCCAGACCGAATTCCATCGTGGCTTTACCTGTTTGCATTCCCACCAACAGTGCGCTGGTGTCCCTTTTCCCCCACATCCTCACCAGCATCTGTTTTTAGTTGATTTCTGTTTGAAGGCCATTCTGATGTGGGTGAGGGGAAACCTCATTGTGGTTTTGATTTGCATCTCGCTTATGGCTACTGATCCTGAACATTTTTTTCATGTGTCTCTTGGCCATTTGGATTTCCTCTTTTGAAAAATGTCTATTCAGGTCTTTGGCCCATCTCTGAAGTGGGTTGCTTTTTTTGTTTTTGTAGAGTTTCTTGATCACTTTGTAGATTCTGGTTATTAAACATGTATCGGTTCCATAATTTGCAAATATGTTTCCCATTCTGTCGGTTGCCTCTTCACTCTCCTTGTTTTTTTTTTTTTTTCAGTACAGAAACTTCTCAATTTGATGCAATCCCAATAGTTGATTTTGGCTTTGACTGCCTGTGCCTCTAGGGTCTTTTCCAAGAAGTCTTTGCCTGTGCCTATATCTTGCAGGGTTTCTCTGATGTTCTCTAATAACTTGATGGTGTCAGGTCATAGATTTAGATCTTTCATCCATGTTGAGTGGATTTTTTGTGTAAGGTGTAAGGTAGGGGTCTTGCTTCATGCTTCTGCATGTGGAGACCCCGTTTTCCCAACACCATTTGTTGAATAGACTGTCCTTGCTCCAGGAATTAGTTTTAGATCCTTGATCAAATAAAAGTTGGCTGCAGATGTTTGGGTTGATTTCTGGTGATTCAATTCTGTTCCATTGGTCTATCCCTCTGTTTCTGTACCAAGACCATGCTGTGTTGATTACAGCTGCCCTGTAGTATGCCCTGAGATCTGGTATTGTGATGCCTCTGGCTTTGTTTTTTTGTACATGATTGCTTTAGCTATTTGGGGTCTCCTGTGCCTCCATGGTAGTTCACTTGTTACTAAGATACCCATTCTTCATCTTGTATTTTTAACTAAAGTATGTCAGAACCATGTAAAGGAACTAAATTCCTATAATGAAATGGTTTGACAGTTATTTTTGATCCTTTCCTGTTTTCCAGCTGCAAGCAATAATTCCATGAACACAGATGTTGCACTTGTGTGGAGAATAAAACTCATAAAGATTGCTTGAAATGGCAACACTGGTTGAAGGAATGTGAATTAAAATCTGTGACACATACCACATTGACGCCATGCATAAAAGATACATGAAGGAATCCTTTCACCTGTACTGCAGCAGAGAACTTGTGACCCTACCACCTGCCTAATGCAATGTCTTAGCATCTTTAATCTCATTCATCTCATAGATGTAAATAGTATGTCAGGGTTTTAAAATTATTACTGTTGGGCTTTTGTAAATTTCCACATACCTCTAAGTTATATTTTACTTTCATGAATTCACATTTTGTGACTTTTATTCTTCTTTTCTACAGGATTGCTGATCCTTCTTATTGATTAGTGGAACCTCTGTAGATATTTAATAAATGATTCTACTGTGCTTCATATTTATGCCAAAGCTGTCTTAACTTTACAGTGCGAAATTTATATATGGTTTATGTATGCTGGTGTCCCACATAGGTGCCGGTTAATGTGCCAACTTCTCAACATATGATCCAGTTCCCCAATTTCATGGGAAAACAGTGGAGGGTGGCCAAATATTTGTGCAGCTACTACTCATGGGGGAGTTTCAATGGGATTGTGGCTTCTGACCTCAGCTTGTACTATCAATAGACATTGTGGCCATCTGCAGAGTGAACCAGGTAATGGAAGATCTCTATTTCTATCTCTTTGTCTCTCTCTCTGTAACACTTTCAGATATACAAATCTTTAAAAAAAATAGGAAGCTAAGTGAAATCTTTAAAAAGATTAAGCTATCAAATGCAATTATAAGGGGGAGATGTACAAATTGGGACATGCTCAATCGGACTTTCCCAAATGGTGAGTTAGAATCATGCCAGGAGATCCCAATACAATCCCATTAAGGTGGCATATACCAGTGCCATCTCACTAAGTCTAAGTGATCAATTTCAGTTTACAATTGACCAAACTGATAGGTGAAAGGTCAAAGAGTCAAAGGGATCACACAAACAAGTCTAGTGTCTCCTAATACTAGCTGATAGAATCAAAAAGGGAGAGAACGATCCATCATGGGAAGCGGGATACACAGTAGACTCATAGAATGGCAGATGTCCTAAATAGCACTCTGGCCTCAGAAACAGCCCTTAAGGCATTCAGTTATGGCTGAAGAGCCCATGAGAGTATTTTAGGCATGGAAAGCCAAGGCACCTTGGAAAAAAATAAGAAGACCTAAATGGAAGATCTCTGTGAGAGAGATCCCAGTGGAAAGAACGGGGCCTTCAAAGAAGGAGGTACCTTTCTCTGAAGGGAGGAGAGAACTTCCACTTTGATTATGACCCTGTCAGAATAAGATTGAAGTCGGCGAACTCAAAAGGCTTCCATAGTCTTGGTAACTCATGACTAGAGCCTAGGGAGATTACTGATGCCATAAACAATAGTGTCAAATTGTTAAGTCAACAATAGGAGTCACTGTGTACATGCTTCTCATGTGGGATCTGTCCTTAGTGTGTTGTTAAAGTGAAGTAATGCTATAACTAGTACTGAAACAGTATTTTACACTTTGTGTTTCATGTGGGTGCAAACTGATGAAATCTTTACTTAATATATATTGAATTGATCTTCTGTATAGAAAGATAATTGAAAATGAATCTTGATGTGAATGGTATGGGAGAGGTAGAGGGAGATGGGAGGGGTGTGAGTGGGAGGGAAATTATGGGGGGAGCCATTGTAATCCATTAATTGTACTTTGAATATTTATATTTACTAAATAAAAATAAATTAAAAAATAAATGAATATCAAAGATGAAGAGTAATTCATATCCTCTTGATATTTTAACAGCAAAATGTCTACAGTTAAAGAGTAAAAAGAGCAATAAAATATTTTTTCTATTATAATCACTGTTTCACATATATGTATGTATATGGAAAAGAAATATACATTAATATGTCATCGAGCATATAATCAATTAACATTTCATGTCTTCATTTAAGAGGAGAATACTATTTAATTTTTAAAAGATTTTATTTATGTATTCTTTGGGGTAGAGTTTCAGAGAGTGGTGGAGAAATAAAGGTCTTCCATCCACTGGTTCACTCCCCAAATGGCTAAAATGTCCAGAGCTGGGCTGCTCCAAAGTGAAGAGCTTCTTCCAGGTCTCCTATCTATATGAAGGTGTCTGAGCACTGGGGTCATCGTCCACTGCTTTACTGTGCCATATGAAGAGAGCTGGATTGGAAGAGGAGCAGCCAGGACATGAACCAGCACCCATATTGGATGCAGGCATCACAGGCAGAGGGTTATCCTATTATGCCACTGTGCCATCCCCACTCGTAATTTTATGGCTGATATTAACACAGATGGGAGGGTGGTTCCAAGATGGCAGAATAGGGAGGGAGCTTACTGCTGTAGTCTAGGGAAACTCAGTTAAAAAGGTGGAGAAAGGGCAATCTCAGGGAAGAGTTTGGGAGAAAACTGCTGTGGACTTATGTGGAGGGTGTGGACATGCACAACTCAGGACCCCAACAGCTGAGAATGTCAGCACCATCTTTGTAGAGTGAAGTAAGACCAGACTGGCAGCCCAAGCCACTGGCAATGAAGCCACAGAACAGCCTGGTATGAGTCTGGCCTAGAGACCTGTGGGGGACAGTATACCTGCAGATATGGAGAGGAGAGAAAAGGGAGGGCATGTTTCTCTCTCCCCAACTAACTGGCACTGAAATCCTGTAACTAGCTGAGAGAGACAGGGTGTCATTCTGGACAAACATAATTGCTGTGCCAACTGGTGTCCACGTGCCCAGCAACCAATTGAGAGGAGGGCACAGAGTGTGGCTTGAGTCTGTGGGAAGTCACTGTAGGCAGCTTCACATGCTTGGGGCTCCTGATTCCTTGGTGAGGGTCAATGCTGTGGGACCCATGCTCACATTGAGGACTGCACAATTCCTTTGTGTGGTCTTTGTTGCAGCACAGATGAACATTATACCCAGTGGGGATAGTGCCAAGGCATGAGTCTCCTGGGAGGAGATGAGGTAAACATGAGAGTATGCTTATGGAGTTGAACAATCCTCCACTCAGATGAAAAATAAAAACAAACTATGGGATTTACCACACTCACCCTTGGACACTCCCCTCACAAGAGAGTAGTGAACAGAGCTTACTGTCCACACCCAGCAAATTCTTCAGGGTATGCACTGAAATAGACGACACTCCACTAGGACACAGAGGCATAGTCCACAGATAGGGAAAAAAAAACCTAAATGTATCTCCACAGGGCTTAAAATTAATGCAGCAATTCAAGGAACAAGAAGAAAGGAAGACAAAACGATGTGCCCAAAAGAACACAACACGTCTGTACTAGAATGTGAAGATGAAGAGATTGAAGAAATGCCAGAAATGGAATTAAAACATTGATGGTAGGCATAGTTAGTACTTATCAGAAGAAAGTCCACAAATTAAAGAAATTCATACATGACATGAATAAAAATTTTCCCATGAAATTGAGTTGTAAAAGAAAAATCAAGATAAGGTATCAAAAATGAGGCATTTAATGGATCAAATAAAAATTGTGTGGTGGAGAACATTAAGAACAGACATGGTGAGGGAGTGTAAAGAACTAGACACACAGCAAACTTCTCATCAGAAACCCTACAGGCTAGGAGAAAATGATGAGGAATATTTCAAGTATTAAAAGAAAAAAACCTCTCAACCCCGTATACTGTACCCTGCAGAGCTCTCATTAATGAATGAAGGTTAAATAAAGACCTTCCATGACGAACAGAAATTGAAATAATTTGACACCACCCATCCATCCTTACAAAAAATGCTTAAGGATGTGCTACTCACAGAAACAGAAATATGGTCATCACTATGAAGGAAGGTGAAGGCAGAAAAATCTCCCAGTGGGCTGGCACTGTGGCTCACTGGCCTAATGCTCCACCTGCGGCACGGGTGCCCTGGGTCCTAGTCCCAACTGGGGCACCGGGTTCTGTCCCGATTGCTCCTCTTCCAGTCCAGCTCTCTGCTGTGTCCCGGAAGTACAGTGGAGGATGGCCAGGTCCTTGGGCCCTGCACCTGCATGGGAGACCAGGAAGAAGCACCTGGCTCCTGGCTTCACGTTGGTACAATGCACCAGCCATAGCAGCCATTGCGGGGTGAACCAACAGAAAAAGGAAGACCTTTCTCTCTGTCTCTCTCTCTCTCTCTCTCACTGTCTAACACTGCCTGTCAATGGAAAGGAAAGCAAAGGAAAGGAAAGGAAAAGAAATGGAGGGGAGGGGAGTAAAGGGGATGGGAAAGGAGAGAAGGCCACAGCTAATCTACAAAGGAGATCCAAAGTAAAAAGTAGGAATATTTATGGGAGAATAGCAGAGAAAAGTCGCTACTTATCAGTTGTCACCTGGAATGTAAACAGCTTCAAGTCTTCAGTTAAATGATACAGAGTAGCTGGTTGGGTTCAACAGCAAACTCCATCTATTTTCTGTATATAAGAAACACATTTCACTGTATATAAGAAACACATTTCACTAACAAATATATACAGAGAGTGAAAGTGAAAGAATGGAAATATGCTAACAGAAACCAAAAAACAGCTGGTGTAGGCATTCTAATATTAGACGAAATAGACTTTAACACAAAACTTTTAGCAAAAGATGGGAGCTGGCCCTGTGGCATAGTGGGTAAAGGCACCACCTGCAGTGCTGGCATCCCATATGGGTGCCAGTCTGATTCATCATTACTATACTTCTGCTACAGCTCTCTGCTATGGACTGGGAAATGAGTATAACACCCAAGTCCTTGGGCCCCTGTACCCACATGGTACACTTGGAAGAAGCTCCTGGTTCCTGGCTTCAGATTGTCACAGCTCTGTCCATTGCGGCTAACTGGGGAGTGAATCATCAGATAGAAGACCTCTTTCTCTCAGCTGCTGCTTCTCTCTGTGTGTAGTGAAGTCTTAAAAAGGGAGATAGAGAGAGAAAGAAGGGCACTATGTAATGAGTATAGATCAATGTAACAGGAAGGCATGACTAAAATAAATTTATAGGCACTTAATTACAGAGCACTTGGCTATTATTTTAAATTTAACTGAAAGAATCAGCCCTAAAGGCACTTGGATCTGGCTGAAAAGCCCATGAGAGTATTTCAGGCATGGAAAGCCAAGATACTCTGGCAAAAAGATCTCTGTGAGTGAGATCCCAGTGGAAAGAATAGGTCTTCAAAGAGGGAGGTGCCTTTCTCTGAAGGGAGGTGAGAACCTCCACTTTGACTATGACCGTGTCTAAACAAGATAAGAGTCAGAGAACTCAAGGGGCTTCCATAGCCTTGGAAACTCATGACTGGTGCATAAGGAGATTACTGATGCCATAAACAGGAGTGTCAATTTGTAAAGTCAACAACAGGAGTCACTGTGCACTTACTCCTCATGTAGGATCTCGGTCCTTAATGGGCTGTATATTGAGGCTTAATGCTATAACGAGTACTCAAACAGTATATTTCATTTTGTGTTTCTATGGGGGTGCAAACGATTGAAATCTTTACTTAATGTACACTAAACTAATCTTCTGTAAAAAAAAAAAGAAGAAATTATCAATTCCCAACTTGATTCTCACTGGGATTAAACATGAAAATAGGTCTGATCTGATTTCATCATCATTTAAAAAAATCATCTATTATTTTTCACTTTATGTTTCTGTGTGGGAGTAAACTGTTGAAATCCTCACTTAAGGTATACTAAGCTGATCTTCTGTATATTAAGATAATCGAAAATGAATCTTGATGTGAATGGAAGGGGAGAGGGAGTGGGAAAGGGGAGGGTTGTGGGTGGGAGTGACGGTATGGGGGGGGAAGCCATTGTAACCCATGAGTCATACTTTGGAAATTTATATTAAATTAAATAAAATTAAAATAAAATAAAATTAAATAAAATATTATTTTTTAAATTTAAATATTAAATTAAATAAAATTAAAATAAAATTAAATTAAATAAAATTAAAATTAAATTAAATTAAATAAAAGATAAAAAAAAAGAAAGCTCAAAAAAAATTTAACTGAAAGTGATTCCTGCTAAATATAAGAGTGGGAATAAGAGAGGAAGGAGATGTACAATTCAGCACATGCTCATTCTGACTTACGCCTAATGGGAGATTTAGAAATGTTCCAGGGGATTCCAATTCAATCCCATCAAGGTGGCATGTACCAATGCCATCTCACTAGTCCAATGATCAGTTTCACTTCATAATTGATCACAAGGATAGGATTAAGAGTCAAACGGGGTCAGCGCCATGGTTTACTTGAATAATCCTCCACCTGCAGCGCCGGCACCTCCGGTTCCAGTCTCAGTTGGGGCACTGGGTATTATTCTCAGTTGTTCCTTTTCCAGTCCAGCTCTCTGCTGTGGCCCAGGAGGGCAGTGGAGGATGGTCCAAGTGCTTGGGTCCCTGTACCCACATGGGAGACTGGGATTTGGATCAGTGCAGTGCCAGTTGTAGTGGCTATTAGTGGAGTGAACCAACAGAAGGAAATATTTCTCTCTGTCTCTCTATCATTGTCTATAATTGTCTCTCTGTTTCTCTCTCTCACTCTAACTCTGCCTGTCCAAAAAAAAAGAGTCAAAGGGAGGTATCACGTAAACAAGACTAGTGTCTGCTAATACTAACTGATAGAACTAAAAAGGAGAGAATGCTCCAACATGGGAAGCAGGACACACAGCAGACTCGTGGATGTCCTAATCATCACTCTGGCCTCAGAATCAGACTTAAGGCATTTGCATCTGGCTAAAAATCCTATGAGATTATTTCAGGCATGGAAAGCCAAGACACTCTAGGAAAAAAATGACCTAAATGAAATATCTCTGTGAATGAGATGCCAGCAGAAAGAACAGGCCATCAAAGAAGGAGATACCTTTCTCCAAAGGGAAGAGAGAACTTCCACTTTGACTTTGGCCTTGTGCAAATAAGCTCGGAGGTGGTGACCTCAAGAGGCTTCCATAGCCTTGGCAGCTCATGACAGGAGCCTCGGGTGATTACTGATGTCATCAATAAGAGTGTCAGTTGTAAATCAACAACAGGAGTCACTGTGCACTTACTCCCCATGTAGGATCTCTGTCCTTAATGTGTTGTACTATGTGAATTAAAGGCACAACTATAAAGTACTCAAATAGTATGTTATACTTTGTGTTTCTGTGTGGCTGCAAACTGTTGAAGTGTTTACTTAGTATATACTAAATTGATCTTCTTCTGTGTATAAAGATAATTGAAAATGAGTCTTGATATGAATGGGATGAGAGAGGGATTGGGAGATGGGATGGTTGTGGGTGAGCGTGATCTTATGGGGGGATAAGCCGCTATAATTCACAAGTTGTACTTTGGAAATTTAGATTTATTAAATAAAAGTTTAAAAAAGAAGTATCAATGGATCTAAAGGGAGACGTTGACTCCAATACAATAATAAAATTATGCAGTACCCCACATTCAGCATTGGGAAGATCAACCAAACAGAAAATCAGCAAGGAAACAAGAGTTAATTAACATTTTAGACTAAATGGACCTAACAGGTACCTACAGAACTTTTCATCCTGCAGCTGCAGAATACACATTCTTCTCACCAGTGCATGGGACTTTCTCTAGGATTCGCCACATCTAGGCCATAAGGCATGTCCCAGCAAATTCAAAAATCAGCATTGAAATCATAGAATGCATATATAGCAATTGGTGCCTATATCAAGAAATTGGAATGGCACCAAGTAAATGAGTTATCAATACATCTCAAAGACCTAGAAGACAAAAACAAACCAAACATAAATCTTGTAGGAGAAAATAGTTAAGGTTAGATATGAATTAAAAGAAGAAACACAAAATACAAAAGATCAACAAAACTGTTGTTTTTTTTTTTTTTGAAAAAGCAAAGAAAATTGACACACCATTGGCCCAACTACCCAATAAAAGAAGAAAAATATCAAAATCAATAAAATCTGAGTTGAAAAGGGAAATGTAACAGTAGTTTCCACCGATAACAAAAATTACCAGAAATTATTAGAAAGAGCTGTCTGTCAATAAGTTGGGAAGTGTAGACAGTTGGTTAGATTCCTGGACATGTTTTATCTGCCTAAATTTAGCCATGAAGACAGAAAACCTAAACAGACCAATAAACCAAGATGAAAACCGAATCAGTAATAAAGCTCATCCACACACAGAAAAGCCCAGGGCTGAATGGAATGGCTTCACTGCTGAATTCTACCAGACATTTAAAGAAGACCTAACTCCAGTTCTTTTCAAGATATTCAATACAACTGAAAGGCAGGGAATCCTCCCAGACGCCTTCTATGCAACCAGCATTACCTTAATTCCAACACCTGAAAAGATGCAACAGAGAAAGAGAATTACAGACCAGATTTCCCTAATGGATGTAGACACAAAAATCGTCAACAAAATTCTAGCCAGCTGAGCCAAACAGAGTCCTGGATGTCCTATGCAGGTCCTTATGGAAGAAAAACAAATCAAAGGATACAAATTGGGAGGGAGTATGCCAAATTATCCCTGTTTGGAGATGACATGATTCTATCTATATTTAATGCATCCAAAGGACTCCAAAAAAAGATATTGGAACTCATAGCAGGGTTTGGTAAAGTGGTAGAATATAAAATGAACAACACAAACTTAATAGCCTTTGTCTATTCATATAATGACATGGCTGAGAAAGAACTTCTAAGATGAATCCCATTCAAAAATAACTTTAAATAAATTTAACCAAGATGTCAGAGATTTATACAACGAGAATTACAAAACACTAAAGGAAAATGGAAGATTCACAAAAAACACTTCCATCTTCTTGGAATAGAATAATCCATATCATCAAGAAATCCACAATGCTGGAAGCAGTTTATAGATTCAATGCCATACCGATGAAAATTCTCAGATAAGAAAAATTAATGCTGGAATTCATGTGGAAAAGCAGAGACCCCACAAAGCTACAGCAATATTATATAACAAAAAAGATAGCTTCAGCCATCACAATAGCAGATTTCAAGACATACTATACAGCAGTTGGCCGGCGCCGCGGCTCACTAGGCTAATCCTCCGCCTAGCGGCGCCGGCACACTGGGTTCTAGTCCCGGTCGGGGCGCCGGATTCTGTCCCAGTTGCCCCTCTTCCAGGCCAGCCCTCTGCTGTGGCCAGGGAGTGCAGTGGAGGATGGCCCAGGTGCTTGGGCCCTGCACCCCATGGAAGACCAGGAAAAGCACCTGGCTCCTGGCTCCTGCCATCGGATCAGCGCGGTGTGCCGGCCGCAGCGCGCCAGCCGCAGCGGCCATTGGAGGGTGAACCAATGGCAAAGGAAGACCTTTCTCTCTGTCTCTCTCTCTCACTGTCCACTCTGCCTGTCAAAAAAAAAAATAAATAAATAAATAAATAAATAAAAATAAAAAAAAATACTATACAGCAGTTATAGTCAAAACAGCCTGCAACTGATTCAAAAACAGAGGCATAGACTGATGGAATAAAATATAAATGCCAGAAATCAATCCACACATCTTTAACCAACTTACATTTGAGAAAGGAGCTAAAATCCAGGAGAGTCACCTCAACAAATCGTGCTGGGAACCTGGTTCTTCATATGCAGCATTATGAAGCAAGATGCCTGCCTTCCACCTTTACAGAAAAATCCACTCAAAATGAACACAAGATCTAAATCTATGACATCCATATAATCTATGACACCATCTAATTATTAGAGAATACTGGGGGAACCCTACAGAGGCATAGACATAGACAATGAGTTCCTGGAAAAGACCCAGTGGCACAGCCAATCCGAGCCAAAATTGGCAAAGGGATTGCATCAAGTTGAGAAGCTTCTGCAGTGCAAAAGAAACTCTAAGCAACATGATGAGACAACTGACGGTGTGGAAGAAATTGTTTGCAAACTATGCAACTGATAAAGGATTTTTTTTTGACAGGCAGAGTGGACAGTGAGAGAGAGAGACAGAGAGAAAGGTCTTCCTTTGCCGTTGGTTCACCCTCCAATGGCTGCCGCAGCTGGCGCGCTACGGCCGGCTCACCACGCTGATCCGATGGCAGGAGCCAGGAGCCAGGTGCTTATCCTGGTCTCCCATGGGGTGCAGGGCCCAAGCACTTGGGTCATGCTCCACTGTACTTTCTGGCCACAGCAGGAAGCTGGCCTGGAAGAGGGGCAACCGGGACAGAATCCGGCGCCCCGACCGGGACTAGAACCCGGTGTGCCGGCGCCGCTAGGTGGAGGATTAGCCTAGTGAGCCGCGGCGCCGGCCGCTGTTAAAGGATTAATAACCAGGATAACTAAAGAGATCAAAACCCCCAACATAAACAACACAACCCACTGGGTTAGTAAAGAAATGGGAGGAGGATTTAAACAGGCAGTTTCTCCAAAAGTGGAAATCCAAATGGCTAACAGACACAAGAAAAACTGCTCAGGATCACCAGCCATCAGGGAGATGCAAATCAGAACCACAATATGTTTCACAACATCCCTGTTCAAATGGTTTTCATACAGAAATCAACAAACAGCAAATGCTGGCGGGGATGCGGAGAAAATTTACCCTAATCCACTACTGGTGGGAATGTAAAATGGTATAGCCACTGTGGCAGACAGTATTGGAATACTTCTACCCATGTAGAAGACCAGGATGATGTCCCTGGCTCCTGGCTTTATACCAGACCAGATCTCGAGTTTGCAGCTATTTGGAGAGTGAACCATCGGGTTATGTTGTGTGTCTCCTTCTCTCTTTTCTCCATCCCCTCTCCTTTTCTTCATCACTTGTACCCCTTCTGTGTTGCTTGGCACTTTCAAATAATAAAATAGATCTTTAAAAAGCATTATTACACTCTCAACTTTTAGGAAATCTTTTTTTTATTTAACATAGGATCAAGAATTATTTTTCTGTGTCTTGCTTCTCTTTACACAATGACCTCTAGTTCAGTCTACATTGTGGCAGATGACCAAGTTTCATCCATTTTATAGCTAACTATCCACCAGTTGATGCATATTTAGTTTACCCATACACCTGTTGATAGACCGTCTGTTTCTGTTTCTTGGCTATTGTGATAATGAAATAAACATGAGAGTGCATGTTTGCTTCTACTGATTTCACTCTCTTTGTGTTATGTATACCCAGTAGCTGAAGAACTGCATTATATAAAAGTTTCAGTTGTACTTTCTTGAAAACTTGCATACTCTTCTCCACAATGGCTGAACTAATTTAAGTTGCTGCCAATAGAGTGTACAAGTTGCCTTTTCTATAGATTGTGGCCAAATCCTTATAATATTTGGAAAACAAATGACATCCTGCCCTTGTTCCATTATATTTAGTGATCCTAGGAACTTTAGTTCATTAGTATATATTCGGTTTCTAAATAAAAATTTAAAGTATATGTAAAAGGAAAAATAATGGCAAAATTGCAGTTCCCTTATTGAATAGACAAGAGATTTGTGGTCTGACAGATATACCTTTCTTGATGTTTATTAGGATATAATTCAATGTGTAAAGTAATTTTTCATTTTAAATATAATAAATTGGATAGTTTGAACTAAAATGTTTTCAATGGTGTAGCAAAAATCCTTCAAAACCTGGGACTGCACTCATGTGACCCTCAATAAACTTGAAAGACATTTTATCTGAATTATCGTTTTCCTTGTATTATGAGAAATTCATTTCTGAATGTATTTTCATAAATAATCTATTGGAAAAAAGAACAGGAATTTAAATGAGTTTATAAGTCAATCATAATAATTAACTTGTAAATAATGAATTTAAATCCATCTATCCCAGATTCGAATTTGAATGAAATGATAGGCAAGAACCACTGGTAACATATTTTATTTGCATATGTATTTCTTTAGAATTAAATAAAGAAATAATATATTTTTCAAGTCGGTTGATGAATAGCAGACACTAAAACCACGTTTTAGAGAGATGAAAGATGTTTTCTATTTAGTCTTTGATGATATGACTGAAAATTCTCCTAGAGCAGGCTTGTGCCCTGCCAAATAGTGTGCCTTTCAAAGTTCTGAGTCAGACATGAATGTCTTCACCACTCTGCTTTGAATAGTTACTGAACATCACAGTAAATCGTCCCGTTAGAAGAACCCGAGGTTTAGTTATGCAGATATAAGTATTACATCTTTCAGCAAGTTAACATGTTTAAGTTTGTATAGCCTACTTGTCAATAAGTGTTTTCGCGTGTACTTTTACGGTTTAAAACCAAAATAAAATTCTTCTTCAGATGAAATTCTAGATATTCCCTTTGATTATATAAAGATACATATTAACTTGAAGGCACGGTGAGGGGGGATAGACAAGGGATCCCTAATGGTTGGCAGAGACCTAAGTACTGCCTTACCAGGTAAATTACCAGGAAGCTGAATCAGAAGAGTAGCCAGAACTTGAACTGCCACACTGATATGAGATTTGGACAACTTACATGGCAGTTAAATCACTGTGCCTTACTTTTTCTTTTCTTCTCAATTTTTTTTTTACTTTTACATCTTCCACTTAAGTATGTAATCTATTTTATTGTTTGTATACTGTGAGACAAGAGCCTAATGTCATTCTGCAATGTGTTGATATGTCCAGCACCATCATGAGTTTGTATTTTCTCCATTATGTGATCTTTTTTTTTCATTTTTTGACAGCCACAGTGGACAGTGAGAGAGAGAGACAGAGAGAAAGGTCTTCCTTTTGCCGTTGGTTCACCCTCCAATGGCCGCCACGGCAGGCACGCTGTGGCCAGCGCACCGCGCTGATCCGATGGCAGGAGCCAGGTACTTATCCTGGTCTCCCATGGGGTGCAGGGCCCAAGCACTTGGGTCATCCTCCACTGCACTCCCTGGCCACAGCAGAGAGCTGGCCTGGAAGAGGGGCAACCGGGACAGAATCTGGCACCCTGACTGGGACTAGAACCTGGTGTGCTGGCGCCGCAATGCAGAGGATTAGCCTAGTGAGCCACGGCGCCGGCCTCCATTATGTGATCTTAGCATGTTTATAAAAGCTTGTTGTTGTCGGCACATGCTCACACAGACTTACCTCCAATGGTGGAACTAGAAATGTGCTAGGGGTTTTCAACTCAATCTTACCAAGGAGGCAGCACTTGGTAAATGCCAGCGCACTTGGTAAAGTGATAAATATAAATACACAATCAATCAAAAAGATAGGGTATACATCGATGAGATTTCACAAATAAGACCAGTGTAAGCAAATAATGAAGTGTAGAATTAAAAGGGAGAGAATGATCTTGCGGGAGAAACAGGACACACAGCAGACTCAAAGAATGGCAGCACTCCTGCCTCAGAATCAACCTTGGGACATTCGGATCTGGCTAAAAGGTCCACAAGCATGGAAAGCCATGACACGGTGGCAAAAAAGAATCTAAATGAAAGTTCCTGGTGAACAAGTCCCCAGCAGAAGGAACAGGCCATCAAGGAGAGAGGCGCCTTCCTCTGAAGGGAGGAAGGAACCTCCACTGTGATACGGCCTTGACTAATGAAGTTCAGAGTCGGTGAACTCAGGGGGCTTCCATAGCCTAGACAGCTCATAGCAAGACTCTCTGGTGATTGCTGACATCATAAATAAGAGTGCCAATTGTTAAATCAACAACGGGAGTCACTGGGTACATGCTCCCCACGTGGGATCTCTGCCCTTAATGTGTTTTACTATGAAACTTAAAAACAACAATACTAATCGAACAATACCCTATACCTTGTGCGGTTGTGTGAGTGCAGCCTGTTGAAATCCTTGCTTAGTATATACTAAGTTGATCTTCAGTATATGAAGGTAATTGAAAATGAAACTCAATGAAGGGCGGGATGGGAGAGGCAGTGGGAGAGGGGAGGGCCACGGGAGGGAGGGAGGTTGTGGGGGAGCCACAACAATACAAAAGTTGCACTTTGTAAATTCACATTTATCAAATAAAAATATAACTATATAACAAATAAAAAAAGAAAAAAATGAACTTAATACTTTACCCTTTTAGTATATTTTATGTTCTATTGAAAACTAATTAATACACAATTAAAAATTAATACACAATTACTCGTAGGTGTTTAATTAATGCTATAACTAGTACTAAAATAGTATTTTACTCTTTGTGTTTCTGTGTGGGTGCAAACTGTTGAAATTTTTACTTAATATATGCTAAATTGATCCTATGTATATAAAGATAGTTGAAAATTAATCTTGACGTGAGTGGAAGGGGGAGGGAGTGGGAGAGGGGAGTGTTGTGGGTGGGAGAGAAGTTACAGGGTGGGGGGTGAAGCTATTGTAATCCATAAGCTTTACTTTGGAAATTTATGTTCATTAAATAAAATAAAATAAAAGCTTGTTGTTGATATAGATTTATTTTCCATTGTTTCCCGAATCTTGTTTTCTCTCATGCATTGGCTATTATCTATGTCCATGTGGTTTTGCTTACTAAACTTTGTAGCATATTTTGAAGTTGGATAGTGTGATCCATTCAAGCTATTCTCTTTTGCTCAAGATTGATTTGGCTACTTGAAGTCTTTTGTGGTTCCATGCATATTTTAGTATTTCTGGGGAGATTCCAAGATGATGGATTACAGAATGACAAACTAAGCTAGGCTACAGGTAAAAAGAAACATGAGAGGGAGAAAGAGAGGCAGAGCGAGAGGTAGAGGGAAGGAAGTACACTCTCAGAGGAGAATTGGAGAGTAATCTGCACTGGAATTGCCACAAGAGGAAGAGGAACACCAGGGACCTGTGTGTAGGGTATGATCATGCAGCATGAACACCAACAAGACACACAACTGCAGCAGTCAAGAGCCTGAGCAGAAAGCCGCTTGAAGAGGGAAGTGAGACCGGACTGCAGCAACCCATGGTGATATCGCTGGGGTGAGAGCATGGCATAAGCCTGGGTTGGCGACGTCTGGGCTAGCAATTGCTAGAAGAAAATTATCTCCACGGTTGCCTAGAAATAAATTCAGAAATTCAAGAAACAAGAATAACAAATACATCATGACCCTCCACCCCAAGAAACATAGCAACATTTCACTATTAAATGTGAAGATGAAGGGACTAGTGAAACGCCAGAAACAGAATTCAAAAAATTAGTAATAGAATACTTCTTCTAGTCCGGCGCCACAGCTCACTGGACTAATCCTCCACATTGCGGCGCTGGCACACCGGGTTCTAGTCCCATCGGGGCGCCGGATTCTGTCCCGGTTGCCCCTCTTCCAGGCCAGCTCTCTGCTGTGGCCTGGAAGTGCAGTGGAGGATGGCCCAAGTCCTTGGGTCCTGCACCCGCATGGAAGACCAGGAGAAGCACCTGGCTCCTGGCTTCGGATCAGCGTGGTGCGCCGGCTGTAGCACACTGGCCAGAGCGGCCATTGTGGGGTGAAGCAATGGGAAAGGAAGACCTTTCTCTCTGTCTCTCTCACTGTCCAGTCTGCCTGTCAAAAAAAAAAAAGCATACTCCTTCTAGACAAAATTTATGAATGGTTTTCATCATGAAAGAATGCTGTATTTGATCAAATTTGATCAATGATACCAAAGACCTCTATGATGACATTCCAATACAAGATTATGAACATGATGAGGCAGAAGATTGCAATATATGGATTTAAAAAATTTATGAGAAGACCATTTAGAAGTTACCAAAAACTACAGGAATCAATACAGAACAAGACAGAAAATCTCACTTGTGAAAATGAAATCTTAATGAGGAATCGAAATGGAACGAGGAATTTAGTAGAACATGAAAATGAGATAGTGAGAAACACAGTGAACTGAAGAATGAATAGAACAAATGAAAAGCACATTTGAGGCCTTAAAAACAGAATCAGTGAGGTAGATGAAAGAATGTGGGGCTTGGAAGACAGAGCACAGGAAAGTGTACAGTCAAACCAGAGAAAAGAAGAGGAAATTAGAAATCTAAAAAATACGGTTGGGAATCTCAGGATACTATTAGAAAACCCAATATTCGGGTTATAGGAGTTCTTGAAGGCAGGGAGAGAGAAAGGACATCTTAGTTGGGCTTATCCATTCTTCAGACTGACTACATAACAATTACAGACACTTTTTGAAGCCTTGAAGGGTAAGATCCATCCACTGACACTATTTCTGTTTCACCAGAGATGCAATCTTCTGTGGGTGCTAGTAATATTGCCCTATGTCATATTATATGGATTTTATGGATGCCTGCAAAGATTGTTTTACAACTGGCTTTACTGCCCATTCCAATAAAGCCAACAGTAGACTTGATAGCTCAAGCTTCCAGAAAAACATGTTAATGCAATGGCTCTACCTGTCTCACACTCCTCCTCGTAATGTTTAACCTTCTGTATAAGCTGTTGCTGACTTAAATGCAAAAGGTGATTAACTGATCACTTAATGTTCTGGGTCTCGACCTGATCAACATCTACCTCACATTCTCAAAACAGGATCATGAACATTTACTCCAATCTCAATTATTTTATTAGATTACTCTAATGATTCAGTGGATTAACTTTTATATAACCTGCTCAAGGGCCTCCACTTAACACTGCTATCTGTTCTTCCTGTTTCTTTCCATGCCATGATCTCTAAAACTCTCTTCCTCAAACTTTGACAGTCTTTTTTGACGGTTCTCCATCTAGTGGTATAATTATTTATAAAAATAAATAAATAAATAAAACTTCCCTCCCCAAAACAATACAACGTATCAGATTAGCTGTGGTACTGTTAACTATGTCTATCCAATATTCAGCCTTCAAATTTGATCACCATTTGTCATTATGTCACTAATTTACTTCTCCACCTGCCTTATGCTCGTATTACAATAGAACTTGAATTAATTTACTCAGTCTTTTCCTCACTGCAGACGTTATTGATTAAACACCATCCTCCATTATTTGTGGCACATAGTTGCAGTCACACACCCCCTTCCCAGCATATTATCAGAAGTTAATCAGTGCTACCATCACGCTCTTTATGTTGCTGCTCTTTTCAGAGATCCTTACAAAGTCATGGATTTTCCATCAGTCTCCAAAATCTTTCTATTAACAGTTTCACATACTTCTCCCAGAGGCGTGTACTGGTTATCTCCAACTGTGTGCAGAGTGCAAATCCCACATTATTTTGTGCAGCTAATCACGTGGACAGCAAGCTAATGACCTTTGGCAAACGGGTGTTTCTCACTGTCCATCGCTAAAACCTTTCCTTGCCTACATGTCATCACTGGTACACGGGCCATCCACCTGAAGGGTAAATCTTCTTGCCATGTTATTAACCACCTGCTCATGTCAACGGCTATCATGGGTAAGCCTAGCCAATTGAAACCTGATAATGCTCCTGCATACACTTCACCTGCCCTTTTCCAGCTTCTGTCGTTTGTTGGACATCAAATTCACGCATGGTATCCCTTATAATGCCACCTATTGTAGAGCATGCACATTGTACCCTTAAAACCCTTTAACAACAAAGGAAGGGATAAACACCCTGGGGTTTAATCAAACAATGTCTATTCTTTTAGTTACACTTAATCATTTATGCGACCCTTCAAGCACTTTTGAGGCAGCTGATGCTCCGGTGAGAAAATATTTCTGCCTCGTGCCCATTAGAATATAATAAAGGACCTCCTGCTCTGCCTTGGGAAGTACCAGAACCACTACTAATGTGGCAGTGAGGGGATGTCTTCTGGTCTGTCTCCTACAGGACCTGTGCGGATTCCTGCCCATTGCATTCACCCTGCGTGGCATCATGAGTTGGCTTCAAGGCCTTCAGGACTCCATGTCTCAGTTTTGCCTCAGGTTGGAGGGGGGAGAGAAAACATCTCGGTGTCACAGACCTTCTTTGCCCTGAAATACCACCAGTTACTTGGGGAGACATCAAGTCACTAGTCGCCTCAGCTCAGCAATTGACTCAACAAAAACATCAAGAAGAAACCCCAGAGATTCCTTTGATACTTACAGTGCCTCAACTGACATGGAACTTGTTGTTGTTAGTGTGTTGTCTTCTTCCTTTTTTCATAGGCAAAGTTGGACAGTGCGAGGGAGAGACATAGAAAAAGGTCTTCCTTTTTCCATTGGTTCACCCCTCAAGTGGCTGGTAGGGCCGGCACGCTCGCCGATCCGAAGCCAGGAGCCGGGTGCATCCTCCTGGTCTCCCATGTGGGTGGCCTCATTGAGCTTGAAATCCTGGTTCATTCAGTGCATACTCTCGTTGACTAATACTTGTACAGATTGTTTTCCCTGTTTCCAAAAACCCACCTATTACTAATGGTTACTCATAAAAAAGGGGGCTGCGTGGAACAGTGTTTCTGCAGAAGCACTCTCAGTGGGGACCAATCTTCCTGAACACCAGGTGCTGTGTAGGAGCAGATTGAGGATAATAAATGCCTTGCTAACAAGAAGAGCATTGAGTCCAACGCAGCTATATAGCAGACATGCTTATCTAATAACGCAATTCATAATCATGTGCTGTACAAAGGACTAATGCAACCCTTGTCAATAAAAGAAGCACATTGTAATGCACTGGCAGTGCTTTTTAGAGAAAGAGCTCCCATGTCCTTTCTCTCCTTCTTTAGAACCTCCCCAACAAAACTCGATGCTTCCAGAATTGCATTCACATTCTACTCCTAACTCGAGACCTACTTCCATATTTCCTGTCCCATGGAATACCTTCACAACCCATTCAGTTCTTCAAATCACAAAAGAACAGCTTGATCTTGTCAGTCTCTGTGACTAAATTACCACTGCTTTGTATACTTTCACTTCTTGCATTCTCCTCAGTCCATTAATTTTTTTCAACATTGCTGCTCCCACCAGTCTAAAAAAGGTTTGTCAACAACAGGAATCACTGTGTACTTACTCCTCATGTAGGATCTCTGTCCTTAATGTGCTGTGCATTGAGATTTAATGCTATAACGAGTACTCAAATAGGATATTTCACTTTGTGTTTCTATGGGGGTGCAAACTGTTGAAATCTTTACTTAATATATACTAAATTGATCTTCTGTAAAAAAAAAGAAATTATCAATTCTCAACTTGACTCTCACTGGGATTAAACATGACAATAGGTCTGATCTGATTTCATCAGCATTTAAAAAAATCATTTCTTACTTTTCACTTTATGTTTCTGTGTGGGAGCAAACTGTTGTAATCCTTACTTAATGTATACTAAGATGATCTTCTGTATATTAAGATAATCGAAAATGAATCTTGATGTGAATGGAAGGGGAGAGGGAGTGGGAAAGGGAGGGTTGTGGGTGGGAGGGACGGTATGGGGGGAAGCCATTGTAATCCATAAATTGTACTTTGGAAATTTATATTCATTAAATAAAAGTTAAAAAAAAGGTTTGTCTTAACTTGCAATCTCATAGAATCTAGAGATGCACTTTTAGAGAGAAGAGTTAAACGTCAATGCTGGGAGCTTTGAAGAAAGAGACATGAGCTTAACTAAGTCTTCATTGTTGAAGCTGGCAGAGTCCATCGTGAGTATGAATGCTCTTGTGATAATGAAATAATAAGCTTGTAATTGAGACAGATCATGCTATGTTTTGAAATAACCTCAAAGAAGACAATGGAAATTGAAGATTATATTTTTCTTTTACTCAGGTAATCTGTGATTTTGCACATGCAATAACATTGCTAGATCTTAAAACTCCAGCCTATATATCAGTGATATCACCGATAAATTGATAATTACATTCCATATGTGCATGTTAATGTTAATAAATGTATTTGAAGCTTAACAATTTATAAGCCAGGATAAAATAAGTCAATGTTTTACATGATTACATGATTTTAGTTTATATTTTTGCTAATACCACTGGCTTTCCAGAAAATTCTACTAATGTATCAAAACCATAAAATTGATTGTTATATGATTCGAGGTATCTTTTATGACCCATTTAAGTTTCTAGTCTTTATTGGGTTTTGAAATTGATAAGGTGAGGCCGGCGCCGCGGCTCACTAGGCTGGTCCTCCAACTTGTGTCACAGGTACAATGGGTTCTAGTCCCAGGTGGGGTGCTGGATTCTGTCCTGGTTGCCCCTCTTCCAGGCCAGCTCTCTGCTGTGGCCAGGGAGTGCAGTGGAGGATGACCCAAATGCTTGGGCCCTGCAACCGCATGGGAGACCAGGAGAAGCATCTGGCTCCTGGCTTCGGATCAGTGCGATGTCCGGCGCAGCGCACCAGCCATGGCAGCAATTGGAGGGTGAAACAACGGCAAAGGAAGACCATTCTCTTGGTCTCTCTCTCTCACTGTCCACTCTGCCTGTCAAAAAAAAAAAAAAAAGAAATTGATAAGGTGAAATTGGTTCATCTGCTTTTTTTTTAAGATTTCATTATAGCCCTAGTAGAGAATTCTAACCTGACTTTGATTTTTAAGTGCTTTTTAGCAGAAGCTACCTTTCTTCAAAGATTTTTTTTTTAATTTTATTTAATGAATATAAATTTCCAATGTACGGCTTATAGATTACAATGGCTTCCCCATCATAATGTCCCTCCTACCCGCCACCCTCCCCTTTCCAACTCCCTCTCCCCTTCCATTCACATCAAGATTCATTTTTGATTCTCTTAATATACAGAAGATCAGTTTAGCATACATTAAGTAAAGATTTCAACAGTTTGCTCCCACACAGAAACATAAAGTGAAAAGTAAGAAATGATTTTATAAATGATGATAAAATCAGATCAGACCAATTGTCATGTTAAATCCCAGTGAGAGTCAAGTTGTGAATTGCTAATTTCTTTTTTTTTTACAGAAGATCAGTTTAGTATACATTAAGTAAAGATTTCAACAGTTTGCACCCCCATAGAAACACGAAGTGAAATATACTATTTGAGTACTCGTTATAGCATTAAATCTCAATGCACAGCACATTAAGGACAGAGATCCTACATGAGGAGTAAGTGCACAGTGACTCCTGTTGTTGACTTTACAAATTGACACTCCTGTTTATGGCATCAGTAATCTCCCTACGCTCCAGTCATGAGTTTCCAAGGCTATGGAAGCCTTTTCAGTTCTCCGACTCTTATCTTGTTTAGACAAGGTCATAGTCAAAGCGGAAGTTCTTTCCTCCCTTCAGAGAAAGGTACCTCCTTCTTTGAAGATCTGTCCTTTCCACTGGGATCTCACTCACAGAGATCTTCTATTTAGGTCTTTTTTTTTTGCCAGAGAGTCTTGGCTTTCCATGCCTGAAATACTCTCATGGGCTTTTCAGCCAGATCCGAATGCCTTTAGGGCTGATTCTGAGGCCAGAGTGCTGTTTATGACATCTGCCATTCTATGGGTCTGCTGAGTATCTCCCTTCCCATGTTGGATCACTCTCCCCTTTATTTATTCTCTCAGTTAGTATTACCAGGCACTAGACTTGTTTATGTGCTCATTTGACTCTTAGTGCTTTCATTATGATCAATTGTGAACTGAAATCGATCCCTTGCACTTGTGAGATGGCATTGGCACATGCAACCTTTATGGGATTGAATTGGAGTCCCCTGGTATGTTTCTAACTCTACCGTTTGGGGCAAGTCAGCTTGAGCATGTCCCAAATTATACATCTCTTCCCTCTCTTATTCCCACTCTTATGTTTAACAGGGATCACATTTCAGTTAAATTTCAACACTTAAGAATAACTGTGTATTAATTACAGAATTAAACCAGTCATATTAAGTAGAACAGACCAAAAAAAAAAAAAAAAAACTACTAAGAGGGATAATGTATTAAGTTGTTCATTAACAGTCAGGGCTATGCTGGTCAAGTCACCGTTTCCCATAGTGTCCATTTCACTTCAACAGGTTTCCTTGTTGGTGTTCAGTCAGTTGTCACTGATCAGGGAGAACATATGGTATTTGTCCCTTTGGGACTGGCTTATTTCACTCAATATGTTGTGTTCCAGATTCCTCCATTTTGTTGCAAATGACTGGATTTCGTTGTTTCTTACTGCGGTATAGTATTCTAAAGAGTACATATCCCATAATTTCTTTATCCAGTCTACCGTTGATGGGCATTTAGATTGGTTCCAGGTCTTGGCTATTGTGAATTGTGCTGCAATAAACATTAGGGTGCAGACTGCATTTTGTTTGCCAATTTAAAATCCTTTGGGTAAATTCCAAGGAGTGGGATGGCTGGGTTGGACGATAGGGTTATATTCAGGTTTTTGAGGAATCTCCTGACTGATTTCCATAGAGGCTTGACCAGTCTGCATTCCCACCACCAGTGGGTTAGTGTCCCTTTTTCCCCACATCCTCGCCAGCATCTGTTGTTGGTAGATTTGTGTATGTGAGCCATTCTAACCGGGGTGAGGTGAAACCTCATTGTGGTTTTGATTTGCATTTCCCTGATTGCTAGTGATCCTGAACATTTTTTCATGTGCCTGTTGGCCATTTGGATTTCCTCTTTTGAAAAATGTCTGTGGAGGTCTTTGGCCCATCTCTTAAATGGGTTGTTTGTTTTGATGTTGTGGAGTTTCTTGATCTCTTTGTAGATTCTGGTTATTAACCCTTTATCTGTTGCATAGTTTGCAAATATTTTTTCTCATTCTGTTGGTTGTCTCTTCACTCTCCTGACTTTTTATTTTGCAGCACAGAAACTTCTCAATTTGATGCAATCTCAATGATTTTATCTTTGACTGCCTGTGCCTCCCGGGTCTTTTCCAGAAACTCTTTGCCTGTGCCATTATCTTGAAGGGTTTCTCCAATGTTCTCTAATAACTTGATGGTGTCAGGTCGTAGATTTAGGTCTTTAATCCACGTTGAGTGGATTTTTGTGTAAGGTGTAAGGTAGGGGTCTTGCTTCATGCTTCTGCACGTGGAAATCCAGTTTTCCCAGCACGATTTATGAATAGACTGTCCTTGCTCCAGGAATTGGTTTTAGATCCTTGATCAAATTTAAGATTTTGTAATTTTCATCGTAGAGATCTTTAACGTCCTTGGTTAAGTTTATTCCAAGGTATTTGATTGTTTTTCTAGCTATTGTGAATGGGAATGAATTAGCAGTTCTTTCTAAGCCGTGGCATTGCTTGTGTATACAAAGGTTGTTGATTTTTGTGCATTGACTTTATATCCTGCTACTTTGCCAAACTCCTCTATGAGTTCCAATACTCTCTTAGTAGAGTTCTCTACCTTGTGATGCCGACACACCCGGTTCTAGTCCCGGGTGGGGTTCTGGATTCTGTCTGGTTGCCCCTCTTCCAGGCCAGCTCTCTGCTATGGCCCAGGACGGCAGTGGAGGATGGCCCAAGTCCATGGGCCCTGCACCCCATTGGAAACCCCATGGGAAACCAGGAGAAGCACCTGGCTCCTGGCTTTGGATCAGTGTGGTGTGCCAGCCACAGCGAGCCGGCTGCCACTTCCATTGGAGGGTGAACCAATGGCAAAGGAAGACTTTTTCTCGGTCTCTCTCTCCCACTTTCCACTCTGCCTGTCCAAAAAAAAAAACACAATAAATTGATAAGGTGAAATTTGTTCATCTGCTCTTTTTAAAGATGTCATTATAGCCCTACTAAGTAAAGCATTCTAACCTGACTTTGATTTTTTAAGTGCTTTTTAGCAGAAGCTAACTCTCTTCAAAAATTAATACTTGCTGCAAGAATAAGAGTCTTCAAGATTTGAATTCTTTCACTGTTTCAAACCTATTATATTTATTAAAACAAAATTGTGGCTTATATATACAATTATGAAATTGTAGACTATAAGTCGTAGGCTATAAAATCTATAAAATTATAGATTGTAGGATAAATTTGCATAGTTTCTTACATTATGTCCTGATTATTTATGCTCTATTTCCTGATGGGGAAAATAATGATTCAAAGCAGTTATTTGCCATGGAAAGGTCTCTGGAATTTAAGCTAAATGTCTCCTATGTCAGATAACCGTAATCAGATGATAAAATCGGTGTGTATCTGTATTCCATAAATTTGGTATGTTGTATTATCACTTCTTTTGTTTCCAGAGATGTTTTTATTTCCTTTTTGATTTCTTCTATGAACCACTGTTCGTTCATGAACATGTTGTTCATTCTCCATGTGTTTGCACGTGATGCAGAGATTCTTGAGTTGTTGATTTCTAGCTTCATTTCATTGTGGTCCAAGAAGACGCAAGGTATGATGTTGATTTTTTTTCATTTGCTGAGACTTGTGTTTTGGCCTAGGATGTTGCCAATCCTAGAGAAAGTCTCATGTACCAGAGAGAAAAATGTGTGCTCTGTGGCTGTGTGGTGTAAGGTTCGGCAGGTCTCTGCTAGGTCTGTTAGTTAAGTCTAAAGTGTTAATTACCTCTGCATTTGCTTGTTGATTTTCTGTCTTGTTGATGCGCCCATTGCTGAAAGCGGGTTATTGAAGTCCTGCATTACTACTGTATTTGAGTCTTTCTGTCACTTTAAATACATTAACATTTCTTTTAAATAGCCAGGTACCCTGCAATTATGTGCGTATACAAGTTCAATATCCCATCTTTCTGTTGAATTGGCCCTTTAATCATTATATGGTGCCCTTCTTTGTCTCTTTTAATTGTTTTTGTGCTAAAGTCTATTTGGTCTGATATTAGGATGGCCACCCCAACTCTGTTTCTGTTTCTATTAGCATGGATTATATTTTTCCACCCCTTCACATTCAGTCTGCTTGCATCTTTGTTGGTAAGGTGTTGTTCTTGTAGGCAGCAAATAGATGGGTTTCCTTTTTTAATCCATCCAGCCAATCTATGTCTTTTAACTGGGGAGTTGAGACCATTCACATTCAGTGTGACTATTGTTAAGTACCGACATTTCCCTGACAGGTTTCCATAGATAGTTGTATTTTATTTTATTTTTTATTTATTTCTTTATTTGACATGTAGAGTCATAGACAGTGAGAGAGAGAGAGAGAGAGAGAGAGAGGGGTGTCTTCCTTCCATTGGTTCACCCCCAAATGGCCGCCATGGCTGGTGCTGCGCCGATCCAAAGCCAAGAGCCAGGTGCTTCCTCCTGGTTTCCTATGCGGGTACAGGGGACCAAGCAGTTGGGTCATCCTCCACTGCCCTCCTGGGCCACAGCAGAGAGCTGGACTGGAAGAGGAGCAACCGGGACTAGAACCTAGCGCCCCTATGGGATGCTGGCACCGCAGGCACAGGATTAGCCAAGTGAGCCACGGCACCGGCCCCCATAAATAGTTTTGTTTATGTATTTTGGATTTCAGTTTTACTTTACCTGGTTCATTTTCTGTGTTCATCTACTTTTGCAGTGATGTTCCCATTTCTGTATTTCTCTGTGTAGGACATCCTTGAACATCTTTTGTAGGGTCGGGTAAGTAGTTATGAATTCTTTCAATTTCTGTTTGTTGTGGTAAATCCTCATTTCTCCTTCATTCAAATATTTTTCAAAAAAATTTTTTTCTTTCAATTTTTTTCTGACAGGCAGAGTGGACAGTGAGAGAGAGCGAGACAGAGAGAAAGGTCTTCCTTTGTCGTTGGTTCACCCTCCAATGGCCGCCATGGCTGGCGCGCTGTTGCTGGTGCACCACATTGATCCAATGGCAGGAGCCAGGTACTTTTCCTGGTCTCCCATGGGGTGTAAGGCCCAGGTACATGGGCCATCCTCCACTGCACTCCCTGGCCACAGCAGAGAGCTGGCCTGGAAGAGGGACAACCGGGACAGAATCCGGCATCCCGACCGGGACTAGAATCCGTTGTGTTGGCGCCGCAAGGCAGAGGATTAGCCTAGTGAGCCACAGCGCCGGACCCATTTCTCCTTCATTCATAAGTAAGAGTTTTACAGGATATACTAACCTGGGTTGACAATATTTTTTCTCTTAGGACTTGGAGTAGGTCTCTCCATTCTCTCCTTGCCTGAAGGGTTTGTGATGAGAAGTCCCAAGTGAGTCTGATTGGCTTTTCTCTGAATGTTATCTGTCTTCTCTCTTGCATGTATTTTAAGATCTTTTCTTTATGTTACTGAGGAGAGCTTAACTACAATTGTGTGGTGAAGATCTTTTTTTTTTAAAACTTGAAAATTGTTCTTAAAATTTTTTAGTATTTCAATTACATATTTCATGGGGTATAGTGTTATAGTTTGATACAGGAATTAAATGTGTGATGATCAAAAAGGTTAGCATTTTCACCTCTAAACCTTTTTTAAAAATTTGATTGGTTCATCATAATTATATTTATTTGTGGTATTTCAAAAATATATACAATGTCCATTGATCAAAGCAGAGTAATTAACATATTGTTATGTTCTACAATTGGTCTTAATTTTGTCACCTCTTTTGATCAAAATATTTTGATGCCAACCTTCCTTCCACATCCCCAAACAACAGGCACTCAATGAGTTGAAATAAAGGAAAGACTACCTCAGTATAAAGGATTACATCGCTATATAAAGATAGTTCCAGGAGTTTGAGGTTATAAAATCCCCTCAGACAACTCATTACAGTATATTTGTTTTTTTTAACGTGTATTTAGTAGATATAAAATTCCAAAGTACAGAATAATTGTGTGTTGATTACAGAGCTCAAGCAATAGTATTAAGTAGAACAAAAATATTAAAAGGGATAAAGTATTAAAGTGTACATCAACAGTGATGACAAGGGCTGATTAATTCACTGTTTCTCATAGTGTCCATTTCACTTCAACAGGTTTCCTTTTAGGTGCTTAGATAACTGTCGCCGCTCAGGGAGAACATATGATATCTGTCCCTTTGCAAATGACCGCATTTCATTGCTTTTGCTGCTGTATAGTATTCTATAGAGTACATGTCCCATAATTCCTCTATGCAGTCTACTGTTGTTGGGCATTTGAGTTGATTCCAGATCTTAGCTATTGTGAATCGAGCTGCAATAAACATTAAGGTGCAGACCGCTTTTTTGTTTCCCAATTTCATTTCCTTTGGGTGAATTCCAAGGAGTGGGATAGCTGGGCTGTATGGTAGCGTTATATTCAGGTTTGTGAGGAATCCCCAGACTGACTTCCATAGTGGCTTGACCAGTTTGCATTCCCAGGAAACAATGGGTTAGGGCCCTTTTTCCCCACATCCTCACCAGCATCTGTTGTTGGTAGATTTCTGAAGGTGAGCCATTCTCACTGGTGTGACGTGAAACCTCATTGTGGTTTTGAATTACATCTCACTGATGGCTAGTGATCCTGAACATTTTTTCATGTGTCTGTTGGCCATTTGGATTTCCTCTTTTGAAAAATGTCTGTGGAGGTCTTTGGCCCATCTCTGAAGTGGGTTGTTTGTTTTGATGTGGTGGAGTTTCTTGATCTCTTTGTAGATTCTGGTTATTAACCTTTTATCTGTTTTATTGGTTGCATATATTTTTTCCCATTCTGTCAGTTGCCTCTTCACTTTCCTGACTGTTTTTTTTTTTTTTGCAGTACAGAAACTTCTCAATTTGATACAATCTCAAATGTTAATTTTGGCTTTGACCGCTTGTGCTTCCGGGGTCTTTTCCAAGAAGTCTTTGCTGGTACTAATATCTTGCAGGGTTTCTCCAGTGTTCTCTAATAATTTGATGGTGTCGGGTCCTAGATTTAGGTCTTTAATCCATGTTGAGTGGATTTTTGTGTAACGTGTAAGGTAGGGGTCTTGCTTCATGCTTCTGCATGTGGAAATCCAATTTTCCCTAGAATATTTATTGAATAGACTCTCCTTACTGCAGGGATTGATTTTGGATCCTTGATCAACTATAAGTTGGCTGTAGATGTTTGGATTGATTTCTGGTTTTGACTATTCTGTTCCATTGGTCTATCCCTCTGTGGGGAATCGCAGGCTGGCCACCTGTGGGAACTTCCTCACTTTGCTGTTTGCCTTGCCTGTTGTAATAACTTGTGCAAAACAAGTTAAGGAAGTGCTGGCTGCTGAGCAAAACAAGTCAAGGAAGTGCTAACCACAGGATGTCCTGAAGACACAAACAACCCCGATGGGAGCAAGATGAACTTTCAACCTGAGGCACTATGTGCCCTTCAACTTGATTGGACTGTGCCTGCATGGACTGCATGTGAACAGACTAGCCATTGTCTGGGAGCATCCTGCTAGGGGAACCTAGGGTATATAATGGGGATAGGATTGTGTAGGAAGAGGAGGGCTTGGCTTCTTTTCTTTTGCCTTGCATCTGGATGAATAAAGTTCCATGAGAACCAAGTAAGCAGTGATCGTGTCTTTACTACGCTGGACTCTCGCGGGCGAGCGTCCGGCATCCCTCTGTTTCTGTACCAAAACCATGCTGTTTTGATTACAACTGCCCTGTAGTAGGTCCTGAAATCTGGGATTGTGATGCCTCCGGCTTTGTTTTTGCTGTACAAGATTGCTTTAGCTATTCGAGGTCTCTTGTGCCTCCATGTATATTTCAGCACCATTTTTTCCAGATCTGAGAAGAAGGTCTTCGGTATCTTGATTGGGATTGCATTGAATCTCTTAATTGCTTTTGGGAGAATGGGCATTTTGTTGTTATTGATTCTTCCAATCCATGAGCATGGAAGATTTTTCCATTTTCGGTCTCTTCTTCTATTTCTTTCTTTAAGATTTTGTAATTCTCATCGTAGAGATCCTTGACGTCCTTGGTTAAGTTTATTCCAAGGTATTTGATTGTTCTTGTAACTGTTGTGAATGGGATTGATCTTAGAAGTTCTTTCTCAGCCATGGCATTGCCTGTGTATACAAAGCTGTTGATTTTTGTGCATTGACTTTATATCCTGCTGCTTTGCCGAAACTTTGCTGCAGTTTTTCTAGATCCTTGATATGCATTGAAAGCTCATTTATTTGGTGCCTTTCCAATTTCTTGATGTAGGCACTTATTGCTATAAACTTTCCTCTTATCACTGCTTTTGCTGTATCCCATAAGTTTGATATGTTGTGATGCGGTCCTCATTTACTTCCAGAAAGTTTTTGATTTCTCTTTTGATTTCTTCTAGGACCCAGTGTTCATTCAGGAGCATGTTGTTCAATCTCCATGTGTTTGCATATGTTCTAGGGATTCCTGAGTTGCTAATTTCCAACTTGATTCCACTATGGTCTGAGAAGCTGCATCATATGATTCTAATTCTTTTGAATATGTGGAGACTTGTTTTATGGCCTAGTATGTGGTCAATCCTAGAGAAAGTCGCATGTACTGCTGAGAAGAATGTATATTCTTTGTGTGTAGGATGAAAAATTCTGTAGATATCTGTTGGATCCATTTGGGCAATGGTGTCCTTTGAATCTACTGTTTCCTTGTTGATCTTCTGCCCTGTTGATCTGTCTATTTCTGAGAGTGGAGTATTGAAGTCCCCCAGTACTATTGTATTGGGGTCTAAGTCTCCCTTTAAGTCCCTTTACATATCTTTTAAATAAACCGGGGACCTATATTTAGGTGCATATTCATTAATAATCGTTATATCTTCCTGTTGAATTGATCCCTTAATCATTATATAGTGCCCTTCTTTGTCTCTCTTAACAGTTTTTGTGGTAAAGTTTATGTTGTCCAATATTATATGGCTATGCCCGCTCTGTTTTCATTTTATATCTTTTTCCAGCCTTTCACTTTCAGTCCGCATGCATTGTTGTTGGAAAGATGTATTCCTTGTGAGCAGCAAATACATGGTTTTTGTACCTTGCCCCATTCAGCCAATCTGTGCCTTTTAACTGGAGAGTTGAGGCCATTAACGTTCAATGTGACTATTGATAGGAGTAATTTTGCCCTGCCATTTTCCCAAAGATATTTTCTAGCATATGCTTTGAACTTCCTGTGATCTTTTGCTGTGAGGTTTCCTTCCGTTGCCTTCTTTCATACTGATGACCGTGTTTCGGTGTTTCTCTGTGTAACACATCTTTCAGCATCTTTTGCAGGGCTGGATGAGAAGAGACAAATTCTTTCAATTTCTGTTTGCTATGAAAGGTCTTTATTTCTCCTTCATTCACAAATGGGAGCTTTGCAGTATATAATAATCTGGGCTAGTAGTTTTTCTCTGTTAGTACCTGGGCTATGTCTCGCCATTCCCTTCACAAAGGCACAGGTATTGTCCCATCTTCCCACCTCTATAGTTCCAACACCTGGCTTGGCCCTTGGCATGTACTGAGGCTCTGAGTTCTATCTGATAGAAAACTCCACAACATTAGGCACTACTGGAAGGCCAAGGGAAGTACATCACTTTCCTTGAGAGGAGGAGTGTCAAGGAGAGCTTCCAGGATAAAGACACAAGAGAAGTACTTGTTGATGTGGCAGTGGAGAAGCTGAGGGTCAAGAAGAAGCTGGGACAGTACTCTAAGTGGAGGAGAGTGTGTAAGTGCTGGGGAAGAGGGTGATGGCAGCAGATGATGGCTCAACTAGCTGAGTGTCTGTCATGCACCTGTGAAACTTGGATTTCATTTCCACCTCCTGGCTTCAGCCCCACTCAGCCCTGGCCTTTGTGGGCATTTCAGAAAGAAACTAATCGATGGGCGCACTCTACCAGTCTCTCTCTCTCTCTCTCTCTCTCTCTCTCTCTCTCTGTCTGATGCTCTCAAATAAATAAATAATCTTGGGCCGGTGCAGCAGCTCACTAGGCCAATCTTCCGCTTGTGGCGCCGGCACAGCGTGTTCCAGTCCTGGTCGGGTCACCGGATTCTGTCCTGGTTACCCCCCTTCCAGTCCAGCTCTCTGCTGTGGCCCAGGAATGCAGTGGAGGATGGCCCAAGTCCTTGGGCCCTTCACCCCATGGGAGAACAGGATAAGTACGTTGCTCCTGCCATCGGATCAGCGCGCTGCGCCGGCTCCAGCGCACCAGCCATGGCAGCCATTGGAGGGTGAATCAACGACAAAGGAAGACCTTTCTCTCTGTCTCTCTCTCACTGTCCACTCTGCCTGTCAAAAACAAAAACAACAACAACAAAAAAAAAAAAACAAAAAACAAAAACAAATAAATAATCTTGAAAATTTATTTTGGTGCAAAACCATTTAAAAACCATCATCAGTTTTTTTCCATAATATTTGCTTTAATGAACTTTTTGAAAATGCCTTACATTTGCCTAAAGCAGCCTATGCAGACCAAGACAGGAGCTATTTTGGCTTATTGATGAATTGACCCCTTTATCATTATGAAATGACACTTTCTCCCTACTACTATTCTTCATAACCGTATCAGCACTGGGACCAGCATTGTGGTGCAATTGGTCGGGCTGCTGCCTACAATGCTGGCATCCTATATGGGTGCTAGTTTTGAGGCCCAGCTGTTCCACTTCTGCTCCTGGCTTCTGTCTAGGCCAACCATAGCTGTTGTGGCCACTGGAGAGTAAGCCAGCAGAAAGATCTATCTTCCCCTCTCTCCACAACTCTCCTTTTCAAATAAATAATGTTTTAAACAAATCAGACCAGTACTTGGGATATCCCTAGTGTTACTTAAAGTCTATTTGGATGTTCATATAGCAACCCAAGCTTTCTTATGATTAAAGTTAGCATGGCCTATCTTTCTCTGCCCTTTTATTTGTGTCTGTGTCTAAGGTAGGTGTCATGTAGGCAGTATATCATTTCGTGTTGCCTTTTCATCCGTTTCAACAAAAGCTACATTTTGGAGTATTTAGATCATTTACATATCATGCTATAATTGATACAGTTGTGCTTAAATCTACCAATACCAAAAATACCAAAAGCTGCAATATATGTGTATGTGTATGTGTATGTGTATGTTCATATATATGAATATATATGGGGCCCTGCACCCACATGGGAAACCTGGAAGAAGTTCCTGGCTGTTGGCTTCAGATCGACCCGGCTCCAGCTGTTGGGGACATCTGGGAGGTGAACCAGTGAATGGAAGACCTTTCTCTCTCTCTCTCTCCCTGTCTCTCTCTCTCTCTCTGTGTGTGTGTTTAACTCCACTTCTAAAATAAATACATTTTTAAAAAGAAAAACTTTCGTTAAAATTAAAAACATAAAACTGTACAGATCATAGAAACCCTCAAGAACCCCTTGGGAACCTCGGCATGAGCACCTTGCTTCTACCCTATTTTCTTTCACAACAGCGGTAAGTTCCTCCATCACTGTAAGACAGAAGTTTGAACTTCAGAATATCTAATGAAACCACCTACCCAATCCGTGGCTATGAGAACACCAGGACCAGAAGATATACTATGGCTAATAAGTACACGAAAGATGATGAACACTCTGGGCTCTCAAGGAAATGTAAATTAACTGCACTGAGATTCCATTACACACACATTCTACTCTGCAAAGGCTATAGCAGCACATCATCCAAGTTTACAGGAGGATATGAAGTTAATGAAACTGTCACTCATTGTTAGTTGAAATAAAAAGGTGGTACAGCCACTTATTGGTATGCCAGTTTTCCCCTAAAGGTAAACATTCACTTACTATACAACCCAGCAACGCCTGTCCTAGGTAATTACTAGGTCAAAAAAGCATGTCTACACAAAGACTTTTACCGAAATGTTTGTAACAGCTTTGCTCATAACAGGTGAAAAATGAAGAGCCTAATTGCTCACCCCTCGCTAAACCCATTATCAATGGCACATGCACATGAGATAACTTAATGCAGGAGTGCTCCAAGGACACATGCAAGATAGCTGGATGAATCCATGTGGTAACCTGGAACAGTGAAAAGAGCTACACACCAAGGGTCAATACCACTTGAATCCACTTCCATGAAGCTTTTGAAAAGACAAAGTAACAACAGAAAGAAGTTCAGGACTCCCAAGGCCTGGAGTAGGGCACGGCATGAATGGCCAAAAACAGACATTCATTCTGTGGGGGCAGTATTTGATCTAGAAGTTTAACTTCTCTGCCCTATTTTAGAGTGCCTGGGTTCAATCCCTGACCCTAACTCTACCTTCCTGCCAATGCATGCCTTTGGAGGCAGTGGTGATGGCTCAAGTACATAGGTCCACACCACTTATGACATGGATTGAGTTCCTAGCTCCTGGCCTCAGGCTCAGCTAGGGACAGTTGGGAGCATGTGCAGAGTAAACCAGTGTGTCGGAGCTCATTTTATCTCTGTGCCTCTTGAACTAACAAATGAATGAATAATACATATTTTGAAAAGGAATGGTTGTAGGGTGACATATATTGCTGTAGTGGCAGAGCCATGATATATCTGACAAAACTCAGAAAGAACAGAAAGTTGTGGATTTTGTGTTTTTTAACCTTATTATGGTCTCCCTGATCGGCGACAACTAACTGAGCACCAAAGGGGAAACCCGTTGAAGTGAAATGGACACTATGAGAAACGCTGACTTGATCAGCCCTTGCCCTTACTGCGGATGAACAACTTGATACGTTATCCCACTTAGTATATTTTATGTTTGTTCTACTTTAGGTTGAATACTGTAATCAATACACAGTTATTCTTAAGTGTTGAAACTTAACTGAAAAGTGATTGCTGCTAAATATAAGAGTGGGAATAATAGAGGAAAGAGATGTGCAATTTGGGACATGCTCAAGCTGACTTGCCCCAAATGGTAGAGTTAGAAACATATCAGGGGATTCCAATTCAAGGTGGCATGTACCCATGCCATCTCACTAGTCTGAGTGATCGATTTCTGTTCACAATTGATCATAATGATAGGACTAAGAGCCAAAGGGATGACATAAGCAAGACTAGTGTCTGCAAATACTAACCGATAGAATAAGAAGGGAGAGAACGATCCACCATGGGAAGCGAGATACACAGCAGACTCAAGAATGGCGGATGTCCTAAACAGCGCTCTGGCCTCAGAATCAGCCCTTAAAGCATGTGGATCCAGCTGAAAAGCACATGAGAGTATATCAGGCATGGGAAGCCAAGACACACTGGGGGAAAAAATGACCTAAATGAAAGTTCTCCACAGGTGAGATCCCAGTGGAAAGAAAAGGTCATCAAAGAAGGAGGTACCTTTCTCTGAAGGGAGGATAGAACTTCCACTTTGACTATGACCTTGTCTAAATAGGATCAGAGTCGGTGAACTCAAAAGGCTTCCATAGCCTTGGCAACTCATGACAAGAGCCTAGTGTGATTACTGATGCCGTATACAAGAGTGTCAAGTTGTGAGCCGGCGCCGTGGCTCAATAGGCTAATCCTCCACCTTGCGGCGCCGGCACACCGGGTTCTAGTCCCGGTTGGGGCGCTGGATTCTGTCCCGGTTGCCCCTCTTCCAGGCCAGCTCTCTGCTATGGCCAGGGAGTGCAGTGGAGGATGGCCCAGGTGCTTGGGCCCTGCACCCCATGGGAGACCAGGAAAAGCACCTGGCTCCTGGCTCCTGCCATCGGATCAGCGCGGTGCGCCGGCTGCAGCGGCGGCCATTGGAGGGTGAACCAACGGCAAAGGAAGACCTTTCTCTCTCTGTCTCTCTCTCTCACTGTCCACTCTGCCTGTCAAAAAAAAAAAATAAAATAAAAAAAAAAGAGTGTCAAGTTGTTAAGTCAACAGGAGGAGTCACTGTGCACTTACTCCTCATGTAGGATCTCTGTCTTAATGTGCTGTACAGTGTGATTTAATGCTATAACTAGTACTCAAATGATATTTTCCACTTCATGTTTCTATGTGGGTGCAAACTGTGGAAATCTAGACTTAATATTTGCTAAACTGATCTTCTGTATATAAAGAGAATTGAAAATGAATCGATGACAATGGAAGGGGGGAGGGAGTGGGAAAGGGGAGGGTTGCAGTTGGAGGGAAGTTATGGGAGGAAAGCCATTGTACTCCATAAGCTGTACTTTGGGAATTTTTATTCATTAAATAAAAGTTAAAAAAAATTCGGGTTCATTCTTGAGGGGCACTCTATATATTTAAGAAAGAAATCTGCATGCTTCGATTAAATATTAAATATTTAACAGTACTTAACAAATTGTATTACCTGGCTATAATAATAAACAGAAGAGTAAAAAGAAATAGTAACTTGCTTTTCGGACCAAGAATGCCTAAAACCAACTTACATCAACCAAGTAATACAGAATCATTGGAAGCTTTTTCCCTGGGAATGGACTCAGACAAGCTCTCCTCTTTTCACTAGCTGCCTCCGACATTGCACTGAAGTGGTGCACTCTTGGAAACACGCTTTAAGGACTGACATTTAAGGAACAATATTTGAGAGTCACACTTTCGGATGAAAGGTAACTCCACATAATCCAAACCCAGCTAAATCAATTTACTGGATGCAATATCAATAACTGAAATTCACAGAATTACTATGTAGCAACAAACACAATAGGAAAATAAAACTAAACGACAAAACACAGAATAGGAACTACATATCTAAAGAATGAACCAAAAAAGGTCTAATCTATGTAATATATGTAAACATCTATCAGTGAAAACGGTACGTTAAGAAAAGACTAGGAAGACCTAACAGAAAAATAGATCGAGCATATGCAGAAAGCAATACTAAAAATGGTCCAAAGGCCACTGAATGTTCAGTGGACTGTTAAGGCACCTTCAGCAGGTTACTGCAAACTGCAGATCATAACTTGCTAGCGGGAACTCAGACACATGAGGTAAAGAGGGAAGCACGAAGTGGGACGAACAGAAAAGTGAGCACCCTCCATCTTTTGAGAGGTGTGGGACAAAACAGAAAGCAGCCGCTTCAAATCAGACCTCAAACCTCGACATTCACTTCCCCAGTCACCCGGCACAACTCCACGTGACCCCACTGTGACGGAGAGGGCTTTGATTGGCTGAGTCACTCGCTATGGCATACGCACACAATGGGCGTGCAAACTGTCCAATCAGCAGGCACGCTAGTTGCACCAATAGGTACTCCGACTCCGCGGGATCCCTTTGAGAAGACGCCATAGTTGCGCATGGGTTTGGCTGATAGACGTTGAACAGCGCTTAGCGCTTCAAACTCTCCTTTCTGGTGCCCTTCCTCTGCGCGGGGCGGAGCAAAGGAGAAGCTTGGGATCCCTTGGAAGCCGGAAAGTGGTGAGTGCACGAGGCTGGGCCTCTCATGGGGATGAGTGAGTAACCGGTGGCAACACACTGGAAATGACTAACGTGAGCCACAGGGCTCCCCGTGCTCAGTTTCATAAGTTTCAGAGCCTAGTTTTGTGCTGGGGCAGCAGCTACCTGGATCCCGCCCCATCCATGGCGTGTAGAATGGGCCAACACCGAGGACCCTAGTCATCCCAAACCCCTTCCTGCAAGCAGCGGCGTTGGCTCAGTATGAGCAGCTTTGTACCATCAGCCCGTGTCTACAGCGAGGCCACGGTGGTCACTAAGGAAAACCAGGACTGCAAGCGGGGATTGACGCAGAGAAAACCTGCTGTCTGTGGGGCCGTCAGTCACTCCTGTCCTGGTAGTGGTTATCGGAATCCCCTGAGTTTCCTGTCCCGAGTCCCTGCAGAATAGCCTTCCTAAGGGTCCAGTCCTTTTTCTCTGCCTGTTGACACAGAGCCACAGACAGAGTAAGTTGGAAACAAAACTTTTATTTTAGCTGCAAGTTATGGTCCTCTACATGGAGGAGGCCTGAAACTTCGCAGGACCTAATGTGGAGTCAGAAAGGATCAGCAGGAGACACCAAGCCAGTTAGCCTTTTTTAGGGACACTGCTGAGTTTCCTCAGGTATTCTTAAGGGAAAGAGCCGATGGGCCCTTAAAGAACCTCCTTTTTCTTTCTGATAATGGAAATTAAATTTTCACAAGAAATTCAGATGGGTGTCATCCCGTAGCCATCTTCTTTCATTTCTTTAACAGAGTCATGCTGCTGTTTGATTTCTCTGAGCCCATCCGTTTTGGAATTAGTTCCATGCTTTGTGCATGATTGTTTGATTTCGTAGGATTAACCTGAGTAGAAAGGATGATAGGGAAAATTCGTGAAGTCATTGTTTTCTGCTAACTTCTAGTAGGAATAGGTGCACCCATGGATTGACCACCCTGGTAGCTCAGTGAGTTTGGGTCAGTTCAAATGACTTCCTATTCCTGTCCACCTTTGCACCCAGAGGTGACCCATTCCTGTTTTTTTTTTTTTCCATTTGGTTGTACTTTATAATAAACATTGCCATTTCTACCAAAGAGTAATTTTGCAAATTTTGAAGAAGTTGCTAGGAATTATTGTTATTATACTGGAAAGAGTTTTCCCCCTTTTTTACACACATGTGTGTCTCAGGCTGTGCTTAGGTAGTTCACTGATTCAAGTGTTTAGGGGTCTTGGCTTCTTTCAAGTTTATCTTTGAAGGTGTTGGTAGTGCCATTCTTGCTCATGACAGTGCATTGTGATTTTTTTAATGTTCTGAGGAAAATCAGGTTGTAGGTTGTAAATAAATTTAAATTCAGTAGGAAGTGTTGTCAGTATAGAGAATAATATCCAGGTATATTATTCTTGTGAATTACCAATACTTGGAGTGGTCTAATGTATCCTTTCCATATAATTTAAGTAGCTTCACTCTATGATAAAACATTGCTAAATACTCCTCACCACTACTTTTGTATTTATGGAGTGCTATTTAATTACACTTTTTGTCATTAATGTGTCTGTAAATTCACTTGTAATTCTGTAAGCTTTTGCCTTATGCAATTTCTTCCCTGTGTAGGTGCATACATATAAGCATTTTTCTAGGTTGGAGAACTTTCTCCTTTATTTTTATCTAATTTCAATAATGTTTATACTTATACCGTTATAATTTCTAATGCATGATTTGTGAAAATCAGTGTCACCAATCCATTTCTTTGAGCTGCTGTTAGAATGGTTTTTCCTCTTCACCTTTATTTTAACCTAATTGATTCTTTTTATTATTTAAAATATGTAATTCTTTGTCTCAAAGCAGCAAATATTGAATATATTTGTTGGTTAAAGATGGAGCTAGTAAATACATCCAGAATGCAGAATGGCTAAATCAAGCTAATTTTGGTGTGTATTATACACATGTTTTATCAAAATAAAATTTGATACGTAATCTCCCAGCGAGTTTCTGTAGAATACACTGTTGTTAAACAGTGCCACCATGTTGTACAATAGATCACTTTATTGATTTTTTTAAAGATTTTTATCAATTCATTTGAGAGGTAGAGTTACAGACAGTGAGAGGGCGAGACAGAGAAAGGTTTTCCTTCTGTTGGTTCATTCCCCAGATGGCCACACGGCTGGAACTGTGGCGTTCTGAAGCCGGGAGCCTCTTCCTGGTGTCCCATGTGGGTGCAGGAGCCCAAACACTTGGGCCATCTTCTACTGCTTTCCCAGGCCATAGCAGAGAGCTGCATTGGAAGAGGGGCAGCCAGGACTAGAACCGGCACCATATGGGATGCCGAGCTGTAGGCGGAGGATTCACTCACCTCGCCTCGGCGCCCACCCCTGTAGGTCACCTTAATTTACTCTGATATAAATGAAATTTACCACCCTTTTGATAACATGGCCTCAAATCTGACTCCTCTGTGTGTCTTTATTCTTTTTGTGTTTTTGGACAGGCAGAGTTAGACAGTGAAAGAGAGAGAGAGAGAGAGAGCGTGCGAGAGAGAGAGAGAAATGTCTTCCTTTTCTGTTAGTTTACCCCCAAATGGCCGCTACAGCTGGTGTGTTGCAGCCCTTGTGCTGCGCCAGTCAGAAGCCAGGAGCCAGGTGCTTTCTCCTGGTCTGCCATGTGGGTGCAGGGCTGAAGGACTTGGGCCATCCTCCACCGCCTTCCCGGGCCACAGCAGAGAGCTGGACTGGAAGAAGAGCAACTGGTACTAGAACCCGGCGCCCATATGGGATGCTGGTGCCGCAGGCAGAGGCTTAGACTAGTGAGCTGCGGCACTGGCCTTTATTCTTAAAACATATGTTTTTTGGACACAGTAGTGTGTGAAGTCTCATTCCTCATGTATTGCATCAGTCTCTATCTTTTAATTGGTTATCTAGTCTTAATACTCCTTTATGTGTTCTGGACATCGATATCTTGTCAATAAATGTGTTGCAAGTCATTTTCTAGTTTTAGAATTTCATTTCCATTGTCTTTATAGTAACCTAGTTTAAAGTTGTTTAAGTTCAATTTGTCTAAATTTGAAATACAAATTTCCCATGAAATACAAATTTCATATACATATATTTAGGAACACAGTGATATTTTCCAACCTGCCCCCGTTGCGCCCTTGAACCCATAATCCCATGCTCCCACACTTCCAACATTTTCCCTCCTCTATCACCTTTTCTCATTCTTAGTTTTTAAAAGGATCTGTGTTCAGATTACTTCAGACTCTTAAGATTAAGCATTCAAAAAGAGTAGGAAACAATAGTAAAAACAATGATACAAAACACTTTTCTTCAACAATAGAAACTAAAGCTGTAAACGATCGTCAAATAGCAAAACGTCGATTTCAATCGTGTGTGTTTTAATATTAGGTACTCTGTTAGTTACCATAGATCAAGGAAAACATACTTTTGTTCTTCGTGTATCTAGCTTTTTTTTCACTAAGTGTAATGGTCTACTTGCATCCATTTAATCGCTAGAGACAGGGTTTCATTTTTTTTAATCATTGAGTAGTATTCCATAGTATTTCTCTACCTGTCCTCAGTTGATGAACATTTGACTTGAATGTATGTCTTTGGTATTGTGAATTGGGCTGCAATAAACATTAGAGTACAATCACTCCTTCATATGCTGAAGCTGTTTTGTTTGGGCAAATTCCCAGGTATCGGATCATTTGATCTATTTTCATACTTCTTTTTTTCTAAAGATTTATTTATTTGAAAGAGAGAGAAAGAGAGAGAGAGAGAGAGAGAGAGAGGACTTCCATGCACTGGTTCACTCTCCAGTTGGCCGCAACAGCCAAAGGAAGCCAGGAGCTACTTCCAGGTGTCCTAAATTGGGTGCAGGGGCCTGAGGACTTGGGCCATCTTCTACTGCTTTCCCAGGCCATAGCAGAGAGCTGGATTGGAAGAGGAGCAGCCAGGACTAGAACAGGTGCCCATGTAGGATGACAGTGCTTCAGGCCAGGACTTTAAACCACTGTGCCACAGCGCCGGTCCCTATTTTCATACTTCTGCGGTATCTCCATATTGTCTTCACAGTTGCTGCACCAGTTTACATTTCCACTCACAGTGGATTAAGGTAATTTCCCCCCCATGTCTTTGCCAGCATTTCTTATTTGTTGATTTATATATGAGAGCTGTTCTCATTGGTGTTAGGCAAAACCTCCTTGTGGTTTTGATTTGTATTTCTTGAAGGCTAGTGATCCTGGTCAGTTTTTCAAGTGTCTGATAGCCATTTGGATTTGCTCTTCAGAAAAATGCCTGTTTAATCCTTTGTCCATTTCATAACTAGGTTGTTTGTTTTGTGGTTGTTGACTTTCTTGAGGTCTTAATAGATTCTGGATAGTAATCCTTTATCATTTATGTGGTTGCAAATATTTTCTCCCATTCTGTTGGTTTCCGCTTCACTTTGCTAAGTATTTCTTTTGCAGTCCAGATGCATCGTTTTTTGCAATCCCATTTGTGAATTTGGGCTTTGATTGGCTGTGCTTTTGGGTTATTTTCCAAGAAGTCATTGCCTATGCCAATGTTTGTCTTTCAGAGTTTCCCCACTGTTCTCTATTAATTCAGTGGTATCAGTTCGTAGATTCTGGACCTTGGTGCAATTTGTGTGGGTTTTTGTGTAAGGTGTAAGGTAGGGGTCTTGTTTCATACTTCTGCATGTGAAGATCACATTTTCCTAGCACCGTTTGTTGAAGAGATGGTCCTTGATCTAGGGACTGATTTCAGTTTCTGTCTCTCTCTCTCTCTCTCTCACTGTCCACTCTGCCTGTCAAAAAAAAAAAAAAAAGATAATTGGTGAAGCCTGGGCTGTGGTATAATAGGTTAGACCTCTGGCTGTGGTGCCTGAATCCCATGTTGGCACCAATTTGTGTCGTGGCTGCTCCTCTTCTGATCCAGCTGTCTGCTTATGGCCTGGGAAGGCAGTGGCAGAAAGCCCAACTGATCTGTGTCTGTATCAGTTAAGCTACAGCCATTGTAGCCATTAACCAGGGAAGCAGTGGAAGAATGACCTTTCTCACTGCTTCTTACTCTCTCTGTGTGTAACTCCACCTCTCAAATAAATAAATAAATAAAATCATAAAAATATAAGTTGTGCCATTGTAATCCATAAGATGTACTTTGGAAATTTATATTCATTAAAAAAAGTTAAAAAAATAAGTTGTTTGTAGATGTGTGGATTGATTGATTGTCCCACTGCCCACACATCTATTTTGTGTTTTTTTGCTTGTATGCCATTACCAGTCTGTTTTGATCTTAAGTGCCCTGTGGAAGCCTTGAAATCTGATTTTATGATGCATCTGGCTTTGTTTTTGTATATAAGATTGCTTTAGCTATCTGAGGTCTTATGTTTCCATTTTAATTTTAGAGTCATTTTTTCTTCTAGGTCTGAGAAGAATGCCACTGGTATTTTGATTGAGATCACACTAAGACTCTTAAGTTGCTTTGGGTATTCTGAAAACTTTGATGATATTACCTCCTCTAATCCGCGATGAACAGAGACGATTTTTCCATTTTTTGGTGTATGTCTTCTATTTAATAGTTTGTAATTTTATTGTAGGAGTATTTGACATTCTTGGTTACATTTATTCCAAGGCATTCAATTGTTTCTGTATCTTATATCAGATGTTTCCTTAACAAGGAGATAAAGATGTTTTCCTACATTTCCTTTTACTAATTCTAAGGTTTTACTTTTCAGGCGTTAATTTGGTAATCTACCTATAATGGCTTACTTCTAGAAGTGTTGTGCAGAGGGGAATTTTTATAAGGAAAATTCCGGAATGTAACAGATGGCAGGTTTTAAAGGATTCGTAGAATTATGCCAACTGTCTAAGCAATGAAAGGATGTATCAGGAAGGGAGAGCAGCAAAAGTGGTAGTGAGAGGTCTTGCATCTGCTGCTTCACTCCCAGCTGGCTGCAACGGCCAAAGGAAGCCTGGATCCAGGAGCCAGGAGCTTCTTCCAGGACTCCCACCTTGGGTGCAGGGACCCAAGGTCCTGGCTGTCTTCTACTGCTATATATAGAGTGAGAGAGAGGAGGGCGGGGCTGGGAAGATGGTCTAGGCAGGATCAGAAACAAGATATTGGGATGAACAATACCAAGTGGATAAGGAGAGGAGAATAGGAGTGCTGTAATATGATCCACAATTAGCCCAGGGCAAGACAGATGTGGTAGAAGCACTGGAACTAGAACAGGAGAGGCAGTTTAGTTTGGTTCCAGAAGACACCATCTTTCCAGTTCGAAACTGTTGAAACATTGGATAGGAGCTTGCCTACACAAACATGTTGAAAGTGCTGTCTAGTACCTGACACATAAAGGCTGACATGGATGCACATTTGTCATTTACAAAATTCTTCGTACAGATGATTGCGATTACCCCATTTCTATTAGTAGTGTTTTTAATTGCAACTCAAGTAATCATTGTGTAAGGATAGGTGATACCGTAAGGGATGTTAAATCCTGTGATTTTCATCTAATGACATCAAGTGTTGTGCTTTAGAACATAGCTATTCAGTATGAATTAGAGAAAACTGGGAAACATCCATGCAGAATTATTCACATTTTGCTTAGAGTTCCTTTCACAGTACAACGCAGACATGTATGTATAGTCACAACAGAGATCGTGTGCACTGTCTTGCCTGAAATATTTTATATCTGTCCTTCATGAAAGTTTCTCAGCTTGTGATTTAAATCCTAGGGCAAATGGAACAAACTTCTCATCACCTAACATGAAAATAACCACAGTAAATTAACACTAGCTTATATGTTTTACTCATCATGCGAGGGAGTATCAGTCTCGTAGAGAAGGAAGGCAACAAAAGGATTGATTGATTGATTGATTTGAAAGTTTGAGTTAGAGCCATAGAGATAGAGAGAGGGAGAGAAAGAGAGAATCTACCATCCACTGTCTCACTTCTCTGATAGATGCATCAGCCGGTGGCTGGTACCAGGCCAAAACCAGGAGCAGCCAGTAGCTTCTTCCTAGTCTCCCATGAGGGTAGTTGGGTCACAGGCACTTGGGCCAACTTCTACTACTTTTCCCCAGGCCATTATCCGGGAGCTGAATTGGAACTGGAGAATCTGGGACATGAACCGCTGCCCGTATGGGATCCAGTGGTGAAAGGGGTGGCTGTACACTCTTCACCACAGTGCTGGCCCCAGGTTTTCAATTCTGATTTGGCATGATTGCATGAACACAGATACTTTGGGGTCTCAAATGTCTGAATTTCCATTGCCAATATATGAGTGTTAAGGAAAGCTAATGCAAAAAAAAAATTTACTGATTGAAATAAACTGTTTTCTATAAGAGTTATTGATATTCTCAATTATATTCACAATACATATAGATATAATATTTTCTCTGAAGAGTGGTGCATATTTTATTTTTATTTTTTATTTTCCTCACATAGGGAAGAAATTATGCTAATTTATCGGCAAGATTATCTTCATATAAAGACCACTGATCATGGTTTCCGTACTTTTTTGGTTCATTTAGATCCATCTTAAAATCCTGAAACATGTTGAGTGTATTTTGAGCTTGCTGACCTGGGTGGGGCCCATCTACTTTTTGGAAACTCTATTTGTAAATTATGAGGTTTACTTAGGTCTTTTATGAGGAACACAGTTTGTATTGTTCAAAATTTACAGCAAGTTTTATTAGAGAAGATATGGAATAACAAAGAATATGAAAGAATATGTAGTTGTACTACCCACTTCTTTATTTGTCTTTTTTTCCCCTTTGGTGTCTTGTCTATACATTCATTCAGTGTCCCCATTTGTTTAGCTGGCTAGTCTCTCTATTTCTCCATTTTATCCCTGTGCCCATTGTCTCTCCCTTCATCATTCCCTCCATTGTCATAGTATAAATTCCTCCTATCTTGTTTTACACTCAAAATGCCCATCCATCCATTCATCTAGACATCCATTTCCTACTTCTCTCTAATTAGGAAACATGGGTAATTAAACACCAAACAAAGATGGCACTACAAAGGGACAAGAATAGGTGAATTCAGATAAAAGAGATGCAAAATTCCCAAATCCACAGATAGTCAAAAAACACTTGGAACAGCATATGATAAGCAATTGTTTTACTGTCAATAAATGTGTAACATTATAAATAAACCTTTAAAAGTACAAGGTAAAATGAAAATAATCACTTCAATGAATGCTAAGACTTAACTTGATAAAATGTGAAGGAGGTACCTTTCTCTGAAGGGAGGAGAGAACATCTACTTTGACCATGGCCTTGTCTAAATATGATCAGAGTCGGTGAACTCAGGGGGCTTCCATAGCCTTGGCAGCTCATGACAAGAGCCTAGGGTGATTACTGATGCCATAAACAAGAGTATCAAGTTGTTAAGTCAACAAGAGGAATCACTGTGCACTTACTCCTCATGTAGGATCTCTGTCCTTAGTGTGCTGTGCATTGAGATTTAATGCTATAACTAGTACTCAAACAGTATTTTTCACTTTATGTTTCTGTGTGGGAGCAAACTGTTGAAATCTTTACTTAATGTATGCTAAACTGATCTTCTGTATATAAGAGGATCGAGGGTGAATCCTGATGTGAATGGAAGGGGAGAGGGAGTGGGAAAGGGGAGGGTTGCGGGTGGGAGGGACTTTATGGGTGGGAAGCCATTGTAATCCATAAGCTGTACTTTGGAAATTTATATTCATTAAATAAAAGTTAAAAAAATAAAAATGAAAAAAGATTTATATATTAACTTACTGCAAAAGCAGAGATGGAGACGGACAGGTTCTCTGGTTTACTCCCCCAGTGGTCACAGTAGATAGGGCTGGTCCAAGCAGGAGCCGGGATCGATCCAGAAACTCTATCCAGATTTCTCACATAGGTAGCAGGGGTAAAAGTACTTGGACCCTACTACATTGCTTTCCCAGGTATATGAGCAGGGAGCTGGATTAGAAGCAGGGGATCTGGGACTCAAGCTGTATTCCATTATGGGATGCTGACATTGTATGTGGTGATTTAAACTTCCTGACCACGTCCCTGGTCCTGCTTTGAACATATCTCTTTAAACTTGCTACATATTTGTAATGGAAGGAAATGTTTTAATTTGATAAAGCATGTAGCCTCAAAATGGAAAGCTTGTCCCATCTGTGATGGTAAAATAATCAGCAGCTTTCCCATGTATAAAAGCATGTAACAGAAGGAAGCCCATTCGCCACACTGCAGTCAGGCATTGAATTAGCAATATAAATTAAAGAGGGAATACAAGAGATAAAGGAGGAGACAGAGAAGATAGAGATCACATATCTTGATAGTCCAAGATACTCCATTATCAAATATAGGAACTAACAGTTCCTTCAGAATACAAGACATCCTACAAATGGGTAAGCAAAAACATGATAAGAAATGCATTGTATGTGTGTGTATATGCAATATAAAAATAAGCATAAAGCCATAAATCGTATGTATGTTGTATATAAAATAAGGTACAAATGTGTAATGTTGAGAAAAGATGATGATAGAAGGGTAATTGGAAAGGTGTATCTGTCTGTGAGTTTGAAAATTCACTATTGAACATTGATTAGTTTTCCTTCAAGTTAAACTATAAATTCAATACCTTATGGCACACATTGAGGAAAATTTGTAATATGCCATATGGTGGGCCAATTATAAAGACCACATTAAAGGAAATTCACAGAATTATCCTTAGGAAAATTATAAATAAACATATTGTACCACCATCAACACATGCTACATTCAGCATATTAAAAGTATAAAGCTTCCTTGGGGAAAATCTCAATGAAATAGATTCAGGGTTCAGAAACACATGACATCTTGTAATACCTGACTGCAAAAATTGTGTGGGTTTGTTTTATGAAATCACAAGTCATCCCAGCACAAAGCACACATGTTTCCTATCTGCTTTTACAATAATAATGTATCACTTGGAGATTTAATGCAGTAAAGTAGCCCGGAACTGGAGGCCAAAATTGAAAAGATGTCCTGAATCACCCTGACCCTCCCCTTGGCCCTGTGGTACACAGGCAGGAAAGTGACTCAGACATGCACCATCATGCTGAATGTCAGGAACTTGCTTTCATGAAATCTGTCGGGCAGGTTCCCGACTGGGAAAGCCATGGTGACTTCCCAGGTCCGAGTGACAGGTATCCCATGGCAGAGAAGAAAACAGTGACTGAACCTCGTTGCACATGGTGATACTACGACCATGATCAAAATGTGCTTCTGCATCATAAAGAAGAGAGGTTACAGGCCCGATTCCACAGCCATTTGGATCCAGAAAGAGATGGGAATGATGAAGCTAGGTGCCTTAGTAATAATTTTTTAAAAAAAAGGTAGGTGTCCCTTATCATTTTTCTTTCAGCAGTGACCTTTGAATGCTGAGTCAGAGTAATTACGTTGGGCAGAGCAGTGGAAATAGGCACAGTGAAAATAAGTCCAAATATGTTCTCCCGGAGATTGCCCATTGTGTCGGGACAGTAATTTTAAAGGGAAGAGCAGAGTAAACAGAAGTTGAGGAAGATGAGCAAGATGTAGCTTGGGAGACTGTTATTTGCAGGAGTTTCTAGAGGTATTGATATCACTGCATGTGAGCCTTCTGGCAATCTGGACACTTAAGACACTAATCCATAACTGGTGAGAAATGAAAATTGTCATTAGCTCAGCGTCAGCAAGTTGCTCTTATTCATAGCCTCCACTACCAAGAACCACATTGAACTAGTTGTCTCAAAATGTCTTCTCCTGTTTATCTGGACAACAAGTAAAAGAAGGCTATTTTGGGACCAGCGGTGTAGTGCAGCAGGTGAAAGCCCCAACCTGCAGCCTTGGCATCGCGTATGTGTCCAGGTGCAGTCTCAGCTGCCCACATCCATTCCAGCTCTCTGCTGTTGCATGTGGGAAAGTAGTGGAGGATGGCCCAAATCCTTGGGCATCTGAACTCATGTAAGAGACCCAGAAGAGGCCCCTGGCTTTGGTTCAGCTCAACTTTGGGCGTTATGGCTATTTGGGGCATGAACTGGCAGATGAAAAACTTCCCTCCTCTCTCTCTCTCTCTCTCTCTCTCTCTCTCTCTCATTCTCTCTCTCTTTCCCTCTCTCTCTCATTCTCTCTCTCTTTCCCTCCCTATCTTTTCAATAAATAAATCTTTAAAGAAAAGAAGGCTTTTTAGGAAATATTCCAAAATTCATAGTGGCATCTTTTTCATGATATGAGAAAGAATGCGATTATATCTTACTTAACTAGTATGTTCATAAGAACAACTTTTTTTATTCTCAAAAAGCACATATATATGTATACCACTGAATTTTTCTATGCTGTGTTCTAGGTTTATTCAGCAGCGAACAAGCAAGCAGTAAGAAACAATCATGAGACACATAATTTTCTAATGTTTAGGGAAATAAATGTGACCAATAATACTTTATATTAGTTGAGTAACGCTTAGTACCATAAAACAAATTGTAAATTCTTTCATACAACATGTTGGAAGTTTTACTGTGGTTGATCACTCACTAGATCATATTTGAGGGTACTGACAGTTCCCCAATACTGATTTTTTATAGTTGGAACGATGCTATATGTCTTTGCTAGTTTCAGTCTTCTAAGTGCTTTTCCATAGTTTATTTATTTTTAAGGTATGCCATTTTCTGAACTTTCATTGCATTTGTTTATACGGCTGGCCAACAGAGAAGAATGCAGGTGAATGTGCATACAGAAGCACACACATTTTTTCATTGCTAGTTTATTCCTCATGTCCCAGCAACAGCTGGGCCTGGATGAAAACTGGCTATTTAGGTCAATGCTCCATCTCTTAGGTGGGTGTTTGTTTCCTTGTTGTAGAGTTTCTTGATCTCTTTGTAGAATCTGGTTATTAATCTTTTATCAGTTGCATAATTTGCAAATATTATTCCCATTGGGTCGGTTGCCTCTTCACTTTCCTTACTTTTCCTTTTCAAGTAGGGAAACTTGCCAATTTGATGTAATCCCAATTGTTAATTTTGGCTTTGACTGCCTGTGCCTCTGGGGTCTTTTCCAGGAAGCCTTTGCCTATGCCTACATCTTGCATGGTACCTTGGATGTTCTCTAATAATTTGATGATGTCGGATCATAGGCTTAGATCTTTCATCCATATTGAGTGGATTTTTGTGTAAGGTGTAAGGTAGAGGTCTTGCTTCATGATTCTTGTTTTCCAGCACCATTTATTGAATAGACTGTCCTTGTTCCAGGAATTGGTTTTAGATCCTTGATCAAATATAAGTCGGCGGTAGATGTTTGGGTTGATTTCTGGTATTTCTATTCTGTCCATGGCCTGTCCATCTGTTTCTGTAGCAGTACCATGCTGTTTTGATTATAACTGCCCTGTAGTATGTCCTGAAATCTGGTATTGTGATGTCTCCGGCTCTGTTTTTGTTGTACAGTATTGCTTTTGCTATTTGAGGTCTCCTGTGCCTCCATATGAATTTCCACATCATTTTTCCGAGATCTGAGAAGAATGTCTTTGGTATTTTGATTGGTATCGCATTGAATCTACAAATTGCATGTGGGAGAAAGGACATTTTGATGATATTGATTCTTCCAACCCATGAGCATGGAAGATTTTTCCATTTTTTCGATATCCTCTTCTATTTCTTTCTTTAAGATTTTGTAATTCTCATCCTAGAGATCCTTGGC